>NW_005842139.1:951012-961082 GCF_000455745.1 Alligator sinensis
CTATGGAAGAAAGAGACTTGGGGGTCATCATTGACCACAAGATGAACATGAGCCTGCAATGCGATGCTGCGGCTAGTAAAGAGACCAAAACGCTGGTTTGCATCCATAGATGCTTCTCAAGCAAATCCCGGGACGTCATTCTCCCCCTGTACTCAGTCTTGGTGAGGCCGCAGCTGGAGTACTGTGTCCAGTTTTGGGCTCCACAATTCAAAAAGGATGTGGAGAAGCTTGAGAGAGTCCAGAGAAGAGCCACGCGCATGATCAGAGGTCAGGGAAGCAGACCCTACGATGACAGGCTGAGAGCCCTGGGGCTCTTTAGCCTGGAAAAGCGCAGGCTCAGGGGTGATCTGATGGCCACCTACAAGTTTATCAGGGGTGACCACCAGTATCTGGGGGAACGTTTGCTCACCAGAGCGCCCCAAGGGATGACAAGGTCGAATGATCACAAACTACTACAAGATCATTTCAGGCTGGACATAAGGAAGAATTTCTTTACTGTCCGAGCCCCCAAGGTCTGGACCAGCCTGCCACCGGAGGTGCTTCAAGCGCCTTCATTGAACACCTTCAAGACGAAACTGGATGCTTATCTTGCTGGGATCCTATGACCCCAGCTGACTTCCTGCCCTTTGGGCAGGGGGCTGGACTCGATGATCTTCCAAGGTCCCTTCCAGCCCTGATGTCTATGAAATCTATGAAATCTCCTTCTGCTGCCATCGCCGCAGACCCTCTCCCCCCCACCCCAAGAGTCGGAGTGTAATTCAAACCATGGGGACTGGACTCTATGATCTGGGAGAACCCTTCCTGTCATATGGTCCCATGGGTTTTCTATTCAGGTGGGTCACCTCAGCAAGTCAGCAAAAAACACTAACTCCTTCCTAACTGTTGCCACTGCCAGTCTATTGTACATGTTCTCTCTCCACAAATTATCTGTTCTTTTTTTCCACAGCATCCATTACAAATGGAATGTCATTCCCTGTAAAACCATCTCTTACTTCGGACCCATTTTTAATGGTTTTGCTTTATGATTAAGAAAATAATTATGGCTAGGATGATGAGAGTCACAAGAGCTGATATTATTCTTTATGCACAATGAAAATGAATCCCCTGTTTTAAAATCAGCAAGGCCTTGATATAGCTAGCCTACTTAACTACATTTTCTTTTCTTAGATGTTCACCACATTTGGTTGTATCTCATTTTAAATTAGATTGTAAATTCTTCAGGTCAAGTCTTATTTCATCTTGCTTGGTGGTGCAGCAGCTGATTTAATGGGGGTCCAATCCTAGCTGGGGCCTTTGGTGTTACAATTATATAGATTAAAAATCATCTCTCTCTCATTAAGTTGTATTATAGGTTTTCTGTATCATCTTTCCTGTAATCAAGATAGATTTCTCTATATATATCATCTTCCTTTCTGATAATTTCTCTTCTCTGCCCTGCTGTTCTTAGTTAACAGTACAATTTCATATTTGTGACAACAGATTGACTCCTGTGACCATGAACTTCAGTTTTACAAACACTGCATTATGGTATCTCTGTGTAAATCGAGCAAGATACACAGACCATCACTAACTTGATCAGCAACGTCAGTGCAAAAGAAAAGAAGAAAAGGCACATGAGAATTTAGTGGAGTTTGGGTAAAACCTTTTTTTAACGTGCCCTAGCATGTTTGGCTCTTTGAACAGATCACGGTAATGTCAACCACTTGTTTCACAAAAGACTTTCTGTGGTATGCTAGGTTGTGCAAACAAGAGATTTGCTGTCAACACAAGAGCATGCAAGGTACACAACCAAGGAAGTAATGAATCAGAGCAGATGGAAGGATGAAAAAGTGAGGTATGAAGACAGCAATGTTAAAACAAGGAAGAAATGTTCATGACAAGAATAACTGAGGCGACTGAAGGCAGACAGACAAAAGGATTAAGTTGGTGTGATAAACACATACAGACAAAAGGTCCAATACCTTTTCAGAACGGTGCAGGGCTTCTCAAAAGAAAGAGAACAAAGAGCCACGGTGAAGAATAAAGCCATGGAAAAAATGAATAGGGAATAACACTAAAAAAGGAATAAGCAAGTGACGCTGAATTGGTTGGATGGAAGTGGTTCTTGAAACAAAGATTTCCTAGCTGTAGAGATATAATATGGAAAACAAAGAATAAAAATGGATTATAAGCAGCCTGCAATTTACTGTTGGCATTGCTAATACGCATCACAGGGCTGAGGGAAGATAACAGCTGCAGCCTTCTGTATGTGGGGAAAATATCTACCTAACAAAACATTCGGTCACCCCGCAGTATGCACTAGTCTACAGCCACTAGTGCTGGAGACACGTTGAGAGATTAAATATTCTGGTAGACATGAGAATAGTCAGAGTGAATGAAAATAGATTTTAGAAAGGACAGTCAGTGACCAATGCAATATTATAATAGTAGCTAATGGCAAGAAAGGAATAAGAAATAGAACATTCTTCATAGAGAAGTCTTCAGCATGTTGTAGATGGAAGAAAAGAATTATATTCCGCCTGCGGCAGGCTCCATTAAAAGAACTTCAGTGATAGCAGCTAAATAAATATTTTCTAAAGAAGCCCTATATGGATTTTTGAATTTTCAACCGAATTTTTTTTAAAATGCCAGTAACTGCCTCAGTAGTTCTGTTCAGTGGTGTAAATCCTGCTCCATCCTCTACAGGGTCCTACTCATGGTGGGGAAATCTTTGCCATCCATTTTAGGGACTAGTTTGTCCTGAATTTAAATTGATATGGAGACGAGCAATTTGCAATGGATACAATTAGGCCCTCGCTCCATATTCCCTTGCAGCAAATGCAGCAATTCTATAGAAGCTGTTAACTTAGCAAACAACCGGAAGAGAAGCAGCTGCCTGCTCCTATGTCTCCTGTTTTTAAACAAAAATATCAAAATCCATTGAAGGCAATGGAAAGATTCCCACTGATTTAAGTGGACTCTGGATTATATGAGCTGGCATCACACAGAGCCTTATTGTATCAGATAACCCACGCAGGCCTGCCCGCTGAGACACCCTCTCTTTGAAATGGATGTTTAGCTGGGCACAGTTTGTGCAAACCCACCTGATGAACCCACAGGCTCCAACGATTTGTTTAGATGCACGGGCTATTGCTCGTTTGCTGGTTACCAAGTTAACTCGTGCCAGCATCCTGAACTTGTGCCAAAGTACCTGTTGCTTTGGTAGTAGGAATACTCTTAAATCTTGTCACCGCTGAACCGTATTTCTTAGTGGCAATCTCTTCAGCTGGAAAAGTCAGGGAATTGTAGGAGATTCATTCCTTAAGAACAAAACGTATTGCCGAAATACCTGATCTGGACATTGAGGAATTCCACAGGGGAAAAAAAGAGAGAGGAATCTTGTTTTAAAATATAGTGGAGAACCAGGCTGAGGCGGTTACTTCAGCCTTAGTTTTGGAGCAGCCTCTCTGGCTCTCCTGCTTCATCTTTTTCTGGGCATGAATTTCTGGATCAGTTTAATGATAGGTGCTCGGACCTTGCCGGCCTCCAGTTTCATGCCCAACCAGCTCAAGCATACAGCCATGCATGGACTGACCTTCCAGACAGAGGTATTGAACAGCTATATGTGTAGCCACCAATCTCAGAGGGCTTTTCAGGCAGATGGAGCAGGGGTCAAGGTTTGCCCACAAGCAACTCTTTTTTTTATATTTCTGCCTTTTAAAATGATTAGCAGCCCTTTCACAGATTCCTTCTATTTCATCAAATCCTGACATCTCTTATCCTTTGCTTTATTTAAAGGAAGCATCCGTAAACATTATCTTCATTTACGGGCACTTGGTTTTCTGAGAGCTCGTATGTATGTATTAATTAGAACCTCAATAATTACAAAATCTCAAGGTCTTTGTTTCACATGAAGGTAATAAACAAGATCCACTAGCTTGGAAAGGCAGTATTTGTAGAAGGGTTATTGTGGCTGCTTAAAAAAGAAAAAAATCTTCCATTTCCAGCAAAGCACCTACACAAGAAATCCTGGCCCACTCAGTCATACCTGTGGCAGCCAAAGAGACAGAAATTGTACAGCGCCTTACAAAATTTGCTGGCCAGCAATTTAGCTTGCCATCATTCTTTCAGCAAACTCTTGAAAGCGTTTCAAACAGCAACCTGATGGATTACAATTTGCAAAAACTGTGTGGGAGTACACAGACTTGCAATATTTTTTCACGTTTACAGCTTTTGGGGAGGCTGAAATTCAAATGCCTGCCTTTCCATTTAAACAATGCCTCCCTCACTAAAGAGAAACCTGTGTTTCACATTAAAGGCAGATGAACCCCAAGTCTGTGTAATCTAATTCAGTCTAATCTCTCATCAGCTACTTAGATATTTAAAGTAACTCTGACATGAACTGATTTTCCTTTGCTAAAACAGATTACATTTTGCAAGATGAGGCTTGAAGTTCCTGGTGGCCTGTACAAAATGACATCCAAATTGCAACATCATCCAAATTGGGGTGCCTCAAAACCTCTCCCCCTCCTCCTATTTTAAGCAAGTTTGAATATGTCATTTCCGTTCCAAACTTTTGAGTCCAATTGGTTCAACTTTTTAATTAATTGGCAAACTTCTGGGAACTTCAAAAGAGCATGAGCAACTTTTATGTCTTGACATATATTTCAATACTCTACTTTAAAATGGCCGTATTCTCTCACTTGTTCCTCTTTTGTTCTGAACATTAGTGAGCGATGGATATTGTGCTAACTTTTATATTTTTCTCCAAGAAACCTAGACATAACTGAACGGCTGCATCAGACATATCTTTCAATCAACAAGAATAATAAAAGAGTATGTGGCAGCAAAGTTCCAGTATGAAGATGGCAGCCTAAATGTTTTGATTGCATTATGTCGACCTCATAAAATAGAATTTCTAGACTATAAAAGCATCTTGACTAGATTACAAAATGCTTAAGTGCTGGATACAAGTAATTCAATAAAAATCAATAGGAAACGGACATAATTATACTTCTTTTTCCATCTCTCTTTCCATTTCATCTATGATTTATTCTGAAAAATATATATGCCTGGATTTTATTTTTCTCTGAACATGTGTGGTTATTTGTATAAAAAAGCATTATTTGTAGGTTATGAATTTAACCAACTTCACACATTGGATTTGACTTGCAATCTACTTCAGGTTTCTCCTTATCATCTTTCTCTGCTATTGTTTTGACCTACTTGCCCCTACTTAGCAGAAAAACCTGTTACTTAAAGTAGGGCACACTTAAGATGAAATAAAGCAACTGTATTTCACTTGTAATGTTACAGCTTCTTGTCAAAGAAAATTGTTTAAGCAAGTAACTCTGAATGCAAATTTACCCATTAAGTGCCAGCTTGAGTACAAAAGAGGGAGGCTGCCCGTGCTGTGGGGCCAGCCACAATTGCAGGTGCTGCACTTTGTGCAAAACAATGAGATACAACAGACAAACCAAAGTGTGAAGTGGTTAACCACTGAACATGGTATCCCAAGTCGAGACCTCAATCGGCAAAGTCGTGACTCATTTTGCCCTCAGTCAAAATTGTTGTACAATATTTAGATCTTACATCACAGGTTTCACATATAGCGCTCACAATGCCTTACAAAGGAGTAAGAAATAGTTTTAAGTAGGTCTATTACACTACATACAAAAGTGAAGATAACAATCCAGTACATATTGAAACCAAATTAGTAGTTTTTCTTCATCAGATTACTAAGAAATGTACCACTGGAATAAGTGCTGCTCCATTTATATTTTTTCATCCTGTGATTAGCATTTTTGAAAGTACAGAGAGAGTTATCTAGTATATTGTTTCATCTGTTGTCTATACAGCACAGATTGTCTTGTGGACCCAGCCTCCTATTCTCAGTCGTATAACAATCCTGTGACAACTACAACTGCTTACATGAAAAAGTAATGTTTGGAAAGCATTTAGCAATTTTAGCTGTCTTCTTAACAAACTTTAGCATGTGTTTAGGCAGGCTATCAAACACTCTATGAATCACCAGTGATCCATAATTCAGTCTGAGAAACTTGGATGTATTGGCTGGGATTTTCAAAATTAGGCCGCCATGCCCAATGACATTCAAAGGCAGTCGGACACTTAGGGCCAGACCCACTATCGCATTTCAGTCTTGCAACACTGAACCGTGCCAAGCTAACATTAGGTGCCTGGGGTCTAGAGAGGATTACTCAGGCCTGAGTTAGGTTCATAGCTCCAAACACAATGCACAGGAAGGGCACATCCAGATGAGTCCGGTCGTGCGGTATGTGGTGGTGCAAACACTTTTGCAGTGCCACGTACCACACAGTCCGGAGTTCTCCGCGCTGCAAGGGCATGCTGCCCAAGTGTGCGTTGCTCTTTTTCTTTCTGAAGTTTTTTTTCACCCCTGGATGTTCAGGGGTCAAAAAAAAAAAAAAAATGGAAAAAAAACCCAAAGCAGCGCACACTTGGGCAGCATGTGCTGCTAAAAAGTAGAGCCAAGCCACTCGGAGCCATGCTACGGCTGCTGGCCCAGCTCCGCCCTGCAGGATCACTGTGCCTGCAGCTCCAGGAGGCCCCCAGGTAAGGCTGCTGGGGCCAGCACAGTGCTGCCCCCAGCCTCCCCTATGCCACACAGGGCAACTTGCCGCACACCAGAGCACATGTGGCTCGGGCATTCACCGGGGACCAGAAGCGGTGGCGCAAGGTGCACTGCCACTACTTGTCCCTGGAGAACCAAACGTCCAAGCTCGTATGGATGCACCCAAAGAGTTCAGTGTCTTTAAATGTGATTCACAGCAGCCGGCGCAACACATGGGGACCTGCCTAAAATAGCCAATGTGAAATACTCACCCTTCTCCAGGGCTTAGGTGCCTGACTCCAGACTGGGGGTAGAAGACGGGAGGTAGTGCTACTGAAGTGTGAGACACTGGTTTTAATCCCCTTTGAGAGAGAAAGGACCTGGATGAAGGTGGGTTCCCTAACCACTGTGCAGCAGGGAAAGGTTCCTCTTCCAGCCTTGTTTCTGAATGGAAGTGGAAGTTGCTGCTGAGTTTGGTGTAGACCTTGATGCTGTAGGTCTCTGGATCACTCCTTCTGAATCAGGCCCTTTTAGGGAGTTTGGTAGAGGAATGATTAATTTGAGAATCCCAACTGGCCCTAGGCATGAGAGAGGAACCAGGGGCTCAGCCCTGACAAGACTAACACAGTTTTAGCCCGTCCAAAGAGCAGAACTGCCTACACCTAGGAAACTTTACTGGCAAAAACTTAGGTACTGACAAGGCAGGGGATTTGAGGATCACACTCCGGGTCCTGGCTGCTTAAATCCCACCTATATCCTACTTGAGGTAGCTAAGTCCTTTCCTGGATCTGGCCCTTAGTTCCCTTACACACCTTGGAAAGCCCCAGACATATATCTGACAATTATATATTTGTACTTGAGATCATATTATGTTTTGTACATTTGCCATGTATACTTTCCTCTTAAAGTTGTAATTTTCTACAGGGGGTTGCAAGAGCTACAACATTTATCTGCCTAGCAATACTGGGAGATACATACACATTTCAGGATTAATGATAGGGTGCATAATGTAGTTTGTAGCAATAATTTGAGAAGAATAGGAGGTTGTCAAAAAAGACATAAGTGGAGGTTTAGGGACTGCAAGCTAAAATTATTCTACGTAAGTAGTTTTGTTTGGTAGCTTTTATACTAGGATTTCGTGTTATAGAAATCAGCAAAGAGGAAAACTACTTTTGTTTCTCATTATAGTTGATTTTAAATAATGGTTCCTGGGTGCTGAAGCCAGCTTAATGAGCCTGAGAGTAACACAAAGCATATATTGTAAATTAATACATTGCTGAAAGATTTTTTTTTTACCTATTTTAACCATATACCCTATTTTCTCACAAACTACACTTATCTTTTTCTCAAATATCATCCCCCAACATTTATTGAATGTGTCTTAAGTGGAAGTTGATTTTTCTGCCCAGAATAGAAGCACTCCGCTTTGTTTCCTGCTCCAAAGCCAACTGCCCAGCAGCAACGGTGGCATTTCTTTTCAGGTACCTGAGGGAGTCCATTGACTTAATGGTTCATTATTCTTCACTCCACAGGTATTAGCAATTGCTTTTCCTTGCAATACTGCTGTCTACTGGCTACTTCTAGTCTCTTTTCTCGTCTTTCACAGCCTCTTAGCTCTGCCTTTGCTCTTTGCAGCCTTACTGCTGAAAAAAATCTTTTTTTTTACTTCCTTTTGTCTTTCCAAAAAACAAGGTGCACATCTTATTCAGAGCATGTTATATGTAAGAAACTATGGTCTTCTTCCTTGGTACAGGTATAATTGTAAGATTTAGGCTGTAGGCAAAATAAGATTTCAGTGACCATTATGACAAGATCACTGGTTTGAATACAATTTTATGTGAAAAACAACATAGTATGACAACTTGCAAAATTTCATAGGTGCTCTCAGCCCCTAGTTAAAGTAAAAAATGCCTGTGGTGGCACACTCCCAAAGTTATGCCTTCCACAGTTTGCAGGGAAACACCTTTGTATTGTGTTTGTCATGTACCGTGTATTGTTCCTGACGTGGTAGTTCCAGTGCATGGCCAATCAACTATGAATGTATGTGCTGTATATGTGATGACTTTATTCATTTGTGTGATTTACGGTGTATCAGAAACTCTCAAGAATAAGAGCTGTCCTGAGGGACGTGCCACACCACAGGGAAGAAGAGGAGGAGTCGTTCAGGAACATACTAGAGCCCAAATTCAATAGCCTTTTCTGTGCCTAAACAGCACTTAGCCAACTGTCTTAAGTTGTGTTTTGGCACCTCTACACAGTTTGTGAGTCTATTACCTTCTATTACCCATGCACTGTGGATGTATAAGTATCCACCTGACTTCTGTGGATTAGGAGGCTATGCACTGGCCAGGCAGCTATGCACATAAACTGGGCATGTGAGAGTCACAAAGTCATAGCCAGAGAGAAACCCACAACTATTAATTATTAGATACCAGAGGAAGACTCTTCTGCATTTTAGCTCCAATAGCTGAGTGCTTAAGGAACGAGTCAAGAAGCGAGAGACCCAAGTTCTAGGCCCACCTCACCCAGAGTGGGTCAGAATCTGTCTCTCTTTGACTTCCCAGAACAGTGCTCCAAGTCCCCGACCTAACGTGATCTTCATCCTTATCCAGACTGCTCTCCAGTGCTCCTTTTGAAGATGACCGTATATAAACTCACTACGGTGGACTAGAAGGGTTTGGGGGAGACCTTGTGTCCCCTAGCACCCCCCGGGATAACAAGGAATAACGGCCACAAGTTGTTGGAGTGTAGGTTTAGATTAGACATCCAAAGGCACTACTTCACTGTCAGGGCGGCTAGGATCTGGAACCAACTTCCAAGGGAAGTGGTGCTGGCTCCTACCCTGGGGGTCTTTAAGAAAAGGCTTGATGCCTACCTGACTGGGGTCATTTGAGCCCAGTTTTCCTCCTGCCCAGGCAGGGGGTCGGACCTGAAGATCTACAAGGTCCCTTCCCACCCGACTTCTATGATTCTGAGCCATTGCACTCTGTATTTAACAGATATTGGATAAAGTGGATGCAGAGCAGTCGCAAAGTTTCATAGATTTCATAGACATTCGGGCTGGAAGGGACCTTGGAAGATATTCAAGTCCAGCCCCCTGCCCCAGGGGCAGGAAGTCAGCCGGGGTATTCTGTCACATTGGCAGCAAGAGTCCAGCCTAAATCCTAAAGCCTATTCCCTTCCCAAGCAGCACCCATATCACTGTCCCATAGATCCTCTGGCTTGTGTTTCCTCCTGGCCCCATGTATCTCCTCCGTCTTGGACATACAGGAGACCACCCTGAAATGGGGGACTAGAAAAGAAGAAAGAAATTTCCTAACCTGTGGCCTACGAGTTACAGCACTTTACTGGGAAGTTGTATAGATAGAGGCTTAGTCCTCCTTGGTGTGAGACGGTGGGACTGGAGCCTGGGCTTCCCCACTTCTTTCCCGCATGCTTGAACCACTCAATTATTGGGGCTACAACATAAAAGGGAGAGAAGGGAAGGAGGTGGGGCAGGCTT
>NW_005842139.1:961092-962793 GCF_000455745.1 Alligator sinensis
CCTTTTCAGGACTTAAACTGACTATACATGCATATGTTATATATACCCATGAACTGCCCAACCAATGCAAAGCCTACTGAGGATGCTCTGTAGCTGCATGGATGCATACATGTCTACACTGCATGGGTTATAGAACTGCAAATCGTGCGTAAGTGCCAAAAACACTACTTACTAATGGCAACTGGGAAAGTGCCACTTAGGCACATAAAGAGTAATAGAAGTCTGCCCTATGTTCAGCAATCACAAGTTACTGTTTCCAGAGCTCTTATATAGCTAGCCTGTAATGGCTTCTGGAACAGCAATGGCCAGACAGGGAGGGAGGACATAATATTGCTCAGTTCCCCTCTATGGGCCTTATTTAGTGTAATAAAACTAAGACTGAGAAAAGTGATGATTGCTCACTATAAATACATAAGAGAAGGGCACTATAAATACATCAGAGGAGGGCAAACTGCTTTTTAAACACAGAAGAACAACTGGGTATAAACTGACAGTGGATGCATTTAGTCTGGAAAGCAGAAGGTTTCCAAGCAGTAGAGCAGAGATCTTTTGTAACAGCCTTTCAGTAGGAAATCTAACTACATTTAATGTGGGGCTTGATCAGATTCTCAGTTATGTGGATTATTTTGGTGGTGACATCTGATGGCAGGAACCTCAACTCATTGACCCAGGAGATCCCTTTCATCCCTATGGTCCTAAGCACCTTGCAGCCATGGAAGGATAGACAATGAGAGAAAATCAGAGGCACTGCACTCTCCTTTCTCTCTCCTGCAAAGGATGACGGTGACTCTTTCCATGCACCGATTTCAGAATTTGTTGTTTCCTGCTGCTTTCCACTCTCTAAATCCTTTTCTTTCTCTAAACTCTATACCATACTTCCTGTCCCTGCTTTTTGTCTTCTCTGCTTCTCTTTCTCCAAAGTGTCTATAATAGGCTACAAATCCATCATCGTTTAGCACTATCTGCTTTTCCCACACATCTGTGCAACTTTTGCTCCCATCCACCTGTATGCCAAGGGGCTAAAAGATTTACCAGATGGCGCCAAATTCAAAGTAGTTCAGTAGGTGCCTAAATAAAACTAGGTAGTATTTAGTTGCCTACGTGCTGGTTCAAAATACCCCCTGCCAGTAGCCACCAACAATAGTTTCAGATAGCACCTCCACTTCGGGCTAAAAGCCCTCTAGCTGCCTACACTTTGTTTCCTGAGCATGGTCATATGTGATCCAATTTGGTTTTCTGGGTTTTTTTCTTATTTGCATATTCAATCCATATGCCACCCTTCCCAACAAAGACTCAGGGTAGCTTATAGTAAGAAAACGAAACAATTTAAAGGGAGAACACAAAACAGAGATGCACTAAACAATATCCCAACCCAGCTTCATTTGCTAAATGTCCACCCAAATAGGAAGGTCTAGCAGTGCTTCTGAAAGTCATCCAGGCTCGGGCAATGTCCAGTCTCAGCAGGGGGTTGTTCTAGACCCAAGGAGCAACTGCTGAGAAAGACCTTCCATGTGTTTTTGCCAAGCTGACTTAGTGTACTGATTATACTTGCAAGGGGTTGCTCTTAGCTGACCTTAGGGATTGCAATGGGAAATAAGGGAGAAGGTGGTTACTTAGGTATGTAAAGATATGTAGGGCCCAGACTGTTTAAGGCCTAAGAGGTCAAAACCAACACTGTGAGTACATCCCCACGAGCAGGAA
>NW_005842139.1:962824-1005324 GCF_000455745.1 Alligator sinensis
TTCTCTGGGGACAAGTAGCAGCAGCAGAACTTGTCCCCGGGGAACGCCCATGCCACACACGGCATGTAGCAGTTTACCCAGAGGGGAGTAGGGGAGGCTGGGGCCAGCAACCTGGGGTCCTGGGGGCCTCTGGGAGCTGCAACCGCAGTGCTCCTGCAGCTGGAAGCCTGGCTAGCAGCCGAAGTTTGGCTCTAGCTGGCCAGACTCCAGTTTTGGGCAACGTGCCCTGCTGCCACATGCACTGCCCCACTTTTTTTTTTTTCGACATTGGTTTTTTTACCTTGGGATCTCCCAGGGTCAACAACCCCCATGATCGAAGTAGCAGTGTGGAGAACGCCTGCATGTGCAGTGTGTGGGGCTGCAGATGGGTCTTCAGCACCACATATTGCATATCTGCGCTCATCTGGATGCACCCTATGGGTTCCTAACTCCTGCCTAACTTCCATTGCTATCTAAACGTGGGTTGGAGATGTGCCTAAGCTACTAGAGAGACCTGATCTGTCAAGTGTGATGTAACATATTCAGCAAACATCCACAACATTGAATTCAGCTTAATAAGGGACAGCAGTGTTGCCCTCTTTGGCACCATAGCTTGAGGGTTATAACACACACCCAGGAAGTGGGAGACCCTTGTTATAGCCCATCTCCCTCCCCTAAACTTGAAGGGATTGAAAACCATATCTACACTTCCAGGAGAGGGCCATAACAACCATCAGGATAACTAAGGGTGCTCTCCACCCGTCCTGTAGAAGCTGGGCCCTTGAGCAGCCAAGAGTTAGATGCCCCTCTCCATCTGTCCTGATATGCCCAGCTGCTGCAATCCTGAAGTTGGGATTCTGTGACATAAATATTCATTAAGCAAGCTACACAACCAGTAAGTACTCACCAAGAGTGAGCTGGTGACAGGGGAAACCCACACCATTACTTCAAATCCTGGATGTGCACAAATGGCTCTGCCTTAACTCAGGTGACTATAATGACCACACTACAGGAAAAGGATACTGCAAACAACCCATCATTTGAAAAGAAGAGCAGGAGGACACAAGAACATAGGGCAGGGGGAGGACTAAGTCTCCCAGGTGCACCATTTGGGAGATATACACTTGATCTGAGCATCAACCAATCTCAAACATTTCCATAAGCACTGGCTTTTAACCCAAAGGAGATATCCTTTCCAGGAAAGACTCTCTTGACTGGCAGTTTGCCATAACTATCGCGTTCCCTGCACCTTCTAACGATATGCGTTTCCTGTTCTTCAGGTGTCGGTTTAGATGACCTAAGGTTGGTCGTGATGGGCTTCCAGTTTCTACAACGGGTGCAACAGCTATCGCTCAGCAAACGTCAGGTATAGATCATTTCACATCTTTCTCAAAGTGTTATCTAAAAATTCTGGTTAGGTCTAAAAGAAACTCTTTCGATTACTGGATGAACATTTCTTGGTTTAGGAAATGGTGGTGACACATGTCTCATTACCAAGCACTGGAACTGCTGTACAGCAGATGTATTAAATCCTGCAGTTGTCTTCTGTCACTAGTTCATCCAAAGCAGAATATCTAAGGCATTTTGCTTCTTTATATGCTAATCACTTTCAAAACACCTGCATCCCCTTAGTCACTTGTGTCTCCTTTACTAGTATCACAGAATGGTTTCAAATATTGTTTTTCCACTCTAAAAGGGTTCTCAAAAATACAAAGTGTGAAGGAACAATCAACATGTCACCTCACCCTTTAATAAGAGACTATATCACTCATCAGATCTTTTCAATGTTTATGAGTCTATTGAGATGATATGTATTGAAATAATCTATCACAAACATGTAAAGAATGGTCTCCAGTGACACAATATGTCAAAGACATTGAAGCACCATCAAATAGACCTGTTACTCTTCACCAGCGTGTTTTCCTGCCCTTATGTAGTAACTATAACTTAGCTTTCACAGAACACTGGAAAAGGAAGTTCACGTTTAAGGACAAAAAGAGGGCTGGGAATCAGTGCAAAGACACAAAATACTATTATTAAATCTACAAACTTTTTTTTAAATATATACTTTCTTTATAGTTGCCTGTTTTTCTAGTCTGCTAAAGTTCTCATTTTAATATTGACATAAAGAACTGCGTTTTAATTTCAAGAAAAGAGTGAGATAGAGAGAAAACTGTGAGTTATGAAGCTATGATTCAACCAAATGATTCTGATAATTTCACAATCTGTGAAAGTGGAAGAATAAGAGCAATGGGAAAGACACTGCTCTGTGAATTCAAGCATGATACCCAGTAAAGACATGTTTTGCTCCTATATCTTGTATTGTACATTTTATCCCTCCTTTTTCCTCTGAGATGGAGTGAATCCTTTATGCTCTGTTTGGTGACAAATTGAATTCCTTCCTTATCACTTTGTAATATAAAATGAAATAATGAGAACTAGTAGCAAACAATTAGATACTTGCATGCAAGGCAATAATTACCTTTCTAAGTAACATCCAAATCTGCAGTTCATCAATACACCAAAGCCCTGATCTGGTAAGGCAGTTAACAGATACCCACATCTAAGCACGTCTTTAAGTCCCATTGACATCCTTTGAGGCCTAAATTCCCTTCAAGTCCAGGTAAGGTTTACATGCAGAAAGACAGTAAAATATAAATATCTGTAGCCACACTAATCAATAATGTATATTAGAGTTTGATCTAAAATACTATTGTAGTTTAGCTTTTTTAAACAGATTTGAAATTTAGCTAGAGAGTAATGATTTTATTTTCATTTTGATTAGAGGCCACAAATAGCTGTCTATATTTGCAGTATGTTAGAAATACTAGAGGCACTTTGATAAAATCAAATTTCTTGCATACCACCCATAACGGGAAATTGAAACACCTAAAACAGTCCCTTTAGTTAAAGTTCACACTTAGTTTAGCCTTTTGAAGATAACACTGAATTGGCCTGATTTTTATTTCAAAAAAGATAAATTGGGATACATGGGGAAGGGGTCACGGTGCTACCCCCTTCCAGCTGTGTAGGACATGTACAGCGCTCTCTCCACTACCAAAAGCTCTTGTCTAAGGCACCAGTCTCCATTACCAGTTGCACCCCTCTCTCCCCCACACCTGGGAGCTCTCTGCCACCTCCCACCCCTTTCCTAGATCTGCTCCTGAGTTTAATAATACCTTCAATGGATTCCACCCATGTCATATGATGGCATTCAAAACCATGTTGCCTTCATGGCCTGCATGCAGAGCTTGTCTCTAAAGTCATCTTCTCTTCTATTTAATGTCATTTCTGTGTCTGCAACTGCGGTTATTTTAATGTCCCAAGTTTACACACCGGTGCGATTTGTTTGGGGGTGGCTTCAGGGCTGCCAGCAGCAGCCATGCAACCAGTAAAATGAAATATGACAATCTCCCTGAATCCTAAGGGACGGTGGTTCCCTTTGCAGGATGTATTTAGCTGCAAACACAGACCAGGTGTTGCAATCATGTCTCAAGCAAATGACTCTCTATTAATATTATACCTATTACAATAGACCTGCCAAATGTCGTAGGTTCTATGCACATATACTCATTAATTAAAATATTCATAAGGTACTGAAAGATTATGAAGCTTTTGAGTGCATATTATCAAAATATACAGAATCACATTCTATTTAAAGAGAAGGCATTTATTACTGGAAACAACTACAAATCATGTCATTAATTCAGCAAGGTACTTAAGGGATAAATTGGCACGTGCCTCACTTGAAGAATGTTACAAATATAAACAGACTCCCCACAACACTCAGTTTCCATGAAAGTACCAGTTAAACCCCATATTAACTGAGGGGAGTAGTAGATATGCTGGAGGGTAGGGCTTAGATTCGACAACTTGGAGGATTGGAGCAAAAGAAATCTCATAAGGTTCAATCAGGCCAACTGCAAAGTCTTGCACCTGGGATACAACAATCCCATGCAATGGTGCAGGCTGGGGGCTGACTGGCTGAGCAGGAGCCCTGCAGAAAAGGACCTGGGGGCGACAGTGGACAATAAGCTGGATATAAGTCAACAGTTGCCCTTGTTGCCAAAAAGGCTAACGTTATAGAGCTGCATTAGTAGAAGCATAGCCAGCAGATCAAGGGAAGTGATTACTCCCCTCTATTTGGCACTGGAGAGGCCACATCTAGAGGACTGTGTCCAATTTTGGGGCCCCACTGCAGAAAGGATGTAGATAAGTTGGAGAGTCCAGCAGAGGACAACAAAAATGGTTCGGGGGCTGGAGCGTATGACTTATGTGGGGAGGCTGAGGGAACTGGGTTTATTTAGTCTGGAGAAGAGGAGACTGAGAGGAGATTTAATAGCAGCCTTCAGGTACCTGAAAGGTGGTTTCAAAGAGGATAGAGCTGGACTGTTCTCAGTGATGGCAGATGACAAAACAAGGAGCAATGGTCTGAAGCTGCAACAAGGGATGTTTAGATTAGATATCAGGAAAAACGCTCTCACCAGGAGGGTAGTAAAGCGCTGGAACAGGTTACTCAGAAAGGATCAAGGTGTCCTTGGAAGTTTTTAAGACCTGGCTAGACAAAGCCTTTGCTGGGATGATCTAGTTGGGGCTGGTCCTGCTTTGAGCAGGGGTTGGACTAGATTTGACCTCCTGAGGTCCTTTCCACCCTCATTTTCTACGATTCTATAATATTAGCCCCTCCTACCATTCATAGCAGTCACAGAAGCTCACATCCAAAAATAGGATCTCGTATGACTCCACCTCCAAAAACTTCCAAGAAATCAACCCTGTCTGAACCTCTGTAAGGAATACAGGATTATGGTAGTAGGTTATATCATGATGGGATTAAAACAAACAAAACATATTCCAGGAATTTGGAGGCCCCTGGCACCCCTCCTGAGACCTTGCCAATGTCTGTGTGTGACTCAAGCCCCTCCAAGGAGTGGAAATGTCTGGTCCAGAATGGGATTTGCTGAGAGGCAGCTCCTTATCACCTTTCCTATGGCCATATTCCAGTTGTATTTTCATTGGTTTCAAATGGGCATTTATTTGAGGAAAGATTCAAGGATCAGCCAACATATTATTCTGCAAGTTGTTCATGGTTGTCATCATGTGGGCCTTTGATCAGCAGAAAGTGACAGGCCTACTTAAAGCTAAGGGGTGTGCTAACCAACCTTTCATTACTGATAAGGGGCAACTAAGTCCCTTTGTTGTGATTTATGGGAACAACAGAACTCACTCAGCAAGGCATTCATCCACACAAGACTGTAGCCAAAAATAAGCCAGAGAGAATAAGTGGGTTTCCTGGGAGTGGAGGGACTACAGGATTGTTTGTCAAGCTGTGTGCAAGGCAAAAAATTCAGCAGAAATTTTACAAATAACAAAAGAAACAGTCATGAACACGGTCCTGAGAGGTACATGGGCACAGAGTGGGGAATGCACTGAAGAGGCAGGCTTAGATTTGGTAAGCAAAGCATATGCCTGTTGTTACGTGTGCCTACTGTTTTAAGGGAAGCAGAATGTGGGGTATATTTCTTTTAAATAAACAGGACTGAACCAAAGAATATATCTGACTTTTATCACCCATTCTCTTTCCTGGTCAGAATCAGTGAAGGGCTAAATACAGACAGTCAAGAAGCCTGAGACTGAATTGATTCAATCTTTGCAGGTTTCTGTAAATTGCTCATATTGAACCAATAAGGAAGTGAACTGATGTTCATGTTTCAAAAGTGAAAGGCAGCCAGACCCCTGCAGTGGCCCATACCGGAGCTGGGGGCACTAGAACATGGCTCCCAGGCGGCCAGCCAGTGCAGAGACCCGGGAGATGGGTGATTTCTCCAGCCACGGCCCCTCTTTAGCCTCCAGTTACCTGAGGGGGGAGTGTGGGGGGAACCCCCCAACCAGACCCCCAGCCAGGGTCTCCCCAGTGCTGGGAAAGCGAAGGAGGAAGGAAGCCCCGAATGGCGTGTTTCTCCCTCTCCCTGAAGCTGGCTGAAGAGGGAGCCTGGGGGGACACCCTCCTCCGCCCTGCATGGGATCCCCAGCCAGAGTCTCCCCCAGGCACGGGAAAGGGGGAAGGTAAGAGGGAGAAGCCCGCAGAAGGGTGCTTCTTTTTCTCTCCTCATGCCTGCACCCAGTCCCCCTAGCCATGCTCCCTCCTCAGTCTGAGCCAGATGAGCAGCGGGTATGCAGGGAAACCCTCTCCTCCACCTCACACTGGAGTCCCAGCTGGGGTTTCCCCTGTATCAGGGGAAGTGGGGAACAGGGAACCCCAGTAGGGCATTTCTCCTTTACCCCCTGCCCCTCGCACCTTGAGTCAGGAGTTGGGCCGATCACAATCAGTTAAGTCTGATACTACATTCAACCAGGTTTATCTTAAACCAGTTTTGGCCATTTTGAAAGTGGTTTCTGTGTACTGAACTTCTGTTCTGTTACAGGTTTAAACTGGTTCCTGATCACTTAAACCAGTTTATGTGTAACTTCTGTCCCTAAGAAGACCCCAGTTCTTGGCTCAATGTTAGTCAAAGAGGCAATGTTACTTTGCAAATCAGAAGGGAACATTACAGCCTACTGTATAGGAATGAACAGCAACTCTATAGTGCTCTTTTACTATTGCTGCAATTTACAAAGATGGTTCAGACAGACAAAAATAACAAATCGTTTTAGTGATAACAACTTACATATGTCATTTCTGTTTTTTTAGTAAGATGTTCAGTAGTATATAAAATTCATTGCAACAGCTCATACATTTCTCAGTTGAATTCTTAGTCAGGAGTACCAAGGATACCAGGAATGGTCTATATGTTTTGAAAGACCAATAAAACCAATTAAGCAGATTAAGGTTAAACCAATTCATAGAAAGATTTTTTTTCCAAGGAATTCTCATAGGATTTACATTTTAACTGAAATCATTTTCTCTATTTTACTTTTTACATATACATTAAGATCTACATAACAACTAAATAAAAGTTTTGTAAAAGTAGATAAAAGTGAGTATTCTTTAAAAATTAAGTTTCATTAACATATTACTGATTCTGGAAATATTATACAGCCTGCATAATTGATAGTTATATCTAGATGCCTGATTTATCATGTGATAAATGTACTTTTATATAATTATATCCTGAACTTTTATATAATTTCCATATTTCTAAACATTGATGGCTTTGATTATAAATGTGTGTCTCAGGGTGCATCTACACATGAGCTTTACTATGGAGTTGACTAATTAGCTCTGCAGTAAAGTGTCACAGTCTACATGTGTATTAGTGTGCAGTAAGCTAATTAACTCTGCCATAGGATAGTTTTGTCAGGGACAGCACTATCTTATGGTGGAGTATTTTACTGTACCAAAATGCATGTGTAGATGCTGACCAGACACACTAATTGTGCCTGGTCAGCCCAGCCAGCCGTGGGTCCTGCACTACCCCAGCTCAAATTGCTGCTGTCCTGGGCACATGTGTGGATGCTGCACCCAGGAGCAGTTCACTCCAGCATTAACAGCTCCACAGTTTATTGCCTCACATTGATTGCACATGTAGATGCACCCTCAGGGGATCAATAGGTATGTTTTATGCAGTAAATGGAAAAAATATACATCAATTAATACATTTCATTCATACTCTGGGAAAAATAGCTCATAAAGTTGGCCCAGATAACCTTTCTGGATTTGCACAGTGTTTGCAGAGATGTGGATGGGGATTCCTTAGGTTGCATACAGATGAGCAATGACTTTCCATATTATCTAGAAAATGTGTTTCAATAGGAAATGGCCCCATATTATCAAGGTTGAGAGGACAAGACATCTTAGTCATGCTAAACTGGTTTTCTAAAGTCAAAGAAAACATGTTTTGTGTAGAACACAGACACCTACATTGGGTCAGGAATATGAAGAGAACATACCTCTATCAGCACATTAGACAGAGAGTCAGGAGTGCATAAAGTACAGCAAAGGAAGTGGCAAATCCTCCTGTCTAGAAACTCTCTAAAATGAGGTGAGACAAAATGGTATAAGTCCAGGAAAATGGGGAAAGGCAAAAGTCCTACAGCTGACAGACCCTTCTTTTTTTTTTTTTTTACATGCAACTAGTACAGGCTGAGAGGGGAAGCCATTTAACAATATTAATTATAAAAATGAATACATGAATTCTGTAAAATTAAAGGCAGCTTCCATTACAATGAGGTACTCAACAAAAGATGCATTTCTTCAAGGCAATTTCTATTATTTGAGTTCAACACATACATTCTATGATCTCATGATTTCCAATGACTCCATCATTCAAAACGTGGAGGGCAAAAAGGAAGAAAAAAAGTAGGTATTAGAAATTTTACACTGCACACAGAGGAAGTCTTAATGCTACCTCAATATAGATGTAATAGTCTGTGTGTAGATAAAATGAGGGGCGTGTGTGCACGACACTTTAAAGCGGGTTAAATGCTTTTGCACTGCTTTAATGGTGTTGGTGTTTGCACGTATCAGCGGTGTATTGGACCGCTGTAATTCCAGCCACTCTAACAAATTCAGTGGCGTAATGCGCCTTAAATGCCTTGGGGCACAGCAAGCTAAAACTCCTCAGAAGAGTTGTAGTTTGCTGCCCTACAGCCGTGGAGCAAAGCACCAGGCTCCATGCAGCTCCGCGGCTCTGCAGGAAGCCCTGCAGGCAGCCTGGCAGCAGCCTGGGAAGGCAGGCTCCACCCAAGAACAGAAAAAAGCTGTGACCTTTTTTTGTCCCCTGGAGCCTGCCTGCCTGCCTGCCTGAACTGCGCAGGGGCCCAGTGCTTCCCTTTTCAGCTGCGGTGCCCACTGGGACCACCTGAGATGGGTGCCTGTGGGCAGGTGCTGCCTGGGGAGCAGGGGCCGCCGCCGTCCGGGGGGGGGGGGCCACCCCCCCCCCCCCCTGGAGCAGAGCTCCTGCTTCCCCTGCCAGCAGCTCGCCCTCCCCTTCCCACTGGAGAGGCAGGTAAATCAGGTGTGTGCACGACATGGGGGTTTACTTGGCCCTAAATTAAAGCAGTGTTTTTAAAAACCCACCACTTCAATTTAGGGCCCCCGTTTCATCTACACATGCCCATAGGCACCAATTCCATTTTCAGCCCCTCTTGTAAGTATTTCACCAGGTTATTAGGCACTTTTCTGGCACTTTTCTTAACCTCCCATCCAAAGAGTAGGAATAGATCCACTCTGTGTATGGGATACCCCAGCCTGACAGGAGGATTAGCCTCTGCATTACTATCTCCACAGTGGTAGATGGAAAGACTAGAATCTTCCTGACAGTGATTCTCCAGTTCTGTCTCTGCCTATACTCCACCATCTGGAGCTGGGCAAAGCATGCAGCACTTTCATAGACACGCACAAACATTGTCCTAACCCACGTGCAATTAAATAATATTGATTCCACTGAAAGAAGGACCTCCACACCCACTGAAGGTAGAGCAGAAACTGCC
Source organism: Alligator sinensis (assembly GCF_000455745.1). Classification (NCBI taxonomy): domain Eukaryota; kingdom Metazoa; phylum Chordata; order Crocodylia; family Alligatoridae; genus Alligator; species Alligator sinensis. The sequence continues at coordinate 972,233 of NW_005842139.1, forward strand.
TCTTCTTCTAAGTAGCAACCTCTATCACAGGGTCTCAAACTGCAATATAACCAGTGCTGAGTGTTAAATAACAATATCAAATAGATCACAGACAGGCAAACCGAGGCACAAATATATATATGTACACACACACACACACACACACACACACACAGATTTACTATCCATCCATCCATCCATCTGACTTGCTGAAAGACATACAGTAAATTAGTGGCAGGCCTGAGATCCAGGATACCTAACATTAGTTCCCCACCCAAACACCAGGATCATAAACTCTTCCCCTGTTGGAATTCAAACCAGTTTTGTCAAACAATTCTTTATTCCCCACTTTCTAAAGCAGGCATTGAAGGAGCTTTCTATAGATTAAACCAGGGGTATCAAACTCAAATGAGTTAGAAGACCTGCTCCAGACTTCAAGGTTTTGTACAGGCTGAATCAGTACCAAGAGGCTTCTTGGACAGAACCACTGTGTCAGAGCAGCCAGCACACTGGGGTTAATGTTACTGCCACACACCACCTGTCACTGATTTGTATGCCCAGCAGCTATGAAAAAATGGAAATTCTGCAGTGGGCAAGAGCAGAAGCGGCGTTGACTCCCTGGGTGCAGCCCACACCAGCACAGAGACTCTGGGGGCTGCATCCAGAAGGCGAATAGTCCAGGCGGAGGCCCTGTAGGCCATATAACCCACCTATGCAGACCATAGCTAGCCCACAGGCTCTATGTTTGACCCCCCTGGATTAAGCTATTCAGATCATTCCAAGCTATTCAGATCATTCCCCCTCTCAAATATCTCCCTCTATATATGTATATAGTTGGAGTGTGTTTGCAAAGCTCATTTAAAAATGATAATGCAGTAACACTGAGCTTTCTACTGGAAACCAATACCTAGGAACCTGAAACAGGAACCAAATTATGTTTCGAGAGCCACAGTTCTAACTTAATTCAGAAAAAGGAATCCTTAACATTAGAGAGTGGGAAAAAAACCCTTTATGAATATCATTTGGTTTATATTTAAATTTAATTAATGGGAAAGGCATACTGATGTGTACTTAATTGACTCAAACATTTCAAGTTGGCTTCATTTCTGGGACATTATTTACTTCTTGCCCAGTCTAACATGTTTATATTTAATGAGAATGCCTTTCCCTGCCTGGAATAAGATTTTCACACCTGAGCACCCAGTAATAGTAATTTTCTGTTCCTGTTCATTACGCTAGAACACCTCTCTGCAGCTCCAGATTGTTAAGTTCAGGTAAGATGGGGAAGTATGTAGTTGACAATCTTCAATCAGAAATTGTGCATTTCCCATGCGCACACAGCTCCTGACCCAGGATTTTCATCTATACACTCCCTAACCTTTTTAGGAAAGCTTACTTGTGCTCCTAGCAGGAATATCACATTGGGAAAAAAGGAAAAAAAATAATGAACTCACTTTAGCATTATTTTTTTTTATACTACATCATTTTAAGTGGCATTTTTATGTGCAATTTGGATTAAATATGTTGTAAGGTACGAGTTCACATGTCTAATGTGTTATTTGCCAGTTTTCACATATAATATAGTGCTGCAGTCCAGAAGGCTGAGCTCTGGTCAATCAGAAACTAATTATTTCTTAGTAGACAAAGTATATTTCTGTAGGCTGAAGCTCCATTCAGTACTTGTCTCCAAAGCATTTAGAATCTTATTATAATCCATGTGATCTGCTTCTATTTTAGGTGCAGTAATTCACCAAACTGACACTGATAATTCGTATGCTCAGCAGTTAAAGTTTCCTTACAAGGACTAATGTATGGCCACATTTATATTTGTTTGCATTTTAAGTATATTATAAAAGCAGGATTGAATTTTAGACAACTGCTGCCTCCACAATGCAGTTTATGGAATATATGGTCCAAATCTTGATAACACATGCAATATCAGCAGTAAACTCTTAAATCTTTACAATCGATTTCTTAGCTGCTGGATAAAATGTTTTTTGAGAAGAATGACACCTTGGTTAGTTAAAATTTGAAATATATTGAATTTATACAGTAAATATAGGGACAAGTTGACATAGCCATGATGTGACTGGAACTTCTATAGTACTGACTGCAGCAGAAGCAAAGGATCAATTTCTAATTCATTCCAGGCCATCCTGCAGCGAATATCTATGCCAGATAATACAGTTTAAAAGTGATTTTTCTAGAATTTAAGTGCATAAGTTGCTCCTTCACCTCCTCATGTCAGTATGGCATAGAGCATACCGCACTGGGATTGGATGGGATCTATTTCCAGACATGCTACTAACCTGCTGGCTGACTTGGAGCAAGTCCCCTTACCTCTCCACATCTCATTTTCCCCATCTTTAAAATGAAGATCGTGTTGCTTAATGCCTTTGTAAAGCAGAGAAAAAGTGTCACATAAGGGAAAGGTATATGGTATTATCATTATTGTTAGCTAAACAGAATGCCTCTTGATAACATATCATTTAAATCAGAGGTGTCGAACTCCTCCACCTCCACGAGCTGGATGAGGGTCACTGGACCGGTCTGCAGGCTGGATGAGGACTGACCCCCTGTGCAGCACCTGTGGCACCAGGTCCAGCCCACACACTGCATTCATCATGCACCAGCTCATGAAGCACCCAGCATGCAAACCCAGCATGAAGCCTGCACTGCCCATGTCGTGCAGGCTGGGCCCAGCACTGTAGGCAACACAGGGAATTGGTCCAGGCTGCTCCATGCAGCCTGTGCCCCATACCCCTTGTGTTGTATGCAGCACAGGGTTCAGCCAACAAGCCAGAGGCAACATATGCCCTGTGCCAGCCCCATGGGCCACACGCACAGCAAGCCCTAGAGCAGTGATTCTCAAACTTTATTTTTCACAGACCACTTGAAAATTGTTGAGGGTCTCGGAGAACCACTTAATCTCCATTGTCAGAAAAAATAAATCAAGCGGAGAGCCAAATACAGATATTCTCGATTGTTCCGCAACCTTTCTGCAGACCACCTGAATGGACCTTGCCGACCACAGTTTGAGAACCTCTGCCCTAGAGCCAGCTCATGGGCAAACATGCTGCATGCAGCACACGGGCTGGCCTGGGGCACGTGCAACATGCGGTGCCCTGCCAAACTGGCCCTTTGCATTGGCACAACCCAATCCAGAGCATCCCCAGAGCCAGCACACAAGGCTGGTTGATCAAGGCATCACATGAAGTGCATGCCCTAAACCAACCCCCTCTTCTGTATGTAGAGCACATAATGCTAGGTCCAGTCCATGTGCTACATGGAGCACATAAGGCTGGGGCCGGTGCATGGACTCAGTCCAGCAACCCACAGGCCGGATCATATGGCTCTACGGCCAGATCCAGCCTGAGGGCCATATGCTGATACCCACAACTTAAATGAAGAACAAACAAGCAGAAAATGTAAGTTGCTAATCTGTTTGTAACTGGAATTCTTTTAGATGTATTGTCCACTGCTTTGTATGCACACTCTGCATAAGAGATCAGAATGCAGCATTTACAGTTTGTATCTACACCAGTAAGCCCCAGAAAAAGGGGTGGAACAACCAAACAACTCTCATTTCCCTTGCAAATATGGTGGCACCGTATGAAAAAATTCTACAATAACGGGGAAAAAGAGGTAGAGCTATGGAGCATATACTAACAAAAAATCTTGAGGTTCCTCAACTACAAACGTCTAAGTAACTTTCCATTTTTATTTCAAGTGCTTGTTTGTTTGAATCCCATTTTCAGTTGCTCACAAACATATATCACAAAAGGGAGACGATACTTTGAGTCTAATCAAATAGCAAATGCAATACAGCTGTACTGTAGGGATGTGCGAACCTTCGGTCGCTGATTCGATTTGACAGAGATTTGGCCCGATTCAGCAGACAAATCTCCGAATCCAAACTGAATGAAGAGACCCTTTAATCTCTTCAAATCACACTGAAACCCTCTGAATTTGTGGACAAAGAAAATAATAGAAATACAATGCTCCCCCCATAAAAAGAACAGGAATCATAGAATCATAGATATTAAGGACTGGAACAGAACTCAAAAGATCATCGAGTCCAACCCCCCTGCTCTAGGCAGGAATACTGCACAGATCAAATGATCCCAGCAAGGTGTCTGTCCAGTCTCCTCTTGAAGACTTCCAAGGTTGGAGACTGCACCACCTTCTTAAGAAGTTTATTCCAGATTCTGGTCACCCTTGCCATAAAGAAATTCTTCCTTACATACAACCTGAAACCATCCTCTAACAGTTTATGACCATTGCTCCTTGTCTTCCCCAGAGGCACCTTAGTGAACAGTTTTTCTCCCAGCTCCTGATATTCACCCCTTACATACTTATTAGGGCTGTGCAAAATTTCTCCGGCTGTTTCATTCCGACACTGTTTTGACCAATTTCGAGGTCAAAACAGCAAAATCAGAACAAAGCAAAGGCGGTTGAAATAGCCTTGAAACAAAAGGCTGGTCGAAACATTTCGACCATAGGCTGGGGATGGGAAGTCAGTCCAGCTGGGCTGACTTCACATCCCTAGTGCAAGATCTGGCAGAGGGCAGGAGGCAGCCCAGCTGGGCTGCTTTCCGGGACCGCACACTAGATCTCACCGGGGCCAAGAAAGCAGCTCAGCTGGGCTGCCTTCCCGTCCCCTGCACTTGATCATGCCGGGGCCGGGAGGCAGCCGAGCTCAGCAGCCTCCTGGCCCCGGCGCGATCAAGCACAGGGGATGGGAAAGCTGCCTTCTGCCCCAGTGGGATGTAGCTCTGGGGATGAGAAGTCAGCCCAGCTGGGCTGACTCCCCATCCCAGCGAAACTCGAAACGGCGTCAAAACAGCCTTTCTGTTCCAATGGAATGGAACATCTGTTTCAACTTGAAATGAAATTCGAGATGAAGCACTGTTCCCTCGAACCGTTGAAACTCAAGGTGAAATGGAACGGTGCTGTTTCGCATAGCCCTAATATTTATATGTCCTCTACTTTTCTAAAAACTGTGAAAGATTGAATCTTCTTGCAATAAGCTCTCCTGAGAGATTTCCCTGAATAGGGAGAAGGAAGGTTTTTTGGAATAGGGATAGTTCTGAATTGAATAGTAACCTTTCTGTGTTATTTCTGGTACCCACTAATTGGTGGTAATATCACTCTAGGATTCCTGGAAGTAATACAAATGGTCCCCAAAGTGGGGTGGAAAAAGGTAAAAATCCTCTGAGACTAGCTGGCAGCTCTTGGTATAAAACTGACTGCTTGAAGGAAGACAATGAAAGACTAATAGCTATGATCACCCTAGAAAGGATTCTTCATTTACAATGCTGTTGGTTTTCTTCAATAGATCTGAAGAGCCTTGGTGGCTCTAAATCATTTATATTGGAATATCCACTGTAGCAGCATGAAAAAGATAGGTTATTCTGACTGACTACAAGGTTGTTTCTTGTTGTTCTGTGGGATATAAATACCCAAATGATGTATTGGGTTATATATATATATTCTGCCAGTTTTTAGTATTTGTGCAATCTAATCTGATCTTGAGCAGGGGGTTGGACTGAGGTCTCTTCCAAACCTAACTTTCTATGCTTCTATGATTCTATGATCTCCAGATCCTATAGAACAGACTTAATACTTTCTTTCAATCTTCTTCACATGTTAATGAAACTGAAATCTGCCACAGTAACAGAGCTGAGTCTATGATGTTCCAAATGCCTTACATTTATGGGCATTGTGGGCACATCTACACATATGCTTTACAGTGCAGTAGACAAATTTACTGCACAGTAAAGCATCATTGTCTACACATGCACAGCAACTGGACTGGTGTAGACTAATTTACAGTGCCACTGGATAGTCCCATCTGACGCAGGTACTATCCAATGGTGAAGTAAATTACTGTGTAAACACACATGTCGACAGTGGCATCAGGATTAGTTTACTCTGGCTAAAATTGCACCAGAGTTTATTCAGTCACATTAATTGCACATGTAAATGCACCCTGGAAATCTCTGAGTCACAGCAGCATACAGAATGTCCAGCCACTTATGGCCAGCTGGAATTGGGATCTTCATGATCTCTGCCATTCTATGCAGACCTTCTTGGAAGGATTTGGCAGAGATACAGTAGGAGGTGCTACAACTTTGTCTAGCTTTATAGATGATATATGGGCCAACCTGAGTTCATGCTGAGACATTGCTATCGATAGAACTGAAGGAGACTATATGAGGAGTCTGAATAATCTGTCTAAGCTTCTGGTATTTTTTGGCAGGTGAATTTTGTGAAGAAGGTAATCTAGATCTAGCAGACTTTGACATATATTTGGTTGGAGACCAGAAGAGCTTGCCTTTGATGTATGTTTGGCTGGAGTGTTGATAAGACCATGGAGGCCAGGAGAGCCAGGAGCCTTAGCCATAATGATACCTGGAATAGGCCAGAGAATTGGATAGTTGCTGGGATGTCTGGTCCAATCTTAACCAATTTCCGTCCCTGACATGTAAGGGTTATAAAAGGGAATCCTCAGGGAATAAGGAGAACCCTCGTCACTGTTATTAGAAAGAAAAATTTCTTCTTCTTAAAAGAGGCACAGTCCTTGTTTTTGAGCTCTAACTTCTATAGAGAATTTCTTTACCAGTGCTGCTAAAATCCAAAGGAAGTTCTAAAAGCTAACAAAGGGAATCTAGGCAAAAGTGAAATGGTCAGTTTGCCTAGTGCCACAAACTGATCCAAGCCATGAAGTAGAGTGTAGCACCATTTGTGCAAGGGTCAGAGTGTTTTCACAATCAACACTGGCTGAAAAGTAAGAGACATCAGTTCCAAGGATGTCAGGAGCACTGGCACCGGTAACCCCTCTGCTGAGAACACTGATGCCAAATGAGTCAGAGCCCAGTGCATCAACCCTGCCCTGTCAGCACTGAATACTCTGGTTGCAGAAGCAACAAAACTGATTATGCAGATACCATTAGAGTGTTGTCAAAAAGCAGCAACCCTTTATATAGGAGAGATCGGTCACCTGAGAAATCAAAAAAGCACACCAGCTTCTGCCTCCGCAGTGAATGCATCAGGACTTAGTCTCAAGCTATCTTTTTTGGCTGAAATAGTAAGAAGTGGCTGCTCCTTCTTGCTTTGGTGAGCAATTTTAAAGGGATACCTACTCTTGTGTTGCCTGTAGGAACATCCTTTACAACCCCTGAAGCAGGAAGGGGAACCCCTGATTGAGACTTGAAACAGCCTCAGAAAGAAGAGCAGCAGCAGCAGGAGCTCAAGACCAGACAGACCCCATCTCCTTTCCAGTTCAGAGTCAGGCTCTAAAGATTTTTTCAAAAGAAATAATTTTAATCCATTCTCTCTGGATGTTGCCACTCTTCTCATGAGAGATTCACAAACTCTACATTTCTAGTTAATGTGTCACTGCCCGAAACAGTTAAGACACTTGTCTTTCATTTAAGGACACAGCAGTACTGCGTGAGGAATGAAACTTAAAATCCTGGGACTTCTGGCTGAAAGGGAAATAAATACCCAATTAGAGAAAATCTACCACTAAGCTTGTAAGTAGGGTGACCGTATGTCCTGTTCTAGCCAGGGCAGTCCCGGAGAGGCTAGACCTGGTCAGCTGTTGCGAATTCAAATGGGCATCCTGGAAATGCAGGGGCACAGGGTGCAGTCTGGGTGGGATATGGAGTGGTGCAGAGTGCCTTGCAGGCAGGCAGGCACTGGTGTCTGCCCAGCACACAGCCCTGCCCTCGCCAACTTGCTGGATTTCTGTCTGGTCAGCCTATCTATAAGCCCTATCTAACAAGAACTAACTACATTTACTCTGTTCACAATTTATAAAGGTAAAAATTATTCATGCTGCAATCACCAAAAGGGCCATGACAAACAAGCTCTATTTCTGAGCAACTAGGGGCAGGGATCCAGGCTATAAGGTGCCAAATGCAATCGATGATCACTGCTGGCCAAAGCCCCCTTGATTTCCAGTACACAAGGCCTACAGGTATTAGAAGTAGAGATAGCACTCAAAGGAGGAGGAGAAAGTTTCTTAGTTGATAATGTCAAAAATAAAATTGTTACATGGGCAAGATCTATTCTAAGTAAAAGTGGTATTTTTTTGTAGAGCTTAATGAGCATCAAAGTTTATTTTCATGATTAAGTTTCTGTTGAAAAACGAGATGGATTGAGTCCAACCTAACATATATAATAAATTTCTGGCACTTTTATAGTAACTTCCAGCTGAGTGTTGTGAAGTATTTTGCAAGTATTAGGGAATTAAGCTTCTCACACCACCCACATGAGGTAGATATAATTATGTACAATTTACAGATGTAGTTCCAAGTACAGCACATTACAGCAATCAAATCTCAAGGTAAAAAATGGCATGCATAAGTAATTCTTGGCAATTTTTTTTTTTTTGGCAAATAGTAAATTCATCAAATACACCATTTTAAAGGGATTTAAAAATGTTTTGCCTTTTTATTTTAAAATGACATTTTCTTGTTAACTCGGCCTCCTTAGAAAGTAAAGGTTAAAAGGGACTAAATAACCCAAAACTGAAAGATTTCTTTTTGAATTAAATGGACCATATCAGGCTGGCCCAAATGAATTTAAAAAAAAAAATTCAGGCCAACTGACAGACCCAAAATATCCTTTATTCAGATAGCTTTATGTTTTTAAGTATAAAAAGTTTTGCAAAAGAGAGTCCTAACACCGATTCAAGGAAGATTTGGGCAACCTTGAGTTTTAATAAGATCCTTAGTTGTGAACCGTACTGTTGATCTTAACCAAAAAAGGTGAAAAGCAAGTATAATACTCAGCATTATAACTAGGGGTGCACAAACAGGATACCAGCCATGGGCACCTACTTAAAGCAACGCCACAACGACACATGCCCAGAGAGTCTCTGCCCCAGTAGCAGCAGCCCTATACTGTGGTAGTAACCTCTGATGGAAGAAACGTGATGCTGCTATAGCAACTGCTGCAAGTGGACAGACAACAACACGGTAACAGCAGCTGGGGTCTTTGAGTTCCTGGAGAAAATAAGAATGATGACCCCGAGGACCACATCTCCTCCACTCTCCTGCCCAGCGTGCAACACTTCTTAGTTACACCTCTGATCATACTATCCTGGAATGCTGACACTGAAGCAGAAAGCCTGGAATATGGTTGTACTTCTATATAAGAAAATATTGTGGAAACTAGCAGGTACAGACATTACACTTTTACCAGTGCAAGTGATCAGAAACTGGTCTATACCCATAACAAAACAGAAGTTTAGCATACAGAACCAGTTTATACCTGTTCAGTGCACATAGACTGGCTTAAAAAAGGTGGAATCCAGTCTAAGATAGACCTGGACTGATGTTCACCCAGACTTAATTGATTTAGATTAGACTGGTGAATTGAACTTCTGTACCAGATCCCCTATCGATTCACGTTAGGCAAGCAGCTCAGGGAGAATGGAGGCGTCTGTGTCCCTGCATGAAACCTGTCATGAAGCACCCCGCGATGTACACACAGACCTGACACTGAACCCGCGAGTGGGCACAGCACCACGGAGCCCGACCAGGCTGCTGGGCATGGACAAGCCTTCCTGCCTTCCCACCCCACAACCATATCTGCCTGCTGCATGCAGGCAGCGCAGGGAAGGAAATGCTCACCTGTGCCTGGCAGCCCAGTTGGACTTTGTAGGGCTGTGTCCAAACACAGGTTTTCTCCTGGGCTCAGTGTCAGGTTTACATGTACATTGTGGGGTGCTTCATGATGGGGTTTGTGCAGGGACCCAGATGCTTCCCCTCCTTTCTCCCCCCTACTATCACTGCCTGCCTGCAGCTGATAGTGACAGGGCAGGGCCTACTGGGAGTCATACAGGTGCATTCCCAATCTGCTGGCCTCGGCCATTGCAGTCAGCCTGCATGCCCCTGACCAAAGGGCGTGCGTGTAATCTGTGCCACTTACAGAATACCACATAACTTAGATTGATTCCACCTTAGGTATTTTTAATGTCTTGTATTTAGCCCACGATTATTTAGCTTTCCCAGGAAAACACCCGAAGTGGTCTCCATCTAGGCAATAAAGATGATGAAGAATACAATATAAAGTGATTGGACACTTTTCAGTGCTGTCCTAAAAGATAGCAAACAGTGAAGCCAGTAGCTGGGAAATTTCAACTAAATAAATACTTCATATCATCACAGCCCGTACATAACATTTACTGCCAAGGCACATCAAGGAAACAAATGCCAGGGCAAAACTTTTAAAAAGGAACAGGAAACCTAAATGCCCAAAAGCATCATTAGTGACATAAGTGCTAATATGGTATAACCAAATCTCATGCACAGAGGATTCAGCTGAGCCCCACAAGTCTTACATGAAATTCCTTTCCCCTCCTTTTCAAATGTTGCCCAGCAAATCTCTGTTGTGAGGGAGGGTTATGTGTTTATTTTTACTTCCTTTGAAGAGTTAGATCTCCTCCACTACCAAAGACAGTTTAATGCAGGTGATGAACCATTGGGCAGCTCTCTTACAACTTAAAACTTCAACCAGGAAAAAGCCAAGACTACTGAGACTGTAGCCCTTCCAACAGATCTCCTGATGAACTGAGCAGGCAAGGCCTTCCCGGTTTCAAAGCGTATTGTGAAAGAACAAAACAGCATCTAAAAGAGACTTCTTGGAAAAAAGGACTGCAGAGCTGCAGGAAACCACAGGATGCCTTATTCTGTTTAAAGGGCAGGTATAAACTTTGGGATGTTAATATTAATAACTAGGAGATTCTTGGGGTATTTGAGGTATTCTGGATTCTGATTTGGTGGAATGAGTGGGGAAGAAAATCCCCAATAATTTGAAAGATAATCCAATATGCAGGATTCCCATAGTGGGGAAAGAAGAGCATAAAATGGATGTTCAAAAATAAAAGTAATCCTACCAGATATAACAGTTAAAGAAGGAATGATGTTTAATGTTAGTTCATGCCAAGAGAGACTTGACAGTGGATTGAAACAAGATCCTAATCTTCTCCCATTCAGACCACACTACAGAGCAAAGGGGGAATTCTTGCCACATAGACAGGACTTAGAGAAGAAATGTTTCTTGATATTTTTCATCCTCCTATATTCAAAGCTATTTATCAAAAAAATGTGCTGGACCAGTAATCCAGCTCTACATTCACATTTCTAGGACCTTGGGAGACTCTTAGATCCCGAGAGATCTTCTGCATAAGAGGACAGACACCTCACCTGTGTCCAGAATATTGTATGCGAATTACACAATCATAATATATGTGTTACATATTTTGTGTTTATTTTCTCAGTGGAAAACTTTCTCTCTGAATATGGCATAGCAGCAGTTATAAGGCTTTAATATTATTTTTGGGACTAAAAAGAGGAAGAATATGGCATTAAAAAGGATGCTGGGGATTTTAAAAACATATAAAATACCTTTCTGCCCAAAGAGTTAAAGTCTAAGCAGTTCAAATACAAAGAGTGGAAGAAGGAATGCAGCATAAACAAAAAGTGTTGAGTTTTTCAGACTAGCAAACATCTTGTTAGTTCCACGTTTTTATTGTCCTTTTGCCGTGTTTTTTAGATTTTTAAGTTTTGGTGTTGCTAATGTAATGTAAGCAACGCAAATTCTGCTCTTAATTTTGTTCCCCCCTCTTTGAATCAAAATGTTATCTAATACCTATATCATGTTAATGTCATGACCCAAAAGGCATGATTGTGTGTGTGCTTCGGCACCAGAATTATCCCCGCCAAGTTGCAGAGCATTGCACGGGAGAGTTTCCTGTAGCAAGAGGAAACCCCGGTGCAGGGACGAGTTTCCCGCCTTTTCTGCAGCTTCTTTTGCAGGGTGCATTGCTCATGTTGCAAGAGAAATGCACGGTGCAAAAGAGTTCCCGCCACCGATATGCAAATTCGTTCCCCGTGATTGGCTAGTGCTAAATTATTCACACGTGGCGGCTAACGATTGGCCTGTTAGCCGTATAAGAGGCTTGAGCGGTTTCCGCCCAAGCCGAAGAGGACTCCACATCCATCTCGTGGGGACTCTGGGTACACGGCAGGGTAATAGAAACCCTGTGTGAGATCCAGAGGAGCTTGGTGACCTGATCCACTGCCCACCTCTTCCCGTCTTCGAACGCGACTTTTATAAGACGTACCTACGATTTCTATTTTGGTGGCTCGTTCACCCAGAGCATCCAGAGCTCTGTTCCGTGGAGCCTAGCAACCTCCACAAGACCGTCTGTGTTGTCTGTCTGTAACTGCAACTTAAGCAAGTTTTCCAGCCGCACCACTGCCATCTTGATGTAAGTAAACAATCTTTAAAACTACCGATACGCGTCTGTGCCTAATTCCAGCTCGAAGGCCTTCCCTCTCCGACTCAGCGTGCCCGGGCTGCAGGGCACAGCCCGCATGCAGCGCAGAAAAGGGCTCGGGTTGCTCCCGGCCCGCACAGTTAAAAGATAGAATTCTGAATAATCTGAATCTTTGATGCCACTCGGGGGCCTAAATCTGCAAGCATTTATTATAGAATTTTGATACCATGAAGGACAGTCCTAATAAAGACAACGGACCAGTGCTTGCTCGGTGTAGTATAGCAAAACTTTCCTCTTGCTGCAAGCTATGTGCTATAGATAATTTAGACAGATGTGTTAATAGTGATCTGCTTTTCAGTGGTCACCTTCCACACCAACAGCATTATAAGAATGCACTTCCCCAACACTGGGATCTGTAGCAGCAGTTCTCAGAGCAGAGTCTGTGATAAGTTTCTTGTAAACTTCTCATTCTGGGAGTCTGGTTTAATCACCTTGAATACCTGCATCCTTACAACTATATTTCTTATGGGGGGTTTTTCTCATTTTTATGTCATCTTTTATAAAGGCGGAATGAGTAAATAGCATGAATTCTGTGACTCAGACTGTATCCACAGCACAGGCTGGCTGTTCTTTCAAGCTGCAATGGGATTATTTTTTTTAATATTGTCAGGAGATCTGATTGTGGTATCTCTCTGATGGTCATGAATACGTGAGAACGGAGATTCTCTTCTTTCTGGTCCATCTGCTAGCTAACCACTATGCTTCTGAATTTGAGAATAAATAAGATAACTTCTGAACTACATTTTGAGGTACTTCTCCTGAGAATAATTTTTAATAGATCATTAATCCAAATGACAACAGTTTTGACAACGAATGTAGGGAACACTAAGATGTTGAGAATGACAAATGAGTCATCCTATTTTCTCCTCAGTGAAGAGATTTTTCAACAATTCAGTTCATTTGGGAGAAATTCTTTCACTGAATTCTTCCATGTCTAAGTAAGCTGCTGTCAAGGTCACTTTTGCCAAGGTGACCAAATCCAGGTTGTCTAGCACGTGTAAAACATCAGTACTTATCTGTGTATTTTCTGCAATATAGTAAGGACTTCTCCAGTTTTATGATCTCCAGCATCAGGGCACAGTGGACTGCTTCTCTTCTTTTTGATCTAGTATATGGTATGCTTTCCCATGAAAGTCCACAAGTGAAATGATAAGTTTCCCTCAAGTAAAGTAATTGGTAACAAGTTCTCTCTCTGGATGGTTATTTAGAGAAGTGGGAAAATGCACTTTGATCCATTCTGCGCTTTTAAGTATGCAGCTCTCTCTCCAAAAAAAGGTAAATGGATAAAATATAATGTTTATATTGACTTATATACTAATATCTATATTGACATATATACTGACATTTATATTGATTTAGAATGACCAAACTTTAGGGAACACATAGTGCCCTCTGCACTGTGGATTTAATGAATGATATACAAACCTAACTTACGTGTTAATTTTGTATCATTCACTTACAGTGAATTGTTACAGAATCACAGTACTTTGGGCATCTGAAACAGCCAGTAAATTTGCTCTGGCTTATATATACCTATAATCACATATTACCTATAATCACATACATTTTTTTTTTAAATCATAGAACCATAGAAAGTGAGGGTTGAAAGGGACCTCAGGAGGTCATCTTGTCCAACCCCCTGCTCAAAGCAGGACCATCCCCAACTAAATCATCCCAGTCAAAGCTTTGTCTAGCCAGGTCTTAAAAACTTCCAAGGATGGTGCTTCTACCACCTCTCTGGGTAACCTGTTCCAGTGTTTTACTACCTTCCCAGTGAGAAAATTCTTCCTAATAATTAACCTAAGATTCTCTTGCCACAACTTGAGCCCATTGCCCCTTGTTCTGTCATCTGCCATCACTGATAACAGTCCAGCTCCATCCTCTTTCAAACCCCCTTCAGGTAGTTGAAGGCCACTGTTAAATCCCCCTAAATAAGGCCAGTTCCCTCAGCCTCTCCTCATAAGTCGTGTGTCCCAGCCCCCAAACCATTTTTGTTGCCGTCCACTGGACTCTCTCCAATTTGTCCACATCCTTTCTGTAGTGGGGGCCCAAAAATGAACATAGTAGTCCAGATGTGGCCTCACTAGTGCTGAATAGAAGGAAAGAATCACTTCCCTTGATCTGCTGGCAACACTCCTACCAATGCAGCCCAATTTGCTGTTAGCCTTCTTGGCAACAAGAGCACACTGCTGGCTCATATTCAGGTTACTATCCACTGTCACCCCCAGGTCCTTTTCTGCAGAGCTGTTGCCCACCCAGTCAGTCCCCAACCTGCAGTGGTGCATGGGATTGTCCCCCCTTCGTGCAGGACTTTGCACTTGTCCTTGTTGAACTACATGAGGTTCCTTTTGGCCCAATCCTCCCATTTGTTGAGGACTCTCCAAATCCTAGCACTACCTTCCAGTGTATCTACTACTCCCCCCAGCTTGGTGTCATCTGCACACTTGCTGAGGGTGCACTCTATGCCATCTTCCAGGTTGTTGATGAAGACAAGGAACAAAACTGGCCCCAGGACCAACTCCTGGGGCACTCCACTAGATACCAGCTGCCAACTAAACATCAAGCCATTGATTACTACTCTCTGAGCCTGGTGCTCCAGCCAATTTTCTATCCACCTTACAGTTCTTTCATCCAGCCCATACTTCCTTAGCTTGCTTGGAAGACCATATCAAAAGCCTGGCTAAAATCAAGGTACACCACATCCACAGAGCCAGTCACCTCATCAAAGAATGCAATCAGGTTGCTCAGGCATGACTTGCTCCTGGTGAACCCATGCTGAATGTTCCTAATCACGTTTTTCTCCTCCAAGTGCTTAGAAATGAATTCCTTGAGGAATCTTCATGATTTTTCCAGGGACTGAGGTGAGTCTGACCAGTCTGTAGTTCCCTGGATCCTCCTTCTTCCCTTTCTTAAATAGGGACACTATGTTTGCCCTTTTCCAATCATCTGAGATCTCTCCTGATCTCTATGAGTTTTCAAAGATGATGGCGAAAGGTTCTGCAACTGCATCAGCCAACTTCCTCAGCACCCTTGGGTGCATCCCATCTGGCCCCATGGACTTGTTCATATCCAGCTTTTATAAACAGTCCCTAACCTGTTCTTTCAACACTGAGGGCTGCTCACCTCCTCCCCAAACTGTGCTGCCTGGTGCAGTAGTCTGGGAGCTGACCTTGCCAGTAAAGACTGAGGTGAAAAAGGCATTGAGAACTTGAACCTTTTCTGTATCCTGTCACAATGTTGCCTCCCCTATTCAGTAAGGGACCTACAATTTTCCTGATCCTCCTCTTGTAGAAACCCTTCTTGTTACCCTTCACATCCCTTGCTAGCTGCAACTCCAATTGCAGTTTGGCCTTCTTGACTTCATCTCTGCATGCCCAAGCAATGCTCTTATACTCCTCCCTAGTTGTTTGTCCAAGTTTCCACTTCTTATAAGCTTCCTTTTAGTGATTTAGTTTACTGAAGGGTTCCCTGCCAAGCCAAGCTGGTCTTCTGCCATACTTGCTAGTCTTCCTGTGCATCAGGATGGTTTGTTCCTTCACTGCCAGTAAGGCTTCCTTAAAGTCCCAGCCAGCTCTCCTGGACTCCTCTCCCCTTCATCTATGAGTTTTCAAAGATGATGGCGAAAGGTTCTGCAACTGCATCAGCCAACTTCCTCAGCACCCTTGGGTGCATCCCATCTGGCCCCATGGACTTGTTCATATCCAGCTTTTATAAACAGTCCCTAACCTGTTCTTTCAACACTGAGGGCTGCTCACCTCCTCCCCAAACTGTGCTGCCTGGTGCAGTAGTCTGGGAGCTGACCTTGCCAGTAAAGACTGAGGTGAAAAAGGCATTGAGAACTTGAACCTTTTCTGTATCCTGTCACAATGTTGCCTCCCCTATTCAGTAAGGGACCTACAATTTTCCTGATCCTCCTCTTGTAGAAACCCTTCTTGTTACCCTTCACATCCCTTGCTAGCTGCAACTCCAATTGCAGTTTGGCCTTCTTGACTTCATCTCTGCATGCCCAAGCAATGCTCTTATACTCCTCCCTAGTTGTTTGTCCAAGTTTCCACTTCTTATAAGCTTCCTTTTAGTGATTTAGTTTACTGAAGGGTTCCCTGCCAAGCCAAGCTGGTCTTCTGCCATACTTGCTAGTCTTCCTGTGCATCAGGATGGTTTGTTCCTTCACTGCCAGTAAGGCTTCCTTAAAGTCCCAGCCAGCTCTCCTGGACTCCTCTCCCCTTCAGATTGGCTTCCTAGGGGATCCTGCCCATGAGTTCCCCGAGTGAGTCAAAGTCTGTTTTTCTGAAGTCCAGGGTCCTTACTCTGCTGCTCTCCATCCTTTCCTCAGGATCCTGAACTCAATAATCTCGTGGTCACTGCTGCCCGAGTTGCCATCCGCTAGTACTTTCCCCACCAATTCATTCCTGTTTGCAAGCAGCAGGTCAAGAAGAACAAGGCTGTTAGTCGGCCGCTCCAGTACTTGCATCAGGAAGTTGTCCCCAATGCTCTCCAAAAAACTTCCTGGATTGCCTGTGCACTGCTGCATTGCCCTCCCAGCAGATGTCAGGATGACTGAAGTCCCCTATGAGAACCAGGGCCTGTGATTGGGAAACTTTGGCTAGGGGTCTGAAGAAAGCCTCATTCACCACTTCCTCCCAGTCTGGTGGTCTATAGCAGACACTCACCACAGCATCAGCCTTATTGATCTCCCCTCTGACCCTAACCCAGAGACTCTCAACAGGCCTACGTCCAGTTTCATACTGGAGCTCTGAGCAACCATATGGCTCTTCACATAAAATGCAACTCCTCCTCCTCTTCTTCCCTGCCTGTCCTTCCTGAACAGTTTGTACCCATCCATGACATGCTCCAGTCATGCAAGCTCCCACCACATCTCTGTTATTCCAGTTATGTCATAGTTCCCTGACTGTGCAAGGACTTCCAGTTCTTCCTACTTGTTTCTCAGGCTCTGTGCAAATGTGAATTTGTGTACAGGCACCTGAAGTAACTAGTTGATTGGTCAGATTTCTCAGGAAGTGTGACAGCACCTCCTCTGTTGCTCCCTCCTGCTTGCTCTTCCTCCAGGTCTCCCACTTCCCCACTTACCTCAGAGCTTTGTTCTCCATCCCCTGGTGAACCTAATTTAAGGCCCTCCTCACTAGGTTAGTGAGCATGTCTGTGAAGATGCTCTTCCCTCTTTTCATCAGGTGGATCCCATCTCTTCCCAGCAATCCTTCTTCTTGGAAGAACATCCCATATGGCCACAAGCTAGCAGACAGCAGATTTAGATTGGACATTAGGAAAAACTTCTTCACAGTTCGAGTGGCCAAGGTCTGGAACGGGCTCCCAAGGGAGGTGGTGCTCTCCCCTACCCTGGGGGTCTTCAAGAGGAGGTTGACTCTTTCCTGCTTATGCAGGGGGTCGGACTCGATGATCTATTGAGGTCCCTTCCGACCCTAACATCTATGAATCTATGCTTGAAGAAGCCAAAGCCCTGTTTGCAAGACCACCTGTGCAACCAGGTGTTAATCTGCAGGGTGGACCTGCTCCTGCCTGGTGCATCAGTCTCTTAACACAACAGTTAAGGAGAAAAAGAATAAAATCAACTGGTGTAATATCATCTCCCATAGGCAAAATGAGATTATCGTAACTGCTAAAACATTTAAATATCTGACATCTATGAAGGTTTCCTGCCTGGAGCATCTTTATAATACTGGTATTAAAAGCTCAAGCATGGTACAAGAATTAACCAGGACAGGCATTACAAAGATCATTTAATTACTGTTCTTTTCTTACCCTCTTGAGCAAAGATTTCAGTTATATATTCAATTTATACTTTTTAGTGTAACTCAAATGAACTGAATCAGTTTTATGCCATCAAACATTGTGTAGCAGCACAAGCAAGGCTTTTCCATCCTTGTCTGTCCTGGGCCACTTTTTGGATATCCTTTATGTTAAGCCCTATAAGTTTTTTCTCTCTTGGTACTGCTTGGTAAAGGGATTCCGTCATCCTTTTATATTCCTTCAGTTCTTTATAACTCCCTATGACCCCTGAACTGGGATTAGGGCCACAGGCAGGTCTGACACCCTTGGCACGAACACTGCAGTTTGGGACTGACCTCACACCAGAGCAACTGAAGCAAGCCCGAAGTCTGGTCTGGTTATTCCATGGGGTGTTTTCATCATATACTGGATGAACCAACCTGGCAACCCACTGGATTCAAATGGAGCTGGGAAACATGGTCAGGAAACCCAACCCCTGCTCTATAGACAGAGAAAGATGAAGAAGCAGGAGCTACAGCCCATACTGGACCTTGGAGTTACTGAATTGAAAAGTGACTGGAGAAGTCCGACTGTGCTGGTCCCAAAGTGAGATGGCACTACACGGTTCTGCATTGACTTCCAAAATGTCAATGGAATCTTGAAATTTGATGCATACCTGGTGCCATGGGTTGATGAGTTGCTGGACCAGCTGGGAGTGGCCTGATACTTTATGACCCTTGATCTGATGAAGGGGTATTGGCAGATCCTATTAACACCAGAATCTAGGGAAAGGTTGGCCTTTGCTACCCCCTTAGGCTTATACCAATTTCAGACAATGCCCTTTGGGTTGCATGGGCCCTGGCCACATTCCAGATGCTGACGGACCAGGGTCACCAGCCCCATCAGGAGCAGGTGGCAATATATCTGGATGACATAGTGGTCTACAGCCAAACATGGGCAGAACATCGGGACCACATGGCTGCAGTGTTACGGTCATTCTGCAAAGCAGTGTTATGGTCACTCCAGGAAGCAGGAACCACAAACCCAACCAAGTGCCATGTGGGTAAGACTGAAACCACATACCTGGGGTACACCCTGGAGAATAGTCAAATATGGCCACTTGTGGAGAAGGTCTGGGCCCTTCAAATATTCCAACACTGAACACCAAAACCCAGGTGCGCTGATTTCTGGGATTGTCCAGGTACTACCAGCAGTTATACCAGTTTTCTCATCAATTGCAAGCCCACTCACAGCCCTTCTAAAGGGTGACCATCCACAGAGGTACAGTAGACTGGAGAATGCACCCGTGTGTTCTGAACATTGAAGGCTTGCCTATTCCAAGAACCAGTCCCGTATAACTCAGACTTTTCAAAGGAGTTTATACTCCAGATCAGCCCTCCTATATTACCTGCCGGGCAGGACCTGGATCACAGACCATGCACCCCGCTGCTGATTACACACTGTGAAGAAGACAAATCCCTGAATTATGTGGTGGTACCTGGCCCTGCAGCCCTTCTCCTTCCCAATCCATCATAGGGCCAGAAGGGAGCATCTCAACACGGAAGTGGAGGAGAGGGTGTAACCAAGGAGAGAAGTACCCAAAAGGGGTCTTGAGGGGCAGGGTGTGTGATGGCATAGACTGGCTAGCCCCTAGTGAGAAAGGGGTTAAAGACAGTTGCTGGCTGAGTTGGCCCCACCCCACTATGCTTGCAGCCAATTCCAGGCCTGCAGGATTAATATAAAAGAGGGGAATCAGGTTCAGAGGCAGGAAGACTTCAGTGCTGAGTCTGACTCCTGGTGAGACATCTTCTGAGGAGTAAACACTGTGGATTCCCAAGTCAGTGTGGGCGCCTGGTTATATTGTAGTACTGGGACCAGGGAGCTGCCCTGGTGCACCATTACAGCCACCATTGTCTTTACAATGCTGGGCAGTCTTTTGGTCTTGCATGTTAATTAAGTTGTTATTTAGAAGATTCTCCTACCTTGTAAACAAAATTGAAAGCTCCTAATCTACCGTTGTTAAGCTTACATCATGTCTTTATGCGACTTTCTTGCAATGAAGTCAGTGGCAAAGGCATACAAAAAAGGTGAGAGACTGCATCTTTGTTAAACACCAATGTCTACGTTAGAGTAAATGCAGACTCGCACAAATGGTTTAACTAATGCATACCTTAGATACAAAGCATTAATAATGTTAATTATTTCTGTTAACATCTCATAATACTTCAACATATTCCAGACTGAACTGTAAGGGAAACTGTCAAATGGCTTCTAAAAATCTATTAAATTTATGAGCAGTTTCTGCAATTCACTAATCTCTCCCATGATCATTCCTAGGATGAAAACCCAAGGATTCAACCCATGATGTTGTAGGTCAAATCCAACCAGATCTTCCCTTCACTTTGTCTCAGTCCCTTTTTTATTGTGTTTATCGTGACACCATGAGGGAAAGGGGTGTAGTACGCTGACAGTTACTGTAATAGCAAACATCACTCTGTCATTTTGACTATCATGCCATTTTCCCATTGCTTGAAGGCTTTGCCCAGACCCATACTTTTTTGATAAACCTGGTGATTTTATCAATGGTCTCATCATCAATATATAGTTAATAGCAAAATATTTTTAAAACATTTCTCTTGCCTATGTCAAAACTCTTCAATATCCCATTTGCAATATCTATAGACTAACCACCAAAAACATGTCAAGTGCAACATCACTAAGCACTAGCCAGCTCTTATTTTAACAGTATTCATAAATGGTGGCTAATTTAAGTGCATTGTATTGGACTGATAATGGAACCACAGTTATTGCTCATCTCTGGAAGCATCTATTGATATGTAAAGTGAAGACATTAGCCATGTAATTAGCCTGCAGCATAACCATCATCCTTCACTCAATCATTTCAGTTCCAACTGCCCAAACAATAGTAACATTTCACAATGTTTTCACTTGAAATAGCTGGTGCTGTAATCATGGTGTGAATTTCTTATAAAAGCTCCCACAGATAGTGTACATCATGCTGGGAAAATGAGTTTAAGTACAAGAAACCGATTAAAACTCTAGCAATCTCCTAAAGATAATTTGTTAAAGGGGTTTTGTTACTTTGCTTTAGCTCTAAAAATATCTACTTCTTTATTAAAAGGCTCATTACCTTAACAACTATTTAAGATTCTATAAGAATAATCAATGTTTTGCTATTTATTGTTTGCATATTTTTATATTAAGAATGAATGCTTCTGCGGTTAGCCTTAATCATCTCTTCATATTTCTCCTGTTTCATTGTTTGAGTGATTCTGCTTTGAAAATAACATATGTAGTACCTTCCAAACAGGTGGTTTCTTAGGAAGGCTAAGTAGTTTTAAGGTGGAACTACATTTATGAAAGGGATAATTGGATGTGGTTGCCTGCAATAGCAAGGGACTAGAAGTGATGACCCAGACAGTGCCATCCATCCCTATGGCCAATGTCCCTATGTTCTTGTAACCCATTATGTTCTTAAAAACAGTCCTTCAAAATGCATGTCAGTCCCCTGCCCAGCTTATAAGCAGAAACTGGTGATAGCAGGAGCCTGGTAGGCCAAAGGGTCTCCAAGATCAGCTGGACAGCATGGCTGCTAACTTCTAAGCTAGCAGGGCCAGGAACCAGGCTCAGGGAGGCTTTCCCTGCCCAGATTCCCAAACCCAGGGGCTTCAAATGTTGTGTGCGCACCACCCAGCTGGATGGCACATGCAGCAACTTAAAAGGTGGTGGGGTCATGAAATTTCTTCCTAGGGCAACAGGACAATGCTCCTTCCCACACTTCCACAGACCAGAGACTGTCCTAACCAGTCTGTGGGAAGGAAGTGGAGCAGCCAGGAAACACTCTGCTCCCATTCCTCAAGCCTGGGTGTCTCTGGCTTGGAGAAGCGCAGGGAGCCTTTTCCTGCTATTCCACTTCCCGCTTCCTCCCTCTCCCTACCCCCCCAGGAACAGGCGGAGAGGAGTAACCACTGGTCCCTATGCATTCCTCAACCAGAATCACCCCAAACTCAGGAGGCCACAAGGAGCAGGGGAGAGGGAGCAGGTGTAGCCTGATCACCTGTATGGCGCTCTGTCCTGGAAACATTTCCAGCCATGGAAATTCCTTAGAAATTTCTACTGGTAGAAATAAATGCCTGTTTGTGGCCAGAGTTGGTGCCAACTTCTCTCCATGGACTGTTTTGATGTACAGTATGGTCTGAATCTGGCTCAGATGTCATCATATGGCTAGTCCTTCAAAAAAAGACCCAAACTTAGATTGCACTTCCACTTATAGGTATTGTATTCCTTCTACATTTCACTCCAATCAGATGTAAAACAAAACAGTGCCAAGAAGCTGATATCAATTCAGATCTTAGGCTGCTTTAAAAAGGTCATCACGAAAGAACTTCTCATCCATTCAAATGAAACCAGGATTTCTCGTGCTTGTGCCATAAAGCATGGCAAAAGAGTCTTTGGGAGTGAGATACCCTTAAGCAGTGAAGGATCAGCCTCTTGAAACAAATGGTAAAGGAGTCCATGTGGTATATCAGCCTCACAGGTATCTCTCCATTTGCAGGGAAAAAAAACTTCAATTAATCTTAAATTGGTATTAAGCTATCATATTAAATGAAGCAACACCCTAGGGAATATCTTCCTTACCAGCTCAGAGGGAAGAGTGCCACCTATTGATTTGTCAGACTCTTCTTCTGTGCTACCTAGGCTGTCCTGGTCTTTCAGCTAAGGTGTGATCTAGCCCACTCCTCTCCCGTTCGGAAAATTGGAGATCAGAACGTGAGATGGTAAGAACGATGAAAGTAAAAAAAAAAAAACAACTTAAAGTGCAGCCCCTGAGGGGCTGAGCACACTTTGCAAATTGATAAGCATCCTCCAGCCTCTCTAACTTCCACGAGGCAGGAGAGCATTGGGCATTTGGCACTCTATGCAAGGAGACTTTTCAGATCAGGATCCATACTTTCCAGGCAGATCTCCATCCTATAAAATGGTTTCATTCTTTTTTTGTAACCCGTTTCTCTATAAGGAAAAAGAACAATAAAATTGGCAAACCAAAGCTACACCAGTCTCTCTAGCAACATTACATAAAAGATGTTACAAAACATTTTGATTGATTGTATCCTAAAGCCTTTATATCATCCACACCCAAAGCTTCGTTAGTGCAGTAGAAAGTAATTTGACCCCATATGGGGTAGGTGTATGAAAATTTAACTAAGCCTGTTTTTAAAAATAATAAAGATCATAAAAACTAAGGATTAAACAGCAGAATTTTTTTAGCTTGTAAGCCTAGCATGCTGTCAGGACTTAAATAATACATTGTATAATGCATAATAATTCTACTGGACAATAATGGAACTGAAGCTATGAACATTATGTGATGGGAACCATGAATATTTCAGGCTGCATATATGAGTATCTTAAGCTGAACATAGAAATAAAACATGCATTTATGATTGGGTTGTCTTCTATTGTACTTTAATAGAAAGAAAAACTAGATGGCAAAGATACTGGGATGTTTGTGCCAGTGGTTTAAAGCCCTCATTTGTGGGAAAATTGGTGAAATATGTGTCTGAACCTAAGACAAATTGGTGGATCTGAATGATATGGCAATGGAAAGACTTTTCCACTTTGGCTAGATGCAAACAGCGGTAGCAGCAGACTCTTTCTCTACCTGCCAATGTCCTCATATCAGACATGGCGGCTGCAGTCCCAAGATGTTCCCAAAATGTATGCAGCCTAACTATAACGGGGAGGGAGCACAAAGGTACTGAGAGTTGTGAATAATGTATGTAGCTGTTTGCCATTGATCTCAAAGTGCTGTTATGGCTACTAGGTTGTACCCTGATGTAAGAAAACTTGACAATTAAATCCTTTATGCACATGCTGAGCCTGCATCAAGGCAGGAGCACCTACACTGGCATCATGGTCCCCTGAATAGCTAATCAGGCAATAAGGCTGCTTTGTTTGATCAGCAGAGCACAAAATAGCTCAAGTACAACCAATGATTGGGCTTAGTGTGGGAGAGTCCACCCAAAGTACAGACTCACAAAAAAATAATGCTGAAGGGAGTAAAAAAAACTGGAGACTGAAGTGAAATAAATGTCTCAGTGTTTTTCTTAGAGGGAAGTAACACTAGATTTGTGTGGGAGTTAGACAAATGTGGGTCTCAACTGAGTGAAAATGGTGAGGTACAGGCCAAGGGAACCCAAGCCTTCATACCAGCTGCCACTTCCACTCATTTGGAGTGTGCTGGGGAGGAGAAAGGTAAGATTAACAAGACAATGTTTAAAATGTAAAATGCTATAACAGAGCTAAATATTATTATTAGGTACATGCAAAGAGACAAAAACACCCTGGCAAAACTAGATGCTCTAATTAAAATAAATAATAAAAAAAAAGCTACTTCTATCTGGTACTCTGAGAATGCTTGCCTGCCTGCTTGTCAGCCTCTGTGTTAGCCTTGGGCAACAATGAGAATTAGGCAGGGTGGTTTTAGAAAAGGGAGAAAATAAAAAGTCTACTAAGCCACAGGGTGTTGGGGACAAAAGGGAGCGCTGAAGCACTACAATGCGATCCTCTGGCAGAACAGTCTTGGTGTGCTGCCCACCCACTAACTGCACATATCTGTGGGCTAAAAACCAGGCTCAGCCTTGACGTAGCCAATAGAAACTGACACTTCCCACGTCCTAAGGTTAGCCTAACATTAATTAAATCATCACAGCATTATAGTGCTAGTATCCTCCTCCCTTACTGCTTTCATGGATTTTACATTATTTTTTTCAAATTGGACTATTCCCAGCTATGTTTTATTAATACATCTGAATGTCAGAACTCCCCGAATGTGTGTCAGAACCTCCGCACATCATCCTGCTCTAGTGGCCGGAGGAAAGGTTGGAAGCCAACTGTTTTTGAGCACTAAAATTACTGAAGATACTGCCACACTTTGGGACCATGGGCAAGCCATTAGACGTCAGTCTCTCTCAACCAGTCCTGCTGCAAGGTGGTATTAAAAAGTATGTCTTCCCTGAAAATACAAAGTCCTTTGTGTCCAAGAACTAAGATCAAAGGTAGAGTTAATTGTATATAGGCTGGACCATTTGCCGTATTCTCTCTCCTGCTGCCATATTTTCTTGCAATACACACCTTTCCCCTAAAAATCAGCTCCCCAAAATTGGGGTGCATGTATTAAGCAAGGAAGGTCATTTTTTGCCTCAGATAGAAGCACCCTGCTTTGATTCCTGCTCCACAATGCAGCCACTGTTGCATTACTATTCAGGCAGCTGAAGGAGTCAATTGACTTAATGGCTCATTGTTCTTCACTCCGTAGGTGTTAATGATTGTCTCTCCTTTTTAATAGTCTTAATGTTCCACCAATCAAGCTAAACTTTCTGAGGGCAATTTTGCTGTCTGCTACCTGCTCCTGGTCTCTCTTCTCCTCTTGCCACAATCATAGATCCTCCCATGGAGACTAGTTTACAGCAACAGCTAGAGTTTCAGCTTCAGTTAAGCAGGAAATAGAAGGTGAATCAGCAGAAGATTAAGCTTTGTTCCTGCTCTATGCAGCCTTAACTGTCAAAATCTATTTTTCTTCATTCCGCCTTTGAAATACAAATATTATATGCCAGGGAACATTGGATGCAAGAAATTACAGTGCGTTTCTTCTCACTTGTTCCAGAATGTGGCCTCATACATCCCATGCTCTCATTCTGAGGACTCCTAAGTAGCATGATATGTGGGTAGTATATCAGGCCCGAGTGAGAGATGGAATGCAAGACAGTCGGTACCAGTGTCCAGGTTACTGCTGCTGTCAAAAAAAAAAAAAAAAAATACTTCTTAAAATGATCCATGCATATTACATAAGAGTTCGTGGAGATATGAGCTTGCCTTGCCAATCAACCATAAGTTGATAATGTGGGTATGTCAATCAGCTAGATGCTCCTAAAGATATTTTAGATTAACAGATGGCCAGATCACACCAAAAGGTAAGGCTCCTCAAGGAATCTGAAGTGGATGGCTATGGCTTTCTTTGGGATAAGGTCAAGAAAGCTACCTATTTATTCACTGCTGTCCATTTTTGAGACAACACTGCTTAATAATTACTATGAATGTATGAAATAATAATAATCTTGGACAAAAACAAGTGTGAAGCGAGGAACACGTTTTTACAGGTGGATGTGTATTTAATGGGTACAGGGCTTAATTCAAAAAAGGTGTCTAGGTACCTAAACAGGAGTAAGAAGCCTAAATACCTTTTTGCCACAAAGAAATTGGACCCAGCAAACAGACCCCATTGAATTTTGGCTCTGCTCAAACACAAAAGTGTAACCACAAGTCTGGATCTAAGATTTCAGAGGAAATGAGTGTTGGATGTAAGGCGGGGGTTTAAACACACTTCTAAGCATATTAATCATTGCACTTGATATGAATAATCGGCATATGAAAATTCGGTGTTTTGCAAGTTTTAAACGTAAGAATTTTTTTTTTTGCATTCCCTTTTAAATTAAGTAAATCTGAGTTATGAAACTCAAATTATGGCAGAATAGGGCTCCCAGAATTTGTGTATATTGCAGCACACTGTATGACTAAGCATAAATTAACTGCTCTTATACATCACTCTCTCGTCTCCCATTTGATGTCATTTAATCTGGAAAAATCAAAAAGCTGAGATCACTGCAATGTATTAAAGTGAAATCTTGCAGTCACCTAACTGGAGAATCTGTCACTGCTACCCAAAGTAAAGATAAATTGTCAAGGCTAGAGGTGACAGAAAATGAAGAAATATACAAACGCAACTCAAGTATTTGTCCCTGGAAAAGTAAAGTAATTGACATGATCAGAGTAAAATGACATACCATACTGCATCTAAGTTATCAAGAACTTCTTTAAAACTGTAAAAAAAAAATACTACCATTCAAAAAAAATTCTGATGATTATTATTATTATAATAAGTTATTATTACTATGACTGCACTACGTTATTATTACTACTATTTCTAAAATACTAGTTCTACCATATTGCACCAATCATTCCCACATTATTTGAGTCTAATAAACATGGGGTTTTTTTTCTTGCATTTACCCATAGTTTGAACCTCCCCCCATACACACCTCAATATTTAAAACTAAGGTTAAGAAATAGGGATATATTAAATCTATGGAGTGTATTGAGGTCATGGATTTTTATTGTAGGGTGGCATTGGATGCATTTGGTGCTACTGTAACATAGGGCACATTCAGCTGCACAGAGCAGGAACAAGTGCATGGGGCTGGTTTTCAAAGAGTGACTCTCTAGCACTGTCAAATACCATGTATATGGGCTCTCAGTCTCAGTGGCAGGTATTCATTCATTTGTGTCATTCTGACTTTATAAGAGCAACTGATATGCTCAGAATTAGGCGTGTGCCTAAATACCATCCTCTACAGAGGGCAAAACTGTTTACCATTTGAACAGAAATTAAAGACCTGCTGAGGTGAGATGCTTGTTAGATCAGAATTTAATAGAAGTCTTTTTCTTTTTTTTCTTTCCATCTTACTCAGAGTATGCTTTTATTTTATCTAGTAAGGATTAGTCTCCTACTTACAGAAATGGCTCTTGTATCGTGCCTTAAAAGTCTTTACCCCAGAACTCATCCGTGACACCTGAATCTTTCACTAGTTTTTGTTCAGTAAGAACAGAGCAACTCCTGAATTCATTCTAGAATGAAAAAAGGTGAGGGATAATTTCTGGCAGTGACTGTAACAATAGGGCTGTGGATAAACTTGACCAGTGACTTCCAAACTGTGTTCTGGTTCTATGATAGGTCATCGGGGGTACCACAAAGCAGAGGTTCCCAACCTCCGGGTCATGGCCTGGTACTGGCTGCGAAGGGTTGGCTGCTGGTCCACAGGAGGACTGGCTGCTAAACCAGAAGTGATCGGCATACTGCGGACCCTTTTTTCCCAACCCTACTCAGTATACAAAAGGGTAGGCTGCCAGTCCACGGTATGCAGGTCACTTCTGGTCTGCAGTACGCCAGTCCACAGTTTTCCAGTCCGCAGTCACTTCCAGTCCATGGTTTGCCAATCCGCGATCTAAAAAGGTTGGGAACCACTGCCACAAAGTCTGGGAGTAATGGCAGAGCAGGCCAGGAGGTAGTGTGCCACTATTGCCGGGCCAAGACACCTGGCTCTGTTAGCTTACATGGCCTGCAGAGCCAGGAATAGAGGTTCCACAGCAGAGGAAGTGATGTGAAAGTGTTCCATGACTTTATTGAAAACCACTGAATTAGACGATACATTGGCTTCACAGAATTTAATGTTAATTTTTACGCATTTAGTTATATTTTTAGCAATTTAAATTTTCAGGACTGCATGAAATTAGGGATGTGGAGGTGTACACATGCATGTACACACACACACACACACACACACACGCACGCATGCACGCACAGAGATGCATACACACCCACATACACATCTGCTTCCTCCTCCAGCCCATCACGCAGCAGGTGCAGGGGAAGTTGCTGTGCTGTTGGGCTGTCAACCCGCCGCCTGGCCCCTATGTACAGTGCTGCTGAGCTCGGCACTTGCTTTCCTTTGTCCTTTGGCGGTCACTGCCGTCCAGCCCTCCCTGCTCCCCAGCAAGGAAACCTCAGGCTGCCGCAGCAGCATTTACCCCCTGCAGCCAGCAGCTCAATCTGCCCACTGGCTCCTGCCCAAGTTTGCAAGGGAGGACCCAGCTCACTAGCACCCTGCAGGGGGTGGAAACAGGCACACGCACCCTGCAGGGGGTGGAAACAGGCACACGCACCCTGCACACGTGTACACACACACACACACACACACCAGCCCTCCCCTGCAGCCTCCAGCCACTGCTCAGGAAGAGCTCGCCTGGACACTGTAGCAGCAGCAATTCTTACATCTCCTTTCTATAAATGTCAGTTATTAATGATGGAAATATTTTTTCGTTGGTCTGTGAGTGCCAGGTGAAATCAATGTTTACTGATTAAAAATCAAATCCTCCCAAACCTAAAAATACAGTAGTTGAAGACCTTAACTTTTAACAATTACTATCTGCCCTGCTGTCATATCAGAAGTCTCATCTTTGCAGTAAAAAAACCCCTGAACTAGGAAACCTATTCTTCAGTAAATACTGGATAATGTTGTAAAAGCCTTTGGCTTTGGAAAAACATCTTATTCAGAGGCTCTATTGTCCATACTAGCTTGTAGTCCTTATTCGGCTGCTATGAAATTTCACACGACAAATCTAAATCTTCATGCCAATAAATGAAAAAAAAAAAAAAAAAAGGAATAACCTTGATGGTTGGCTAATGGGGCAGGAGCAGAAAAATAGTTTTTTATTTTTTTTTAAATAAAAATGTCCATAATAAAAAAATAATATCTGTGTCATACAAGTTAAAAATACATGAAACCTTTAAGGCCCTTTATTGCTGTCTCCTGAAAAATAGACAGAGCTGAACTTGTTAACGTCAAATAGAGATACGCAACTATGGCAGAGAGTAATTAAGTATATAACTACTGCATGCTCTTATGGGCATACCTGCACCCTGAAAAAAATTTATATGCAGTCTTGATTAGTTACCTGGAAAATATTCTTATGATTTAAAGTTTTTGAAAGTTCAGAATAAGATTTCTTTGGTAATAGAATCTGTATAATGTAGGCAATGTTAAACTATTTTTAAAATGGCTGTCATAATTTATATTGAGTAAAAGGTTTGGAATTTTTAAGTTTAACCTTTTTACTATTTGATTTATAATCCCTCTGATTGGATTCCTTATAAAACTGTATATCTTTCCGTTAATCTTAAACTACATGCTTTATCGTGCTAAAGTTTTATGAAATTATTCGCTCTTTTTCTGGTCAGTCCTTTAGATAATGTATTATATGACAAGAATATTCCAACCCATCACATCCCCAAAAAAATCTGAGCTAGAATTTAAAAGTTAGATGAACCAAACCCTGAATACAATAGTGCTCACACACAGTCTCTTTTCCTGCCACTGTGGGCACATCTACTCGTGTATTAATGCACTTTTCCTAATGTGCATTAAAATTTAGTACCTCCAATATGAGGTACTAAATAAATGTGTATTAGGCTTCATTAATGCACAGTAACTCAAGTGCATGCTTTTTAGGTGACAACGCGCAGTAGCCTATTCTACTGCACATTAGCATATTGGCACGGGTTTTTACATGTTGTTTCAATGCACAGTAGAATAGACTACTGTGCACTAAAGCCCAAATATAGACGTGCCCTGTATGTTGGTAATTGTATGCACCTAAATTAACAAATCCGGGTTCATAGATTAATTCATTTCATTCCTAATTGACATCTGCCATTGCATGCTTTACCTTTTTTGCAAAAATGGGGACCAAGTACAGCAACAATAGTGATTTTCATTTCTGTAAACACATTTCCATGAGAACTGGACTGAGAAAGCCAACTTGATTTCAAATACATTAGAACAGCAAACATCAGATGACCGTTCACTTCCAGCATGTACCACATTTATATCAACAGCCTAGTTCCTATTGCCAGTTCCTTCCACCATCCAGTTGCCAAGTTATTAACTGGGTTAAGCTATTCATACAAAGAGAAAAAAATATTGTTGTATCTTCTTTTATCTTGTCATGTAATAGGAATGATGTTTCATGGTGCTGAAATAAATTATTTGTACAGTAATCAAATACCTTAGCTTTGTTTCAGCACTTAATCACCCATGAAAGCTGTTTATTGCTTCCAAAGCCCTGAACATTATTTTTCAACTATTCTATGGAAGACATCTTTCATTTTTATTTTTCAATTATGTCCTTCACTTTAATTCTTCTAGCAGGTAGGCTGTGGTACGTTTTAATGCATAAAAGACTTTTGTTTCTCTAATGTTTATTTTCCTTTACATTATTTTAATCTGTTAAGTATAAAAAGAAAAGAAAATGACAACCTAAGATCTAGAGTGTCATTAATGGAACCTGGACCCCTTTCTTTCCTTTCAAAATATACAATTACAAAATGCATCTTACAGAGACTGAGCCAGATTCTACTCAAACTCTCAGATCCCTAAATGGGACTCAGATGCAATTTAGATAACTAAGTCACTAAAAGCAATCCAAACCACGACATTCAGAAGCCACACAATTTCTTATAATTGGGAATTTACACAGACGAGCCTATGGACTTCACTTCATCAACCTACTAGATTCAAGAAGTCATGGACTAAATATAGACATTGAATGTATGACACATTATAACCTGTCTAACATCTGACTCCCCAGGTAATCTCTCTACCATTTACCCGCTATATTCCCCTTCCCCCTGCATTATCTGTGTCTCACCCATTGACTACCTCAATTTACATCTTCACTGACTGGCTTTCTTGCATGCAGATTGGCCTCTGGCTTCTTTACTATTCCATCCAGGAAAAGCACAGACCAACTGCAGATGCTTTCTCGGCCTGACAAAGTACTGGAAGGCTTGCAAAGAAGAATTTTCTAACTATTTGAGATGGTTTAATAAAATATATCAGATTTACCCAAA
Organism: Alligator sinensis; assembly: GCF_000455745.1. Taxonomy (NCBI): domain Eukaryota; kingdom Metazoa; phylum Chordata; order Crocodylia; family Alligatoridae; genus Alligator; species Alligator sinensis. Next base: position 1,003,858 of record NW_005842139.1, read on the forward strand.
GAACCTTGTCTGTCACGCGATTTCTTAGGCACGTGGATTGATTAGATGTTTGTGGCCTGACAAGATCCCTATACTTGTCTAAACTTGGGCTACTAAACATGTTAAAAAACAAGCCAGGCAAGCCACCTAGGCACTTCACTCCCACCTCTGTTCTGCTGTAATCCAGATCAATGCTGGGAGCCCCCTAAATTCTACCCAAGTCCCCAGAGCACACCTAGCAATTGTTTAATACTGAGACATAGGCAGAACGAGAATTTTAAAAAGTAGGGGTGCACATGGTGAAGTGCATCATCACATATACAACATCAGATTTTTCTCTAATTAAAAATAAACTAGAAGCTTTACTAATATGTCAGGTTTAAGATTTGGTTTCAGGTTGAAGCAAATATAAATATAACTTCATTGGAATGAGTTAAAAGCAGTCTGTAAAAACAGGGCTGTGAAACAGGAGCTTCATTACCAGCACCAGCTAAAAGATAGCAGAATTGCAGAACAAAGGATAGTTTGATAGGTGGAACATCAAGACCATTAGAAAGCAGATAGGGTCGTTAACACCTGTGGAATGAAGAGTTTAGAAGGAATCAGGTAGATTATAATGAGCCATGAAGTCAATTACTTCCCTCAGCATTGCCTGACTAGAAATGCTGCTGCCACTACCAGGCAGTTGGTTTTAAACTTTGGGTGAACAAGGAATTAAAGGGAGATGCAAGTGCACCAGTGCAAAAGAGAAGTCCAAGATACCAGACTGAAGTCAAGTTCTGAAGGTCTAGGGCTGCAAGCCAAGAGTCTAGAGCTGAAGACTGAAAACCAAGTGTAACAGGGATCCCCAACAGGACTTTTGCAGCTCACAGGGGCCAGCAGCAGCAGCCTCCGGCCCCAATGAGAAAGCAGATGCTGAGACAAGGGCCTATTAAGGACCCTGGGAGGGTTATGGGCATCCAAAGCTCAGACAAGTAGAGGCAGCTGAACTAAGCTACCACAGATGGGACAGGTTGATTATCAAGCAGAGCAGAAACCCCTGTGTGTAGCTAGGGAACCAGCTGACAGGAAGGGGTAGAGCTTGGGGCACAGGAAGCTAGGGCCTGGGAGCTAGCCAGACAGCTGACCCGGCAGGCAGCAGACCTTATGGCATGTGGTAAGGTGAGGAGCCAAAGTGAGGTGACACTTTGGAAAATGGTTCACTTGTGTTTGTTTGACAACGTTTAGCACTGGAAAACAGGTTGTGGCGGCAGGGGTGGAGGAACCCATGGGCAGGGTGCCTGAGGGACACACTTTGCTACCGGGGCTGAGGTCCAGGAAGGTAGGGCCCAAGGTGGACCTAGGCTGAAGAATCTCAGTCAGATAAAGGGCTGATGCTGGGCAGGTAAAAGCCTGGACAAGGGTCTTGGGGTCTGAGGGGCCTAGTATAGAGTTGGACATGGAGGCCTGCTACAAGGGGATCACTGAGAGTCATCTATGAGGCATGGG
>NW_005842139.1:1010324-1022976 GCF_000455745.1 Alligator sinensis
GGGGCCCACGTCAGCACCCGGCCCCTATCTGAGGGCTGTTGCCGCACTAGCCTACAGCCGTGCTCGCTACGCCCGTCTCGGGCTCCTCAATAGTCTCCCTTCTCGGGGACCTTACATGCCCGCGCCGGGCTTCTCAATAATATCGCCCCCTCTCTGGGGCTCGCTGTGCCCACGCTGGGCTCCTTAATAATGGTGCACCCTCTCTGGGGCTCACTGTGCCCCGCTGGGCTTCTCTAAAGGGCGCTCCCCCTTCCTGGGGCTCGCCACGCCCACGTTCGGGCTTCCTGGTAGCGCCCCCTCCCAGGGCTCGTCATGCCCGCGCTGGGGCTTCTCAAAACGCCCCTCTCCAGGGCTGGGGTCTACGCACCCCGTAAGTTGCGCCCTCACTGGCACCGGGGTCCTCACACTCCCTTGTGAGTCCCTGATGAGGCCTCCTCCAACCCCTTATAGCCTCACCCAAACCACCGGTGTAATATCAAAGCCAAACAAACTCGAGCCTCCTGGCTATAACTCAAACATAAGGCACTGGGCCATAACAACATAAGCCTCCTGGCTGCAATTCAACATCACCGCTCCAGCCTCTGGAGCTCTTGCAAGCTATGCTTGCTGTTAGGTTTTTTCTCGCACCCTAACTGCAGGAGCTCCTGCCCCTCTGGCTGCTGGCAGGGAACTGCCAGCCTGGCCTGAAGCCCTGGGCTTTATAAGGGCCAGGCCCTGCCTCCTACAGGCAGCTGACTCTCCTTAGTTGCCCTGGCAACCTACAGCTGTGCTCATTATCTCTGCTAAGGTTTTTCCCCAGCAGTTCTCCCCTCTCTAGGAGCGGGGCAGTGAGGTGCGCCGCGACATCTACTTATGTGTGCTAGAGCACCTGTTACTAAAGCATCTATTATCCTGTGCCAAATTTTCCTTGTTTTAGGACAGAGACACATAACCAAGTCTCAGCCAATGTAAATAAACGCCAAAACCTAATGACCTGCCACAGGGATGATAGTAGGGGGAAAAGTCATACCTTAGCCAACCGTAGTATTTCTGAAAACTCGGGGATTGTGTGTGTGTGTGTGTGTGTATGTGTGTGTGTGTGTGTACATGCGTGCGTGATGGAGGGAGTTATCCACCAAGGTTTTCAGATGCCACAGAGATGGGCTGCACATTAAAATATATATAAATCAAAGTATGCTGATATTTCATATGTTCCAAGTAAACCATGCAACTACAGCCCAATTCATCTGATTTTAATAGTACAGAAGGCTCTAGAACAAGTTCTAAAGGCAAAAATAATTCAAGATGAGGTAAATGACAAATGGTACAAACTACAACATGGTAAATAATATTCAAGGTAGGTTTTAGGTTGATACCTTTCTTTGATGATAAAACAAGATGAATGTAATAGATCTATCTAGATGTCAACAGAGCATTTAATTGGTGTTACATGGAAAAATATTAGGTAAGCTGGAAAACATTTCAGCTGGTATAAGAAATGGAAGGTGGGCAATGAAATGATTGCAGGAGAGTCAACAACAGGTCATGTTAAAACGTAAAACTGTTGGGCTGGAGACAGGTTAGTAATGAAATTCCATAAGGATTAGTCTTGGGGCTGCTCTTATTTCATATTTTCAATAATGATTTCAGCATGAAAAGTAGGAGTGTGCTAGTGAAATTTGCTGATGACCCAAATTTAGGAGGTACCATCAGAAAAGAGAATCAGAATATCTTATTTGAAGAGCTGTGTGACCTTGAGCACTTGAGTAATAGTCATATGGTGAAATGTATGGTCAAGCACTTAGGAATTAATAAGATGTATAAAATGGAAGTTCATCAATTGAACTAAATTGATTAGTCAAATCACAGGATGGCTATGAACCAATAATATGATGCAGGCACAAAAAGGCATATCTGATACTAGTATCTATGAGGGAAGCTATTTCCACTTGAAAGAAGAAAGTGTTTTTGCCACTGCATAAGGCAATAAGACCTTATCCAAGATACTCTGTAAAATTCTGGTCACCCATTTTCAAAAAGAATGTAATTCAGATTGGAATGGGTGCAGAGAAAGGCTACTAGATTGAGCATGGAAATGGACAACATATTTTACAAGAGTTTGGTCCTTACTAAAAGAGCTCTTTAGAAATACATTGGGGAGGTGAACATCAGGGATAGAAGAGAGACATTTAAGCTAAAAGATGGTGCTGGCATAAAAATGTACTTATCTAACTGAGCATGAATAAATATAGACTAGACTGTAGATTTCTAACCATCAGAGGAGTGTGGTTCTGGATCAGCTTTGCAGTAGAGGTATTGAGGCAAAAACCTAACTGGAATGGGACTGCATAACGTGGCTGCCTGTGATAGGAAAGTAATGGACTTGATACTAAGTGTTCCCTTCCACTGTCATGTCCTATATTGGTGTGTGCTATAAAAATACCTGCATAAGTAGCCACGTATTACAGGAAGAAATTTCTGATGTGTGAAGAAGAAGCTGTTCACAGTTCAGTGTCTTTATCCATTTTAAATTAGTGTTGAAGGGAGAGAAGATCAAAAAGTTCAAGATATCACAAATGATTAGGCCATATTGTGAAGATATCAATTAACAGATTTCACATTTTAAAGCAAGTCTACTGTTCCTGCAAGTGCAAAAAAGGCATATGATACCAGTGAATGTGTATGCCAAGTTCCAATATAAAGCAAATGTTATTTCTCCTTTCTATAGCAACCCTTTTCTACCTTGTGAGGATCTTTTTCTTCACTGCCAATCTTATAGATTAGCAGTTATGAATCCTTGATAGGAGAATAGTTTCCTTATACGTAAGGTACTGAAACATAAATATACATTCCTTTAACAACTTTTGTAATTTAAATATGCAATATTGTACAGGAAATGAGACAAAAACAGTGTTCTCCTGGGGAAGATTTTTATGCAGAGAGATTTCAGTTTTAAGCAATAAAAATAATTTACATAATCTAAGAGATTTCGAGAAATTCCCCATTTCAGATGTTTACATGTCCTACGCAAAACTGGCAGTATTGTTCAATGAATGCTCAAAACATAGCAAGAGAAAAAAAATAGTAATAGCTAGAATTTCAGTTAAAGATTCATGTTAATAGACTCTTTTTTTTTTGCAGTGTTTTGATGGGCTAGCAAAGTGTTTCTAGGCACTGCAATCTGAACAACTTGATTGGAAAATAAAAACAATTGTTTTCCTTAAGAAGTATTTATTTGTATTGGTGCTGAATAAAATGATTGGTGTTTTCATAATTTAATTTGCTCAAGAGCACTTTTGCAATCAATTTTTGAACACTTCTATCTAAAACTTGTTTAAGCAACTTGTTTTGCAAGTCAGAAGATGTACAGAACTCAGCACAAGTGAATTCTTGATTTCTCAATTCGTGTCAAAACACAAAGCCACCAACTGGGCAGCTCAGTTCTAGATTCTCTTTCCCATTTTATTTTTAAGCTGACTGGGCTAATAACTGATCTCACAATCTATTCATTAGCTCAGTTATCATAATTGTTATTTAACTGCACAGATTTATATAGAAAGCTCGGAGCTTTGCCCTTTTAGTTTAGTGTCAAACTGTTTCCAAGACTGAGTATGGAAATTAGGCGCTTATGGCATTGTCCTGGCTTGTCTTAAATTTATAACAATCTTTTTGGTGGTCAGTCTTTTGACTTTAACAATTTTAAAGTGAACTGGCTCCTTTAGTTTTTGTGTGACTGCCAATAGTCTTTGTTTTAAAATCAAATTACCACTCTTGTTCAAACTGTTAAAAAATGTCATGAATTCTGCTAAAATCCTTTCTCATTTAGCATGTCAGATATAAATATGTTGCACTAGGGCTCTTGGCAGATGGCTTTCACTTCCTTTTTTGCTATGCTGCTGCACAGAACAGCTCCCTTTCTGCAGCAAATTCCACTACTTCACAAAGTGTGCTCAGTTTTATTTAGTCTATTTTGATATGCAAATCCAAGTCAAATTCAGTGTTAGAAAACTGTCCCATTGTTAATTTATCCTGAGTGATGCTAATATTCAATGTACATTTACAAAAGTTTCATTATCTCCTCTAATTCTTAGAATCATAGAAAAGTAGGGCTGGAAGGACCTCTATGGCACGTCCACACATGCAGGCACGTGCGCTTGCAGCAGCTCAAATAGCGCTCTCCTGGCAGCAGCTCCACCCCGGCACCAGGACGTGAGTCCAGCAGCAGCTGTCTCACCTACTGCTTTGTGGCTGAGCAGTGCAAGCCCTTGTTGCTCTGCTCCCTGCACCTGTGCCCAGGCCCCAATAATCCCCATGCTGTTCCTGGGAAGCCCTCGACTGTGGCTCAGAGACTGGGCCGGACAAGTCCCTTCCCTTCCAGGCTGGCCTACCCCTGCACAGGCTGCTCTAGGAGGGCTCTAGGCCCAGCTCTGGTGGATGCTACTACCTGGATCACCCCCCAATCCCTGACCCGCATCTCTCACGCACACACCCTTGCTGCCTCCACCCCTCTGCCCAGCCCATCACACCCCCCAAGTGATTCCTGGGCCCAGGAAACCCCCAACCCCCACACCCACTGGGCGTTGGCCACATGTCCCAGCACTGGTGTGGGCACGGGGCAGGGCTGCAGTGTGGCAGTTGCCCCTACAGTCGCAGCTCCTGCCAGCAGGTCCTGTCCCATCCCATCTGGTGGCTGGGCATGCAGGGTGTGAGATTTGTGGTGGGGATATGGGGTTTGGGGGCTGGGTGTGGGGTTTGGGGGGGTGGGAGGTTTTGTGGGTGGGTGCAGGGGTGGGTGTAAGGTTTGTGAGGGGTGGTGTGGGATTTGGGGATGTGGGGTTTGTGAGGGTGGTTTGGAGGTGTGGGGTTTGGGGATGGATTGTGGGGGAATGTGTGGGGGTGGGGGAATGGTTGGAAGGGCTGGGTTCCCCACCCATCCCCCCCTCCCCACAGCTCTCCCCACAGCAGCAGCAGCAGCCATCACGCTGCTTGTGGCCACTCCTGGCAGAGATCCGCAGTGGCACAGCACCACTGCAGACCCGGGGCTTGCACAAGGTGCGTGAAGCAAACCCAGCCTGCTGGCATGCACCCTCAGACAGAACTGGGCTGGCTCTTGCTGTCACCCGGGCTCCTGGCACCGCAGGCAGAAGCCATGTATGCACAGACCAGGCTGGGTCCTGCCCATATGTGCCCCCCATGCTTTCAGGCCGGGCCAGCTCCATGGAGGTAGGGCCTGGCCCAGTCAAATATAGGGTGGCCATCATAAAGGACAGTCCGGATGTCCTCTGTCCTCTATTGATAGTAAACTTGACGCCTTTATGTTCTCTATTTTTCTCATCATGGCGAGGCAACTGTGGGGTGAAATAGGGTCAGTCAAGTACTAACAGAACGATGGGCAAGTCCCAAACCCTTAGTTACAGCAGAACCACACAACTAGTGGATGTTAGGTGGGGGATGGAGGCAAGCCTAGGACCTGGATCTCCTGCTCCCTGGTGTGCCAAACTCTAAGTAACTAGGCTAAAAGGTAGCAGGCTTCTCTTCCTCGGCCACGTAATACACACTAGTTGGTTTTTTTTGTCTGTTTTTACTCTTTGTTTTTGTTTTCTGGCTATCCTGATGGATCATCCAAAAGCTGACTTCCAAAATCATCTCCAAGCCTAGAGCCCGAAGCTGATATCATTAGCAAGTTCCATGTTAACCAAAAGGTTTCTTTTATTTTTTCATTTCCTTAAAAACTGTTTGGTACAAGGTAGTGTCAAACTCCCTATCACCTCTTCAATCCATTTTGCTTAAGATTTTATCTCCATCTAACTGGATTTGATCTCTGCCCTCAGATTGATTTCTCAATCTTTTCTATGAAGGCTTCTTGCCTTATTTTAGTTCTTTGCAAGAAATATCCAAGTCTTTTTTTTTTTTTTTTTATTCTTTCTGGCCTGTTTTCACTGCTTTTTAATTTTAGATATTTGTTTCATTGGAAATATAAAATGATTGCTCCTGAGCTTGTAAACTTTATGTACCCCCTAAGACCAGTGTTGGTCTTTGACATGCAATAACAAATTCGGAAGCTATAAAGTGAGTCAATAACCCAATGAAAGCAACACACACTCAGGGTATTTTCTACTGTAATTCATTTATCTGCAATATATGCACACGAGTCCTATTCAGTTTAAACTGAAGTCTCCTCAATACCAAAAGTACACTGCAGCAGTGCCGGTTGAGAAGCAAAGCCACTTTTTTCTGTTAAACTCTGGATGCAGTTCTCTCTCTCTATGACCTTTCCTCTGTCTCTGTTTTTAGTAGATTATCCCTTGTTGTCTCCTGCTTCCATCTTGTACTTTTTAATCTGAGAAACACCCTACCCAAAAGTGACTAGCCCAGGAATGCAAGACGCTACTAGTCCTACACTAAGGATGGACTAGCTGAAATCAGCCTGGCCATCAGCTTTGTCCAGCTGTTCTACAACACAAAGAGAGGTTTGATTACACCCAATGACCACAAGAGAAGAATCCTCTACTTATTTCTACCCAGACAAAAAGAGTGAGTTTAATACAGGCAATACCCTTAAGTAGCATTCAGAAACATGTCAGTAGCCAGCCTTCATGGGGTCCTTTAGGCCAAAACCTTCCATTTATAACTCTTTCTACAGAGAAGTTCATCTTATACCAAAAATGAAAATGCATGCTCAGTCCCTGTAATATGTTCCCTCTAGTGGCTAACTTAACCTCAAAGTCATTGAAGAAGCAAAAAAATGGAACAAACAAGCTTAACCTCAAATTCATTGAAGAAGCAAAAAAATGGAACAAACAAAGCTTTCCAGAAAAAGGAAGAAAGTCAAAACATGGTAAGTTAGTGTGTGTCACCTAGTCTAAATGCAGTGCTACATATGCTGTTACAAACACTATTATTCTCATTATCTGTACTATTGTTGTTTGTACATTATATGAGGATACACAAGTTTTATACTATGACTTTTTTTCCTTGGATCCTGAAGACTCATCAGGAGATGGACATTATTAAATAAAAGCATTAGTCTCTCTTAGGGAAATTCTGTAATGCTTTACTTTGTCCTATTAAATAAATAGGAAACCAGAAATTACCACTAATTTTACTGCGGAAGCAAAGGAAAGCAACTGTGAGAAATATTGCACACAGCTTCCTGAATAATTACAGCATACAACTGACAGAGGACTTTCAATTAAGGGTTCTTATCTTAATTGAACATCTAAAATGTTTTATTTATAAAACGAATAAGGGTAAGAAAAATTAACAGAACCAAAGCAACAAGAATACACAGCACTGTGTTGTAGAAAATAGTCATCTGCGAGTGTCTTCTTTTCTTTTGTCAACAGAGTGGATAATGTTTTAAAGCCAACAGTATCTTTGGAACACATTAAAGTTTATAAAGACTTTGTCTGAAAACCTCTCCCTATTTTGGTTTTCATTCCTAGTGCAATTTTAGTTCCAGCCCAGCCTATCCAGCTAAATTAAAATCCTGATCACAACTGAGCCATACTGACATAATGGTGGGGAAAAATACAAGACTTCTTCTCATCCATTAGCTTGGAGAAGCATCGTCTAATCATGCAGATGACTTTAAATGACCTAGCAATTGCCAATTTTTCATGAGCAGGTTGAACAGACACATGGTCATGATGGTTGAGTTGGGTTGATTCCGCCTAGAGCAGGGGGCTGCATTAGGTAGCCCTGTGTGGTCCTTTCAAAGTCTACTTTCCTATGATTCTCATGAATGATATTACTAGGAAAACTGTATGTGTAAATACAGTTTTATACGTGTGTGTTATATTTCTTGTCAGAAAACTGTTTTAAGAAGGTTTTGTGTTTTAGAGATTTTGACTGAATGTCACTCAGATGACCATCTACTCTCTTAAACATCCAAAGCCAGCATAATTCCCCTTTACAGTCATAGTCAATCTAAGAAAATCCATACACTTTAATTTTAGGTCATGTGAAAGAGGCTGAAAGTACATGTCCTTTCACATATTAAGCAGAGCAAGGACTGTTGTTGTTCTTTGCCACCAAATTCAGAAAACTAAAGCAAAGCTGTTTTTGTTTTTAATCTACTGCAAATATAACTTTCCCCAAACTTACCTTCAAACCTACACCCCAGTAAGTGAAAGTTCATGTGCTGATTCAAATATATATATATATAGGATCAATATAGCCAATATATATCCAATATATATTAGATATTTCACTTAAACTGTATCATTTTGAACTTTTACAAATATGATTTGAGTTGAAAATAAAGGTAATTGGCAAAATGTATATTTGAAATAGAAAATTAAAATGAAAATATTTACATTTTGGCCCTTAAGAAATCTTCTTGTGAGAAAAGCATGGTTTGAACCTCTAAAAAGGAGAATGCATCATTCTTATTTCTTTATTCTTATTTATCCAACCCTGGAACTTTTTTCTAATATGCACTTACAAATATTCTACTGAATATAATTCTGAAATAATGGTTGTCTAGGTTTATCTGTTTCAAAGTACAGCAGTTTTCTCTTTCTTATTCTTAAACCTAATTAATCATCTTAAATCTAATTCTGCAAAACAAACACAAATGCCTCCTAGCCAGAATAGTGTCACTGACTCAGATTTTCTTCAAATATAAAACAGAGTGTTGTTCTCTGCTTCTTGTGTAACGCAAAGTAAAAGGTGACTTTTGACCAAAACGTGTTTTTTGTGATTAGATAATGGCTTCTAAGCATACATTTACTATGTAATATTTTAACAATTGGCCTCCTAGATTTCTCTTTATGGAAAGCTTACAGTAGGCACTATTTACATAGAGGTATTGTTTTTACTGCTATAGTAATAATAGCATGGGCTTAGACCCTATAGCCCTTTATGCACCTCAGTGTCACTTATCTAGCCAGTAACGTGACATTTTTGGTATGTATGTACAGTTTGCAACTCTATTTGCAAAGCAGTGTGGATATGTAGGCATCCACATGGCTATTGCACATGCTCAGTAGGCTACCCACCGGCTGGGCAGTCTACGTATATACAGCTACATATATGCATACGCTGGGTGTGCATAAGTCACAACATGCTGTCCAGAAAAAAACCCATAGCTAGTTAGGAAGTCATTTTATTCCAGGAAGAAAATGACTTGAGCTATTGGCCCACTCACCCAAAAAGGGGGTTGAACCTGCATCTCTGACTTCCTAGAATAGCATTCTAACTACCATTACAAAGGTAAAGTATTTCCAAGCCACTTCTCCAATCCCCGTTTTGAAGTCGGCTCCATGTGTAGTCAAGAGAGGGAGATACGTAGGGCCAGGAGAATAAAAACAGGTTAAAAGGTGACGAGATTGCATGACGAATAGATCCAATAGATCCAAGATCCAAGGAGGTGATACTTCCCCTCTATCGGGCGCTGGTCAGACCGCAGTTGGAGTACTGCGTGCAATTCTGGGCGCCGCACTTCAAGAGGGATGCGGATAACCTGGAGAGGGTCCAGAGAAGGGCCAATCGTATGGTTAAGGGCCTGCAGACCAAGCCCTACGAGGAGAGACTAGAGAAACTGGATCTATTCAGCCTCCGCAAGAGAAGGATGAGAGGCGACCTTGTGGCTGCCTATAAGTTCATCACGGGGGCACAGAAGGGAATTGGTGAGTATTTATTCACCAAGGCGCCCCCAGGGGTTACAAGAAATAATGTCCACAAGCTAGCAGAGAGCAGATTTAGATTGGACATTAGGAAGAACTTCTTCACAGTTAGAGTGGCCAAGGTCTGGAATGGGATCCCAAGGGAGGTGGTGCTCTCCCCTACCCTGGGGGTCTTCAAGAGGAGGTTAGATAGGCATCTAGCTGGGGTCATCTAGACCCAGCACTCTTTACTGCCTATGCAGGGGGTCGGACTCGATTATCTATTGAGGTCCCTTCCGACCCTAGCATCTATGAATCTATGAGAGAGCAGGCCTTATGTTCTAGTCTGGATACTTGCTCCCAAAGGGGGAAAAGGTTACCTCACCACTTTTTATCCAATGACGAGTAAAGATAAGTTGCAGTGGCTTACCTTCAGACTGGAGAGGGCACTGGGTAATGCTTAGCCTGTGATGTGATAGTTAGAGCACTGTGCTAGGACATTTGTCAAATCCAGGGTCAAAGCTCCTTGGGTGAAGAAGGGGCTAGAAGTCTCCCACTTCCTGGGGTGGCAGGGGGGTGGAGGGGTACCTTCACCACTCAATTACTAGGGCAGCTAGAACACAGGAGGGTCTTCCTCCCCTCCATGCCCTCCCTTGTTACGTGCATATATAGCCGCGTACCTGTACAACCAGTATTTTACGTGCTCAGAATACCATGTGGACATTTATGTAGCTGGGTAAATGCCATTTAAGTGCACAAAGGGTAACAGAACTTGCCCCACTGTGTTCCTATTCTATTCAAGCAGTGATTGGCTACATTGCTGAAAAGCTTAAAGGAACACCATATGAAGCGTCTTCATGTTTTTAATATTTAATTGAAGCCAGGGATACAAAGAAAAAAGAGGGAGAGTGGAACAAGAGAAATGTTTCTAATTCGAGTATAAAAATAGTAAAACGTCTTTCAAAAGTTGGATGAATAAATTAGGTGAATTCTGAGGAAAAATGTTTAAACTATATGATGGTATTTTTGTAGTATATAACCTAAAATTTCATTACCTTTGATACAATTACCAAGCTGATACTGTCAATCAGACTGCCTTTGTCATCATGAAAACATGTCAGACCCAATACAGGACTGGCACAGAGAGGAACAATGCACTCTGCTGTCAGTAGGACCTGAAACTACAGAGCATCATAAAGAAGTAGGGCCAGAAGGGACCTACAAAGGTCATCTAGTCCAACCCTCTGCCTGAGGCGGGATCATTCCTATCCAACCCATCATATATGATGCATCTAAATCTAACTCTATGTAAGTTGATTGTCATCCCTCACACAACACAGATCTAACACCCTAACCTGCCACAGGTAAATCAGGAGAACCATGGCAACTAATGTCCTGCTTCTATGAAACATTGTCAATATATGCTCAAGAGATCTTGGGTAGAGGGCCATGCCCCCCAGTAAAGAGGAAGGAAAAACCCTCACGGTCCATACCAATCTTATTGTGGGGTAAAATTCCTTCCTTACCCCAAATATGGCAACAGGTCTGACCCCAAGAGGAGGGACAAGACCCTCTAGCCAGCTTTAGTCCCAGCAGGAGCATTGGCACACCCCAGTCAAAGTCCTCCGCCTTGGCTGTAGCCAACATCCAATTGGTGTGAGGGGGGCTTAAAAACACCCTGACATATGTAGCAGAAAGGGGTGGGAGAGGTAGGGGCAACCAGCAAAGCCCAGACACATGGGAAATATCCATGGTCAAATATAGGCATAGCTACACCTAGATCATCCCCGAGCAGCAGCTGTCCAACCTCTTCTTCCAGTAAGGAAGAGTCCACAATTTCCCTAGGCGCCTATTCCACTGCCTCACTATTCTAACAGTGAAGAAGTTTTTCCGGATATCCAATCTAAACTTACTCTGCTGCACCTTCAAGCCATCAGTCCACATCTTCCTCTCTGCAGCAAGAGAGAAAAGTTGCTTTCCCTCTTCTTTATAGCAACCCTTCAAGTATTTGAAAACTGCTATTGTGTCCCCTCTTAAGCATCTTTTGTGCAAAATGAACATGCCTAGCTCCTTTGCCTCTCCTCATATGACTTGATTTCTAAGCCCTTTTATTATCTTTGTTGCCCACCCCTAGACCCTCTCTACCTTCTCCATGTCCTTTTTAAAATGTGGAACCCAGAACTGGATGCAATAGTCCAGATAAGGCCTAATAAGGGCTGAATAGAGAGGCAGTACCTCCTGTGTCTTGCTCCTAATGCTTTATTGATGCATACCAAAACCACATTTGCCTTTTGTGAGGCTGCATCAGCCTGCAGACTCATACTGAGCCTGTGATCTACCAAGACTCCAGCTCCTTTTCCATAGTGCTGCCATCCAGCCAGGTGTCACCCATTTATATTTGTGTTTTTGATTATTCCTCCTGACGTGTAGCATCTTGCCTTTGTCTGCACTGAACTTCATCCTGCTAGCTCTAGTCCAACTTTCCAACTTGTTGAGATCCTTCTGAATTGTGCTAGCATTCTCCAACATGTTCACAATCCTTCCCGGTTTCATTTTATCTGAAAATTTGCCCAGAAAGCTTTCTGTGCCCACATGCACATCATTAATAAACATATTCTGACGTGGCCCCATTAATAATTACTTGCAGCTACTGAGCCAGTTATCTATCTACCTTATAGTAGTTTTATCTAGCCCATATTTCTCCAAATTATTTATGAGAAGGTCATGTGGGGATGCAGAGTGGCAAAGTTCATGGACAACACTAAACTATGGGGGAAGGCAATCACACTGGGGGACAGGCTGGGGACACAGGCCGAGCTGGACATGCTTGCAAAGTGGGAAGACCAAAACCTGATGGCATTCAATGTAGAGAAATGCAGGGTACTCCATAGTTTCATAGTTTGTAGGATTGGAAGGGACCTGAGCAGATCATCAAGTCCGACCCCCTGCCATGGCAGGAAAAAGTACTGGGATCAAACGACCCCGGCGAGGTGTTCATCCAGCCTCCTCTTAAAGACCCCCAGGGTAGGAGCCAGCACCACTTCTCTTGGAAGTTGGTTCCAGAT
>NW_005842139.1:1022986-1065864 GCF_000455745.1 Alligator sinensis
ACAGGGACTCCCCCAATGCCTGCTGGTCCCCCCTGACTAGTTTGTAAATGGCCGCTAGATCCCCCCTCAGCCTTCTCTTGTGGAGGCTGAACAGGTTCAGGTCCCATAGCCTCTCCTCTAAGGGCGTGCCGTGCTGACCCCTGATCATGCAGGTGGCCCTCCTCTGGACCCTCTCCATGCTGGCCACATCCCTCCTGAAGTGCAACACCCAGAACTGGACGCAATGCTCCAACTGCGGCCTGACCAGTGTCGCATAGAGGGGGAGGACCACCTCCTTGGACCTGCTTGAGATGCATCTGTGGATGCATGACAAGGTATGGTTGGCCTTCCTGAACGCATCCCCACACTGTCGGCCCATGTTCATTTTGGCATCAATAATGACTCCAAGATCCTTTTCTGCCTCTGCACTGATGAGAAGGGAGTTCCCCAGCCTGTAGGTCTGCTGCTGGTTCTTCCTCCCCAGGTGCACTGCCTTGCACTTGTCAGTGTTGAAACCCATCGTGTTCTCATCCACTCACCCCTGTAACCTGTCTAGGTCCATTTGCAGCCAATTCCTCCCTTCTAGCGTGCCCACTTCCCCCCCCACATCTTAGTGTCATCTGCGAATTTGAACAGGCTGCTTTCTACCCCCTCATCCAAGTTACTGATGAAGATGTTGAACAGCGCAGGTCCGAGGACCAAGCCCTGCGGGACCCCACTGCCCACATCCCTCCAGGTCAAAAATGACCCGTCCACCACCACTCTCTGGGTGCAGCCCTCCAGCCAGTTAGTGACCCATTTGACTGTTTAGGTGTCAACGCCACAGTCCCCTAGTTTGTTAAGGAGAATGGGGTGAGAGACAGTGTCAAAGGCCTTCCTAAAGTCCAGAAAGACTATGTCCACTGCTACACCTGTCACCAAATCACTGATTTGGTGACCTTGTCACAGAAGGCCACCAGGTTGGTCTGACAGGACTTGCTTGTAATGAACCCGTGTTGGTTGCCCCTAAGCATAACCTCTCCTGCTGGCCCCTTGAGGACATGCGCTATGATAATTCTCTCAAAAAGCTTACCTGAGATTGAGGTAAGACTAACTGGCCTATAGTTTCCTGGGTCCTCCTTCCTCCCTTTTTTGAAAATGGGAACCACATTGGCCCTTTTCCAGTCCTCTGGCACCACGCCAGAGCACCATGACTGCTCGTAAAGCCGTGCCAGGGGTCCCGCAATGACCTCTGCTAATTCCCTCAGCACTCTGGGGTGGAGATCATCAGGACCAGCTGATTTAAATACATCCAGTCCCTCCAGAAGTTCCCTTCACCTTAGGAGAAAAAAACAGCATCATACTTACAGGCTTGGCGGTGCTACACTCACTAGCACCACAACCAAAAGGGACTTGGGGGTCTTCATTGACCACAAGATGAACATGAGCCCCAAATGTGATGCCGTGGCCGGCAGAGCAAACCAAACTCTGGCATGCATCCACCGATGCATCTCGAGCAAAACCAGGGATGTCATCCTCCTGCTTTACTCAGCCTTAGTGAGGCTGCAGCTGGAGTACTGCATCCAGTTTTAGGCCCCCCACTTCAGGATGGATGTGGATAAGCTCAAGAGGGTCCAGAGGAGAGCCACCCATATGATCAAAGGCCAAGAGAACAAGCCTTATGAGAAGAGACTGAGGGACATGGGACTTTTTTGCCTGGCGAAGAGAAGGTTCAGGGGGGACTTGGTGGCTGCCTATAAGTATATAGGGGGGGTGCATCAGGAGCTGGGAGAACACGTGTTCACCAGGGCTCCCCAAGAGATAACTAGGTCTAACAGCCACAAACTTCTAGAAGGCCGATTCAGACTCAATATAAGGAAGAGTTTCTTTACTGTCCGAGTGTCCAAGGTCTGGAACAGACTCCCCCCAAAGGTGGGGCAAGCACCTACTCTAGACTCATTCAAAAGGCATTTGGATGTTTGTCTTAATGGGATCATCTGATCCCTGCAGACTTCCTGCTTCTGGCAGGGGGGCTGGATGTGATCTCACAAGGTCCTAGCCCCTAATGTCTATGAATCTATGACCTTGTCAAAAGCCTTGCTAAAGTCCAGGTACACTATACCCACAGCCTTCCCTTCATCCACCCAAGTAGTTACATTGTAAAAGAAGGAGATCAAGTTTGTCTGACACGATTTGTTTTTCCTAAATCCATGCTGGTTACTTGTGATCAGCTTCTCCTCCTCCAGATGCTTGCAAATAGCCTTCTTTAGGATATGTGCCAGTTACTTCCCAGGTATCAGGGTGAGGTTAACTGGTTCATAGCTCCCCAGCTCCTCCTTTTTGCCTTTTTTAAAGAAGGGCACTATGTTGGCCCTTTTCCAGTCCTGTGGTACCTGGCCCGTCTCCAACAACTAAATGAAAAGCATTGCCACAGGCTCTGAGATCTCTTTTGCCAGTTCCTTCAGTACCCTGGAATGAAGTTCATGTGGCCCTGCTGACTTGAATTCATTCAGACTAAACAAGAGCTCTCTGACCATCTCTTTTATCAACTCCCTCAGCTCGCCCCATTCCTTATCCAGACAGTCCTTAGCAGGTGTCTAATGCAGCTTAATCTTTTAGTAGCTCTTGAGTAGATCTGCCTTCTTTGCATCTTCTGCTAGGAGTTCCCCCTGGCTTACTAACAGAGAACCTGCAGCTTCCTTGGTCCGTCTTTTTTCTAAGACTGAATTGGTTCATCATTTTTCCTGTGACTCAGGATTTTTTCTTAATGATAAACTATGCAAAAAAAAGATTTTGCTGTATTTCCCAATACTCGGGTATAGGATTAAGCTTAGCTTTAACAAGTAACATCTCGTTTATACAAGATGATCTCATTCGATAGCAATTAAAACATAGTATCTTTGATTAGGTGTGAGTTGTTTATGCCAAATATTTGATGTGTTTTCAAGTTTGTAACAGTGACTGTCAGATCTGTTGGAGCAAACAAATGAAGATATTGACACTTTCTCAAAAAAGATGCAGATACTGTTCTTTTAGGGCGAACTGTTCATTGCTTAGTTAAGGAGCAAGCTCTTTCCTGTGTAAAGATTATGAATGCCATTTGTTCTATAAAGCATGCTGATCACTTTTGGATGCTTTATATATAGGAATAATTTATATATAGTATATGCTTTATATATTAATTATGTTTTACATATTAATTATGCTTTATATAATTAATTAAAATAAGTAATTATGTTACTTCAGGAGCAATTTCTTCACAGAACTCCTTTGGTTTTAATCAGATCTGGATTTGGACTGATGTTGAATGTTGCCATCAGTTGTGTTTATGATGGACCCTACTCATGCACAGAATAGGGAAAATGTTTGCCTGGTGAGATAGTTTCAGTTGCAAAGTATTACATGCTATCACCAGAGTCTTTGCCCTGCTACAGCTGCTTTCTGTCACTCTGATTGCTTATACCTGTAGATTATATATATAGTGCAGAGGAAGTCTAAGTGGAGCCTGCAGGATTAGTCCATAGATCCATAAACAGATTAAAAAAATTAAATCATGTTTGCACCATGAGACCAGATGTGCACTACTTATTCTAGGTTCTCTTACAACTAGTTCTTTTGTATGTGCTCTTGCATCATGTTATATATCTAGAAACCAAATGATCCAAATCTGGAACAGCACCTACGGCAAATTTTCTCATGCTCCCCTTCACTTCATTACTAGCAATCATATATGACGCAGTTACACCAGTGCGGTTGTCATTTACACCAACGTTGATACATGGAGCAGATACATGACATACAGCCTCGCACTGGCCATGTACATATCTACCAGGAGAACTGTCATTCTCCCAATAGAAATACAAGCCTTCACTCAATTTCTCCATAGGGAACATTACCCTTTTGGGAGCAGACATCCAGAAGATCTCCCTGGCAAAAGAGTTTCTTTTACAAGAGCGAAATCACGTGTTCTCCCATCCAGGTCTGGTCTACCAGGGGAGTGAAGAAGATGGCCAATACTTTCCACACTTCCCTATATTAGGGACTACCTAATCAGAGGAATTGTTGGGGGATACTTCCCCACTGCACCAGTCCCCTCCAGACCAGTCAGGGAAAGAATTGGAGCAGTGGGACAAAGTCCCCTACCTGCTCCCCTGATTAGGGTCCCCAATCAGAGCAGGAGGGAGGAGTTGGGGTGGGCTTCACTACAGTTCTCTGTCACTCTGCTCCTAGCAACAGGGGCAGAGCTGATGCTTGCCCTGTCCCCCCTCCACTCCCAGCCCACCATGGTCCTGCCCACTTCTCATACTGACAGCCCTGGGTTTGGGAGCAGGAAACAGGCTTGCCCATTGCTGCCTCAATGCTCCATGCTCCCTCTATCCCAGCCCACTCCCCAGACCAGGGTCTTGGCTTGGTGATGGTGTGGAGAGCAGGGGATAGGGGGAAGCTGCAGGCTGAGCATCTACCGGGGTGGGCAAAATCCAGCCCACAGGCTGAATCTGGCCCACGGAAGGATTTTGTCTGACGCATGGTGGGTTCCTCAGTCCCACCCAGCCCAGGAGCAAAACGCAGCCCAGGCCAGGATGCCCTATGGCGGTAGGCATGCCAACCAAGAGAACAGAGACAGCTGCTGGCTTCCAAGCCAGAGACCAAGCACCAGGACAATCACTCCCACCCACCTGCCCCAGCAATTAGGGAGAGCATCAGTGCCATGCTAGGCACCTTGGGACAGGACCCAGCAATGACCGGCTGCATTTGCTGAGCTGCTGCTCCCAATCACCCCTACTGCACAGCATCTCCAGTGAGACCCCCATTATGCAGCCCCCACCCAGGACTTGGCACCCAATGTGCCCCACACAGCCCTGCCTGGCCCACTTTCTCGCTCCCTGAGGCACAGGCCCTCTGCTGCTCCCCACCTTGGCAGCAGCTCCACCACCTCCCAAGCTGCAATATGCTGCCAGCCTCCCACTTCCACTCAGCCCTTTGTTGCCATCTCCAGCTCCTTCCAGCCATGCCCAGGGCTGCAAATGGGGCTCACTTAGGTCTCCCTCCCAGCACAGTTCAGACTGGGCTAATGCTCAGCTCCATGCATCATAGGAGTTGGGGCTGCCACAGAAAGAGCCAAGCCCCACCGGGACTGCAGAGCTTGTGGGACCCTCTTGCATTCTGCTGACTCTGGGGCCCTTCAACTCCCGATATCTGGTCCCATCAGCCACAAAATTGCCACTAACTGATTGGGTTCTGTGGGCTGGTGCCACTTAGCTTGGGATCCCAGCTCTGGCCCTACCCACCTGTCCCACTCCTGGATTCCACTCCGCACCTCTCTATGGCCCCATCCCAGCTGAGCATGGAGCAGAGCCATAATTCACTAGGTTCCCAGCTGCAAAGGATGTAATTTTTGCAGTTCGCTGAAAGCCTGATACTCCACAGTTAAAAGCAACCAGAAGGTCAGGAGCCATATTGCTTCTCAACTCTTGTTGAAACCAGCCACTAGAGGCAGAGCAGGAAGTTGTATTTTTCCAGGCAAAAAATGGTTGGTACGTATTTAATATCTGACACCCTTTTAGTAGTCTAGCCTTGATGTTGGAAAGGTAGGGCTACAATGGAAAAATGACCCTAATCAACTAATATTTAGCACTGTGATTTTTCAGTACAACTGTACAAATCCTTCTAATCCTGTCTTTTATCTCATCTTCCTGCATCAGAAAGTGGGAAGGAAGCGAAATTCTCTTTCCATTCTTGTATCCTGATGACTGGTACACAGAAAGAGGGAGAAGGCAGGGTGACTGGATCATTCTCATGAGCCCAGCAGTCACAAAACCAAAAATCTAACATGGGATATTAGAATCGCTACTGTCAGTTTACTCAGACAGTGGTATAGATAATATCCCATGTTTAATTTCTGCAAAGTGAAAGCCTCTTTTGGCCATGGCTTTTGTGAGCTCCAGAAGTCAGCACTGCTGATGAAAAGGTTCATTGATTTGGGGCTCTCTGTGAACTTTCCTCCATCCAGAAATTGGTCTTTATAAATTTCCTTTAATTAAAGCCTGTTATGCTGTCTCTGGAAAATGTAAATGTCATTGTCATTGCTGTACTAACATGTTAAAGGCAGAAGTATAAAGCTGTTACTATTTTTATTTTTCCCTTTTGAAAAAAATCAATATTCAAGATTAAAAAAAAAAAAAAGAAACATTAGCACTTGGATATTTCATAGATGAAATTGAATCTTGATCCATATATTTGAAATATGCATGGAAGACAATTTAATATTTTCTATGTAAATGCCCCACTATAAAACATTTTACTTAGGTTCGCTTGAGTTTTGTCTCCGACAAATGTGAAGGAAGCCTGTGCTTTAAAAGTCCTACTGGCTGTAAGTGATCTGCAAATGAGTACAGAGCTACGTGTAGGAAAACAGAATTATTATATCCAGTGTCATTATTCATGAGGAACTGGAGGATAACCCAAATGTCATCCAAGAGGGACAGGTAAAAATTCAGTTGCAGATGGCTGCACAGTTATAGACATTAAAGACCACAACATTTCAAGGAGGTAAAAAAGCTCAGTCACTTGTCACACAACAATGCTCAGCTGCCTTGCTAAAATTCAGATCACACCAAACGGCCTCAAAATTGATCATAAACTAAGGACATCAGACCAAGCGCTGACTTTAAATGGCATACATTTCAGCAGAGGGGGAAAGAATCAAATTTCTCCAAGATGGACATTTTCACCAGTTATGACTGAATAAAAACCAACTGGAACCTCGGCAGTTGTGAAGTATTTTAATAAGAAATTATTCCCCATATGCCACAAATCTACACAAAAAGCAGTTACTTACTCTACAGTAACTGTGGGTTCAAGATACATTGTCCAGATTCCATTCTTTGTGGCCATGTGTCCAAGACCACACCACTATAGAGGTATTCACTGTGGCTGCAATTATGTCTTGCCTACCCTTCTGATCACCACGCCTAAGGATAAAAAGGGTGGCATGGACTCAGTGGTCACTTAGTTATTTAGGCAATAAGCACCCAACAGAAGGGACTCCAATTGTTGCCCTGTGGGGTCAGGCCAACTCTCAAGATCTCAATATTGCGCTGTTAGACAGGAGGGTGTGACACAATTGCACATATACAAACACACAAATCAATTAGATGCATACGCACACACACTACCAGCTCAGGCACATACACATCCAAACCAGCCTAGGCACATGCATATCTATCACCAATTCAAGCGCATACACTATACACCCCAAAAGTTAAACCCAGATCACTAATTCATATATCATGCACACAATGACATATATATATACACACACACACACACCAGTTCACACACATACAACCCACCTACACATGCACATAGATAAGTTCCTAACTTGGATGGTACAGTGTGCTTGGGGTACCTGGGGGAAGGTTCAGTTGAGAGAGAGAGTTAAAGTGTAAGGAGTGAAAGTTGCCAGAACCGGGATTAGAACCAGTGGACTACAGAGAAGCTGGCTGAGGAACTGAGGCTTGGGTTTACTTAAGGTAGACTGGGGCTGGAAACTGAGGCAGACAGCTGAGATACTGGGGGGGGCGGCCGATAAGTGGTGGCAAGGAGGAGACAGCCAGGAAAGAAACTGAGGCAGAAACCTGGTTGCTCAGGGGAAAAGAAAAAGGCAGTGGAGATCAGACAGTAGCAAAGAAACAGGGGGTTTGGAGGCAGAGAGCAGTTCAGGACAGGTGTTGGAGGTGGCAGTAAGCCAGAAGCAGGAGAGGGAGAAATGAGACAGAAGTTAGAGGGGCGAGGAGCAGAGATTAGAGCAGGGCCAAACCATAGTAAAGCAAAACCCAACTTAGGGGTCCAAATAACAGTTTCATTACACAGACAACACACTACACAGCCCCATGAAGTTATTGGTTCACACACACACACAAACAAGCACTCACAATGGCAGCAGGAGAAAGAGACTCAGTGGAAGGGCTGGAGTCCAGGTAGGGAAGAGAAGCAGAGTCCAAGTCCTTGGTTGAAGAGGGGGTAGGGGTGATAGCTACCTATCCAGGCAGGAAAGGGGTCCTTGTCGAGTAGGTGTTGTCCAAAGTGGGGTTAAGGGTCAGCCCCTGGCATACTGAACATGTATGCTCCATGCAGGGATGTGCAGTTTCAGGTGTTTGTGATGGTGGGGTACAATGGTAGAGTTGCTGGTTCTGCAGGGTCTTTTGTCTTTTAATTTCTGGTCTTATCTCTGTTCCTGGGTGAGGTCTGTGGTTCCTGGATGAATCAATGCAAGGTGATGGCCTGGTCGTTACAGGCCATTCAGTAGAGGCCTGCTACCATTGCATTTCAGTCGTACCCAATCACTCTCATTCATCCGGGAACCAATTTATATGGGAGGGGTACATGAATCATACAGTTGCAACACAGGGGATGCCCGGGCAGAGGACACAAGATGGAGGCTTGACATACAAAATGGAAACTTGACATGACTTATGCTAATTTACATATATAGGCCTAAAACAGTAATCACACAATATAAAAGCAGTAAAAACATAATAATTATCGCTTATAAAACAGTGGATATCAATATCAAAATAGCAGGGAACTTATTTGCAAAGAGGGGAAAGAAAAATAAAACTTACTATCTAAAATAAAATGTTAAAGCTTATCCTACATCTTAGCTTACTTACACTTATCTATAGGGAATAGAGAGGGGGAGAAAAAGTCAGAAATGGTTGGGGAAGGGGAGGGAATGCATTTTAAAATAAATAAAATAAGAAAAACTAGGGGTTTTGCTACACAATAAATCAGGGACGGATGCTTGGTCATGAAATCTGCATGGGTAATGCATCTGAAGAACCACAGCTATTGGAAGGCAGTTAACAGTTCTTTCTTTTTCAAGCGACTATCCACACAGATCGACTTCTGGTGATTATCAAATGTTAGCTCACACTGAAAAAGGGAAAGGCATCTGTGGCAGGGCACTGCTTGTGCCTGCCACTTCAAGGGCCTGAAGACAGCAGCCAGCAGGTTCCTGATTAGGGCAGCCATTTCGGATTCAGGGCTGCCCATATAAACAGGGCATTTCGCTGCTGGAAGACCAGGCAACAACAGTGCCTGGCTGCAGGTATCATCTGAAGGTAAGGGAGGAGCTATAGGGGATGGTCAGGAGGCTCCTGGTCCTAGGCATGACCTAAAACTGCACCCTGCCGGGAGTGGGTGGCCTGGTGGGGCTCTCAGTGGGGCAGGAGCCCCCAGAAAATGCCAGGCCAGTTACCACTCTGGTGAAAGGTGGGTCAGGACACCTTAACCCCAGCTCCCACAACCAGGTGGGTTATCCCCTTGTAGGGTTCAGAAGGTAGACCCCAGCGAGAGTGGGGCCATAGACTCAAACCTGTCTTGACATCCCCCAACTGGTCAATGTTGGGGCCAGGACTGGAAGGGTCGAAGGGCCAGGAGCCCACCACAAGGGACGCCCAGAGCTGAGGGCCTGGGGTCCCGACTGGTCTGGAGGTGAGGCTAGGGCTAGTAGAGCCAAAGGTCCCGGGGGGACCAAGCCCATAAGGGGAAACAGCTCAGGGAGCTATGTAGCCTAGAATGAAGGCGGAGTAGGCCGCCTGAATGGAGGGATCCAGGTGGGGTTCAAATAGTAGGATTCTGGGGCCCAGAGTGGAGCCGGAGATGTTGACAACAGAGGATGCCATCTGCGAGTGTTGGGCTGCGGTGTAGGGGAGGTACGGAGCCGCAGATATCACCCCCTGGCATCTGGGCAAGAAATGGGCAGCCTCCCGCTTAATTAACATCAATTAATTAATTAACAACAAGGTGTGGCAGGAGAGAAGGCAGGCAGTTAGCTCAGAAACAGGTGGGCGGGCCACAGGAAAATTGGCCCTGGGAAGGCTCCCTGTTATATCATCCTTTTTAAGGGTGATTATAGGACAGCTCTAGCAAAACTGGCATCCAATCTGGGAGGTGAACGTACAGACTGAACTCCAGAACTCTGCTCTACGTATTTCAGATATAGAAACACTTGCAAAGAAAATTACAATGGCTGCACAGCCCAAATGGAAGGTCCTTTGTACTAATCACAAATCCTAATATAGCCTTAAACGAACTTGAATATTCTTAGAGTGGGAATGGATTTCTCTAAAACACTTTCAACAAAACTTACAGAGATTCAGAGACAGTCTGAATGATTTTGTTCTATCCAAATAAAAGGATCATGCTCTCACTACATGTCGGGTATGCAATTTCATTTCACCCGCGTTGGGATTAGGGTTTAGAGGGAAAAAACTTAGGGAGTTAGATTCACTGAGATGAAAGTCCGAAAACTAGGCATTATGGAAAGCGATACAAGCAGCCCATAATGATGGCCTGCATCTCATTAACTTGTATACTGTAGTCCTATACATGCATCTGGTGGAGGGAGATGATTCTTTTTGTAAGGGACAATTCTGTACTTCAGATGATAGCAGGATGACATTTTCATTCAAAGATTTGGCTGAAATCTTAGTCTGGAGAATGACTGAGAGGATTTGATACCAGTACTGTCTAGGTCCTACTTTTGAACAATGCTCAGTCAGGTAGAGCAACAGCAGCTAATTGCTTGGAGATTACAGCCCTTGAGCATTTTAGCAAAGGATACATCAATCCCAGAACTATAGATAGGTTGGCTGGTACAACAAAGGCTTCAGTGATGATATCTAGGTGCTGCAAAGGTTGTAATCAGTAAAAAGATTAGATGGTACCAAGAGCAGTACAGTCTTTATGGGTTAAACAAGGGTGGCCCACATTTGGCCCATGGAGGGATTTGTTCAGCCTGTGGCAGGGACCTCAGTCCCACACAGCCTAGGCACAGAGGGCAGCCTGGGCCGGGATGCCTGATGATGATGCTAAACACATCTGCCAAGAGAGCTGAGGCAGCTGCTGACTTCTGAGCCAGGGCCCAAGCACCAAGGCCACGGTTCCCACCCACTTGTCCCAGTGATCAGAGGGAGCATCAGTGTCTGACAAGGGCTGCAGAGCAGAGCCCTGCACCAGGTGCATTGGGACAGAAGTCTGGCAGCGACCGGCTTCTCCCAATCACCCTTACTGCACAGTGTCTCCAGCATGGCCCCCATTGTGCAGCTCCTGCCTGGCACTTGCCACCCAACATGCCCTGCACAGCCCTTCCCAGCACACATTCTCCCTCTCCATGGCTCAGGCCCTCCACTGCTCCCCATTTTGGCAGTGGCTCCCGAGCTCCAACCCACTGCCAAGCTCCCACCTCTACTCAGCTCTTTGTTGCCATCCCCAGCTCCTTCCAGCCACACCCAGGACTACAAATCATACCTGCTTAGATCTCTCTCCTGGTGCTGTTCAGACTGGGCTAATGCTCAGCTCCGCACAGCACCAGGAGTTGGGGCTTCTGCAGAAAGAGCCAGGCCCCAACCAGGACTGCAGAGCTTGCAGGAACCCCTTGCATTCTGCTGGTTCTGGGGCCCTTCAGCTCCCTATGCCTTGTCCCAACACCACAAAACTGCTGCTGACTGTTTGGGTGATGTGAGCTGTTGCCACTTAGCTTGGGATCCCAGCTTTAGCCCCACCCCTCTGTCCCACTCCTGGATACTGCTCCCACCCATCCACTTCCCCATCCCAGCTGAGCGTGGAGCAGAGCCATGATCTGCTGCCTGCATGTCCGTGATGGGCACTGGTGCCACAGGCAGGGGCGTGCAGGCAATGGATCATGGCTCTGAAAATGGATCATACACTTGGCAAGATTGGGGCCACAGACAAGCAGGCGAGGCAGGCAGGGCCAGGGCTGGGATCCCCAACTAAGTGGAATCCAAACAGTAAGAAGTGGCCAGGACCCATGCGGGCAGGAGGTGCAGCCAAGCCGATGGGATCAGCTGCTTCAGGAGTTTGGTGAGCTGTTATGGGGTTGGGGGATGGGAGAGGGGTGCTGACGCAGCTCATTAAAAGTCCCTATGTGACCCACAGGCCCAATAATCGCCCACCCCTGGATTAAAGGAATTCTCAGTTCCTATTTAGTCTTCCATGTCAGGGTACCAAGAACAGAGTCCAAGCTGCAGGTCTTTGTCAACCAGGGAAAAGTTTTAGGTCTCTTATCAGGGACCAAAACCACGAGAAGGAGCAGAGCTCTGTCTTTTCTCTCAATGCAAAGAAGCAGGGATGAGGACTTAGTTGGTTGCACTTCACAGTACAGGGAGCAGTTGCTGAGGCCACATCAAGCCAAAGCAATGATAACTATGAGAAGTGCAGGTGTGGCCCCAAGACATACTGCCATTCAAAAAGAATCTGACCCTGCTTACATGAGGAGCATGGGCATCACAAGTGAAATCTGTGCAGACTTTCACTCAAAGAACAGACACATTCGCCTCAGCCTGACAAACAGGATTTAACCTGTGTCAAGTCTGAGCATTCATTACATCTTCAAGACCAGTCAGAGACATTTTGATAACAAAAGAGGTTGCTCTTGAAAAGGTTTTGAAATATTACTGGTGCTAAAAAAATGAACTGCATGTTATTCTTTCTAGTCAGGGTAAGAATGCAGTAAAGATTTTACTATTTTACTAGTAAAAATGTTTGTCGTATCAAAAATTGGTCTAATGGATTTGCAATACGCACACAACCTAACGGCATGAAACACTGTCAAGTATACAAGACTAAAACCTTACAGTTTTGTTGACACTGCAACATAAAGATGGTAATACCTAGAAAGTGTAATGTGCTATGATCTGTTATTGACAACATTATCATTGCACATTTATAATCCAGTTTAGGCAGTCAGCATTATAACTGAGGCCAATAACAAAGGCATAGCATAGAATAAAACGATACTGAATTTTAGGGTTTATAACTTGGCTTTTTAAACTAACTATAGGATGAAGAGTGGCAAAGAAACTTTCAGACTAGATGCACTTTTTTCCCTAGCTGGTTAAAAAGCCAGCTGAAATACTATGTTTCAGAATAAAACATAAAAGACCAAATAGCTTCAGATACTTGTAAATATTACTTATATTGATCTGAAATCCTGCCTTCTGCAGAATCTTTAGCTACATTTCTTCCCCCAAGGAACACTTAGCTCTGTGATGTGGACTTCTAGTTCTTCAAAATATTTCTTGAATCTTCTTGCAGTGGAGATCTTAAAATCCCTCTTTGCAGAAGCTACACTACAGTGCAGCAGGCAACCATGCAGTTCCCTGTTTTAGTTTGCTCCTACTGTCAGCAATACACTGAGTAGAGACAGAGGCTGGAGACAAGCCCAGCACAAAGCAGAAATAATTGAGTGTTTCCTCCCTCAATGGAATGTGAGAAATGACGGAAAAACTGCAAAGAATCATCAGCCTAAAGCAACACAATGTGTTAACAAGACATAAAAACACCCCGATACAATTCCTGACCACTCTAGATTCACTCTAGAGTCCCATGTCAAAAAATATTTAGCTATAATTTTTGAAAGTGCTTTAACAGCTTTTTGTATTCTTTAGTAAGACTTATTTTATCAAGCACACAGTGAGAAGTTAAGCTTGCATTGTGGGAGTTGGGTATATAATTTCAAGAGGAAGAAAGAAAAGTGTGAAGGACAAACATCTCAGCATGGCTTTATTCCTGGCCACTGAATTCATAGCTGACACGAGAGACTCTACTGCGAGAGGTACAGCCCTTCTTATGCCAAAAAAAGGACAACATTGTGCAATGGAACAACACCGATGTAAAAGAACAAAGAAAGTTTTGAAAATGGAAGAAAATGCACAATTTTCCTAGCAAGTGACTCTTGCTTACCTAGACCTGTGTTCTCAAGTTGCAGAGAATACCAGAGGGCTCTTGCATATGACCTGCCCAGCTAAACTTTAAGGCAGTATATTTATGTCATTTAGGAGTGTGGAGGGAAAAAAATCCTTTGCTGACACACTGTGCTGCCAAAATCCTTAGAAGAGACAAAATTATACTTGCAAAATGTCCTTTGCCAGAATATCTTAGTCTGTTAGAGACCCGGTATAAACTGCAAATACATTAAATGGTTTTGCCAGTATAGTTTACCAGCAAGATCCTATTGTAGACACAGCCTAAATGCTCGGAAACAGACAAAAAAATCTTTAGGATGTAAAAACCAATTTTTTCTCTCAACTCTTCCAGCATCCATTCAGAATAGCTCTTTTGTCTTCCGTGAAATTACTCTGATTTGACATCAGTGTCACAGAACCAAATTTGAGTGATATGCCTTTTGATCTTGTTTTATTCAGATTGACCTGAGTTGTGTATTCTTACCAGGAGATGGGTCTTGCTGGAGATTTCTGAAGGAGGGAAAGTTGTTCCTGCTATCAGAAGAGTCAGAGTGGAGATGGAGATATAAGCCTGGGCACTCTGTCAAAGCTAAGGGCAGAGGGAGCGTAGCTTACATGACAGTTCCCGTCTGTGTTCAATGTGAGTGCAGAAAAAGCAGAAGGCCCAAGCAGAGTGCCAAACCCTGGCAAACTCACAGGATTATCACCATCCCAGACCTGGGAAAACTGCAATGGTAACTAATGCTCAGCACAAATGCTGAACAATCATTTTAGATTTTGGATGTGTGTGAAGTTGTTTAGCTGGAAGAGGAAACTAGTCCTTCACTGATCCCGTCTCATTTGGGGTTGTGATTATTTTGATAAACCAGCCATTCTTCCCTCCGTGCCAGATAGGCTCCTTCTCAAGTAGCACCAGGAAACTCAAAATTACTTGAAAGGTCTGGTACAACAGCCAAACCCAGCAAGTAAGCAGCTTTCCTGATGGGTTCTGTAGCTGTTCCTTTTATACTCCCTGGGAGCTTGTGGCTTCCCAATTTAACTGTGTGAACAATGAGTCTCATACTCTCCAGTGCTAAATATAGGGCTGTGTGAAATGCCTGTGTTTTGATTCGGTTTCGAATTTGGCCGTTTCAGAGGACGGTGATTCATTTCGATGTTTCGGATCACTGTCCTGTTTCGTTTCGGCCAAACCTGTTTCGAACAGGCTGCAAGCTTCGCACAGCCCTAGCCAACCAGGCAGGGCTTGGGGCTGGGGCCCCCAGCAGGGAGCAGGACGGAGCCATGGGTGGCTTGTCCAGGGGAGGGGGAGGGCCGCTACATCCATGCAAGCAAGGAGACCCCCACGTGGCTCTCTGATCCCTGTCACGCCAGGTCGCGGGACAGGGAAGCAGCACAGAGTGGTGAGCAAGCCTGCTGGTCCCTGCCGGCAATGTGGAGCTGCGTGGGGTGGACAGCAGCAGCAAGGAGACCCCAGCACAGATCTCTGCTCCCTGTGGAGCCAGGTCACGCGGCAGGGACCAGCGCTGCCCTGCCACATAACCTGGCTCTGCAGGGAGCAGCCATTCAGGGTTTCCACACTGCCGCTGCCTGCCCTGTGCAGCCCCGGATCTCTGCTCCCTGCAGAGCCAGGTCATGTGGCAGGGACCAGCATTGCCCTGTTGCACGACCTGGCTCCACAAGGAGGAGAGATCTGCCCCGGGGGCTCTTTGCCACCACCACCCGCCCCATGCAGCAGTGGCAAGGAGGCACCCGGCATGGATCTCTGCTCCCTGCAGAGCCAAGTCACGTGGCAAGGCAGCAGCGTATTCCATACAAGCCGGGCTCCGAAACTCCAAAATTTTCCAAAACATTTCCAAAACATTTCAGATGCCTCGTTTCATTTCGGAGGTTTCTGAGCCTTCCGTTTTGATTTGGATTCAGTGTTTTGGGTTCCAAAACGGCCCAAAACACCTCTGAAACAAAACGGCTGCCGAAATTTTGAACAGCCCTGCTAAATAACTTCCTTGCTCTAGGCCTTCTAAGGTACATCATGCACTCTGAGATGCAAACATAAAAGCTTAGGGGAGGCTAGGCTCAAAAAATCATCATGGTGTTGTCCACCATCCTCTGGGCATGCAGCCTCTTCCTGACTGCTGCCGCTGCTCACTGTGGACGGGCAGTCCAGAGCAGGCACAGACGCAGACACAGGCGCAAGCACAGGTGCAGAGCAGGCCAGGCCAGGGTCGGGGCTGTGCATGCGGGTTCCAGCTGGTCTGCTCCAGCTGGGGCAAGTCTGGAGTGGGTGTGCAGCAAGCTGGGGATGTGGCTCTAGCTGTGGCTGTGAACTGCTGGTGATGGCAAGGAGGAGCCACAGGGTGTTCGGGCTCCAGGCTGTTGCAGGGGTGGAGGGAGGGGGGACCAGCCTGCAGCAGCTCCCCAGAACTGCCTATGTGGCCTGTGGGCCCAAATAATTTCCCGTCCTTGCCACAGATCCACCTAGCCCACTATTCTGTCTCATGCAATAGCAGAATGGGGATGCTGAGGGGAATGGTGAATAGGACATGTCTAGAATTTTCCATCCTCTGCTCTTCTGCCACTGAAGTTTCAGGCATTCAGAGGTTTAGGAGGTTCAGATTAAGAGGCAGCATCCTTTCTAGCATGTTCAATACCCACTGATGGACCCTTGCACCAGTGTCCTTGTGAACTGGGTTATATTATCAAGCTCCAGAACCTCTTGGCTAGGGACAGAAATTACACATACACTGGTATAATGAATTGTAAGAAACTGGCTCAAATCTGTAACACAACAGAAGTTCAGTGCACAAAAACCACTTTCAGCTGAAACCAGTTTAAGATAAACCTGGATGGATGTAATATCCGACTAAACTGATTTAGGTTAAATCAGTTTATTGAACTTCTGTCCCAGATCCCCTCCAAATTCAAGTTAACTCACAGTTCCCCAGCATCCCAGGATGCTTTGCACCTCCCCCACAAACCTCTCCCCAGATAGGGCAGGCCAGCCTTGGCACAAGTTGTCTGCTCCAGCCAAACAGGGAGGTATGCTCTAGCAACCCCTGGCTTCTGGCCTGGGCAACTGCAGGCATGTAGCTGCATTTCCGGAATCAAAAGTGAATGTCTGTTCACTTGCTAATTGGTTCAATCTACACAGCTTAGACTAACTTGTGAAGATTGAATCAATTAAACCTCGGGCTTTTTGACTGCCTGTACTTAGCGCTTGTGGCAAATGAATCCCACAAGGTAATTATATATGGCGTGAAACATAAATTCCTTTTCTTAATTTTAAACCTACTACCTAATAGTTTGATTTTCTGTCCCCATGTTCTAGTATTTTGAAAGATAGCAAATAATAAATCCCTACTTACTTTCTGTATGCCATTTGATATTTTGAAAGCCTCTAATATGTTCCCCTTCAAGCGTCTCTCTTCTAAGCTGAAAAGTCTTAACTTATTTAGCCTCTCCTCATATGAAAGCCTGTCCAGACTGCTGATCATCCTTGTTGCCCTTCTCTGTACCTTTTCTAGTTCTTCTATATCCTTTGCAAGCTGGGAGGGGGCTGAAACTGCATGCAGTATAGAAAATATGGATGCACCATAGATTGAAAAAGGGGCACAATGATACTTTGTTTACAGTTTCTTTCTTAATAACTCTGTACTTTGCTGCTGTTCTCACAGGTCCCACTGGGCACGTCTACACGTCACCCTAAGATAACATATTGACACACTACATCACCGTACAGCGCACTATGGTGACATAGCGATAACGCAGGTCTACACATGATCACTAGCTACACTGCCATAGCAGCACGCTCCCTGCTTATTGTGCACTACTGTGACAACGTAGCAGGGAAATCTAAGCATGGGCTGCCCGTACAGTGCAATACAGGCAGCTACTGTACTGTGTTTTACTACTTCCAAAAGGAAACACAGTAACAATGTCACTGTATGGTAAAGTGTAGATGTGCCCAGTGTTTACTTCTTTCCATTCTGAAAAGTGGCCATTTATACTCTTTGCTTTCAATTCTTAAAACGATTTCTGATCCACACATGGACTTTCCCTCTAAAGCCATTATATGGAGAAGGAAATACAAAGTAATAGTTAGTAGAAAAGATTTGGAGGGACATAAATGGAGATCAGGAAAAGACAAGGTAGAAGAGTAAAGTTGTGGGAGATTACTGGGGCTTTCTTCCAGGGAGGCCATATTCTTGACTAGAATTCAGGTGTTTTTCTACGTTTATGTGTTTTCCTATAGCTTTAGTTTGCTACAGAATTACCAGCAAGGCATACAGTGATTACAGAGATACCTCACATGCATGGATACTTATCTTCCCACTTAGCCACACTGAGTGGTTTAAAGGGTGAAGAAGGCTTTGCTTCATTCTTGTAACATCATTCCCTGTGTAAATAGATAACCTGTTCTATTAGGGCAGAAGAACCTTACTGTTTTATACTTTACATGTCCACACACCCCATACTTCAGCTGGATATAAAGTGTTCTTTACCACTTGTCAGAAAGGCTGTAATTGCAGTGTGCTAGAATGAGCTCTTCTACTGAGACTTCCTTTCTCTTACAAAATATGCTGCAGTTCATTTCCTAATATACTAAGAACTACCATAAATAATTAAAACTAAAATAACCTTCTCAAATCAAAATCAAAGTACATACCAGAATGCAGCATCTTTGGGGTTTTTATTGTGTTTATTCACCTGCTGATTGGCAAACTTCAATGATTTCTAATAGAAGGTCTAGTCATTAGTGTAAATTAGCCAAGTCCTACCATATAAATGTTTGATAATAAGGGATATGAAAACTACTCAAAGGTGAACTGAAATTTAAGGCACTTGGGTTTCTGTGACTTTCTTCTGATAGTTTAATGTCATCACTTTATTAACACCTAAATGGGGGACAGGAAGATTCACATAAAACTGCTGCCAATCACTTTTTCCCATTCCTTCTGCTTCTGTTCCCGTTCCATTATCAGAATCAATATTCCCCTGTGTAATTCCCCCTCCATTGTCAGTATTGTGTATTGTTGTCTCTAGTTAGCCTAGAAGTGCCTGGCTTATCACGTAGAGAAGCTGGGTAAACTATGCCCTACAATGCTATGCCATGGTGAGCAGACTGAAAATGTTAGGAAAGCATAAGGAAAAAGATTATGATAAAACACAGAAGCAGCCATTTAAATGTCAGAAAAAATCAGATAATTTTGTTATAAAACATTACATACTGTGCACTGAGGCCAAGGCTTTTACATTTTATTGCATTTGTTTGCCAATATGCTGGACATCAGCACCTAATTAGGATGCTGCTCTTATCTACCTACAATCATATTTTATTCTGCCTTTCTGCTTAATGTATGACAGTCTTAGTCATACCAAAAGTAATGCTCAACTAAGACAGGACATGAGATTTGGGAATAATTAGGCTGCCTGTCCTGCCTATTGTTAGGCCCAAAATATATTTTTATAAATCTAGCTGATTATTCTTAGTTTCTATATTCCCCCAATTAAACCTCCGCAGTTATGTCTAAAAACTCTTTATGAAGCAAGCAACCAGACCTTGCAATCAAATCTAGCTGCAATTCCTATTTCCCTCCAATGCCAGAAAAGCTCACAATGCCTCTTCTGCCATGGAGCTAGTTCTCTGAATAATACTTAACTGCCACACCTACTTCCATGCCTGAAATTGCAAATGGGAATACATGGGCAAAGGAGGAACTACATTTTCCAGTTATTGGTTGCTCTGAACAAGTAGATCCAGGAAAATCTGCCTATATCTACTGAAGACAAAAACTAGCTGCAGCTTCAGAGATCTGGCTACTTGTCTTCCATCAGTAACAGTGGGTTTGATTCTGCCTCCAAAATAAAGCAAAGTAGGGGAAGATCCTCTGATGTAAGGGGATCTGCAGATCTGGTCAGAGAAGCAGATTCTTTCCAATAGAAAGGAATTATTGGAGTTCCCCAGAGAAGTATAGAAGTTTGACAACTTCTGGCTTGTCACAAAGGTTTTTCTGAAAAACAAATTCAAGGACCTGGGCTAGAATATTTGGGTCAGCTAACTTGATGGCAAGTCAGTAGTCCACTTTAAGACTACATACACACAGCATATATTTGATATAGGAATGTGATAAATTTCAGTTATAAAACACTTATGTTAACTTCAATCATTTCTTACTTGCAGTATAAATTACTATTTAGCAACTGTGCCAATCTAACCTACTTACCTTAGGGCTCCAGCATTTATGAATTATTATTGAGCCTCACACTCAAACAACCCAGGAAATGATTATGTATGTTCCATCCACTTGCACTTTATATAGACACACATCCTGAAGTACTAGTATATTGTATTTCCAATTTAAATTTCCAAATTGATCAGAGAAGATTTCAAGAATACTGAAAAACTTTTTACCATGCCTTTTTTTAGCTTGAATCAATAATACAAGCATTAAAGGCTTTATTTTCCTCAATCAGAGCAACTCATATCATTTAAAGGCAGGAAATTTAATGTTCAGCGTGAGTGACAGAAGAAAAATACAGTTGTTTAAAATGAATATCTTAAAAATGTAAACTGCATCAAAAGACTTTTCCCTAATCTCAGGCCGCTTATTTTTAGCATGAAATAAAATATTATTTGACATAGCTATTAGGTCCTATACATTTTGTAACTTAGAACTTATTTTTCAAAATAATACTTGTCAATTCATGCACAAAGTTTTATGTGGGAAGCTGGCCAGTACAGCTATATAACTTGATATATTCTCCATTAATATGTCCCTCAGTAGGGGTGTGTGAAAGGGGCTGTATTAGATTTGGATTCAGCCCAAACTGGGAACTCGCTGATTCGGATTACTGTCCCGATTTGATTCGGCCAAATCTGAAGATTCGACACTGATTTGGAGAATCAGCTATTCGGCCATAGACACAGCTTTAAATGTTTTTTCTGCATAACTCAAGGTACCAGGCGTGGCTCATGAATGCTGCGATGGTGGGACAGATGGAGCATCCCACAGGAGTGCGGGGGGGAGGGGGGGTCCCCCACATACTCGGCGGTGGACTCAGAAATGGACCGGAAGTACTTCTGGGTCCACTTCCAGGGCCAACGCCAAATGTGCAGGGGACCCTTCCTCCCCACCCCCACACTCAGCAATCAGCCATGGGGGAATCCCAGGTGGCCCCCCAGACTCAGGAGGCACCAGTTGCTGAGTCAGCAGCCAGGGAGGGTCCCCTGTGCACTTCCCGATGGACCCAGAAGTGGACCGGGTCCCACAAGTGCTTCTGGTCCATTTCCGGGTCCACTGCCAAGCATGCTGCCCCCCCCACCCCATGCTCCCATGGGATGCTTCAGCTGCCCCAACATCTCAGCATTCACGAGCTGCCTGGTACCTCAAGGTATGTAGAAAAAACATTTAAAGCTGTGTCTATGTCCCAATCATCGAATCTTTCCCAATGTCTCCAAATCAATTCAGAGGGTTCCAATTCAATTTGGAGAAATTAAAGGGCATCCTGATTCAATTCAGATTCAGAGATTCGGCCACCGAATCAGGCCAAATCTCCACTGAACTGAATCAGTGACCGAGCTTCGCACAGCCCTACCCCTCAGTATGGTCTATGAAATACATGCCCATGAAATTCATCCCTGTGTAGAAAACTTGCATAGGGCCCTAGAGAGGAAAGGGTAGAAGAGATATTCAAGTTTATTATGATTTGGAAGTGACACATTTCACAAAACATTAAAACATATATAACAAAGTCATATCCTGCCATCTTGTTACAGACAAAACTCTAGCTGAAGTCTTTAATGTAGCAATGTAGTTGTCCTTGGCTACGTCGGTTATATTTTGAAGAACTGAAGAAATAATGTTATTTATTTTTAGAATGTATTTTCCAAGAATGAGTCCAATGGCAGCTTTGCCTGAAGAACTGCAAATCCAGAATGGGCCACCTGGTCCCTTGGTATAAGCTATTGTCCTAATTGTCCATTTCAATTTCTCACAATTTATTACCAGCTGCATATTTCATTTGCATGAGATTTATTCTGCTTTCAGATAATTAGTAAAGATATTAAGTAAGGGTAAATCTAACAGCAGTTCCAGCAGTAACCCACCAGAAATCTTGTCAAACTCCCACCTCATAACTCACTGTTTGCAGTCCTTCAAACAGGCTTTCCTTCAATGTGACATATCCAAATGTATATGAACTTAGTTAAACGCTCTTCTGTTTTAGTAAGTTCAGATCTTTCTTACGTTAAAAAGCATGTAAAGCTCATATATCTGACTGACTACTGAGAATTCCAGGTCACTGACCAAATGCTGGATGAAGCATAATTACTAATAAATCAGTGTTAATATACATACAAATTCCATTTCTAACCTCTGGGGGAGCCTATACACAGTATTTCTGCCCTTACCCAGATTTGTCTGCAAAGACCAGAAGAGGGATAAAATCTGCACTGAGTGGCATGTGTGTGCATATGAACTCTGGTCAGACAGGGATGCAAATAATAAATGTATGGTCCCCTACTCTGGAGAGGCCCCAGATCCCAATAGCTCCTAACATAAAGAGCTTGAGAAACAACCTATCTATAAGAGCATGGGGAAGGCCAGATTGCAAAGGAAAATATTCGCCCTTTGTCCAGTCCTTCCTTCCTCATACTGCATTTTCTAATAGATAGATGTCCGTGCACAGTAGATTGTCAGGATTTGACCCAGTGACCCCAAAACAGCACCGATGACAGCGCTAAACACCATATGAGTGTATTCTGTTTAAAGTATTGCAATGGAAGCAATGTTGCAAAAATCACAATTTTAAAACATTAATGTATATTACTTGGTTTTTTTAATTTGTATCTCATCTGTTATTGCTGCTGTAATTTGGGTTTAGGGTTTTCTTGTTAAGGATTGGGTTTAATTTGTTGAACAGCACCAAAAATAATTCTAACACTTGAAAATGACACTAAAAAAAATATTTAAGCCACTGTATATTCAAAAGATCAAAAGCAGTTTAATAAGCTTCCTGCTCTCTATTTGTATTAGATATTTTGGAGGAAAAATCCCTCTTTTGACAATCTCTCAAATGGAACAAAATGTCCTCTTTGGGAAAAGAGATTCTCACTGTTAAGTGGCACTTGTCATATGCTGCTGCCAGTATCCAATCTTATTTTCCTTTGATGGCCCTGATCCTGCAATTTTCTATACCTGGCAGAAGCCCCATTCATGAACACACACTCAAAAAGAGAGACAAACGCACTTGGGGAAATCGGAGAAGCAGAGCAATGTGTAAGAAAATGTACATACATATAAAACACATTTTTATACCTGTATGTAACTCACTTTGACAGCTATCTTTATTTACAGTATAGTTAAAACAATATCCCTTCCACAAGTGAATTTCCAGGAGTAGATAAAGATTTCTTGGCATTTTCTGAAAAAAATCAGGATCTTAAACCTAAGTCCTGACATGTGAAACACCTTCCTTCTTTCAACACAATGGATCCTAATGTCCAGTGATCTCATCCAAAAGAAAATAGTGCCTCAGTTAGCCTTTGCAGTATTTAACTCATTAAGACACTGTAAATGGCTTTAAATCTCTAAAGTAGTTTGAATGTGAAAGGTGGTCCTTGAAACAAACTTCTGTCCCATTCTATTTACATGCATTTAGCAAAAATACATGCAAGATCTAATTTTCATGCACTGTTTTTTTATTTACACTTCATCTTTATAGGGAAAAGAGATGAAGGACTAACGTGTCAGCCCTGGAAGAGCAAAATGCCAGCCAGTAATGAGAACTTAATGACTGTACCTGTGATAAATTCATAAATTTAACTTTGTTCCTATGAGAGTAGCTGGATTGTGACCCATGGATATTTATGTTTTACTACATCACAAACTACCAGCACAGCTCTGTCATTGTAATTTTTCACACACTTTCTTTCCCTGTGTTCTACATCTCAATGAAATCAGCCCACTTCCATAGGCTAATAGACTGGAACAATGTTCAGTCAAGGCTCAGACAAAGTAAAAAAGGAAGAGGGAACAAGTGCAAAAGAAAAAGTTAATGGCCATCGCCATGACTATTGCTCCTATTTCCACAACCTCCACAAGTTCTAAAACATTAACCAAAGCTCGTGGAGACATAACCTTGCTCATACCTTTGATACTTAGTTCTGCTCCTGCTCCTTTACCCAGTGTCCCTGGCGAAGTGTCGAGGCAATAAAAATGCTTTCTAAAGGATAGTGTTGGTTTTCACATAGAAAAATTTTATTTGTAAAAGTTTACCAAGGGCCCATTTTCCCTCCGTCCCTTGAATGATCCCTTGAATGATCTAACAACAGGAAGAGTTGTGGCCAAATGGTGAAATGGAGTGAGAGTGCTGGGTGTGAAGACAACAGGAAGAGAAGAACATTGGAGGCAGGGTAGCAGATTGAGGAATATGGCATTATAGTTCTGGTTGTGCCATTTTTTGACTGAGACGTATGAAACGCTGGAACATCTGATGGAAACAGCCAATCAGAGTGCTCCAAGTGTAGGGGAGCACCACCATGATTCCGAAGCCACGGGGAGGACCAGACAGAGGGTGGGGGAGTCAAGGTCAACAGCGCTGGCCTCGCCTCCCCCTCCCTGCAAGAGGCAGAATGGTGGCAGCATGGGGCGCTAAGTGGCGGCACTCCATCCCAGCCCCTTCCCGTCCCCCGTCTTTCTTGATGGGCAATTGGCTAGTGATCAATAACTGTGGACCAAGCACTGTGGTGAAACTTTACTGAAGAGGGACTTCTCTGAATTTAAGAATAGATCCATTTTTCTGAACCTCTCTCCATTCCTCTGTTTTAAAGAGCTGGTTGCAAATAGTCAGTTATAATGGCATATATGGCTCTGTCCACACAAGTGCGGCTGTTCATTTACCTGGGGACAAGAAGCAGTGGCACACCTTGTGCCCCCCACTACAGAAAGGATGTTCACAATGGATGTTCCATCCATTCAAAAGAGGATGGAGCTAGACTGTTCTTAGTGGTGACAGATGACATAACAAGGAGCAATGGTCTCAAGTTGCATCAAGGGAAGCTGAAGTTAAATATTAGGAAGAATTTTCTCACTAGAAGGAAGTAAAGAACTGGAACAGGTTACTTGGAGAGATTGTGGACTCTCCATTCTTGGAGGTTTATAAGACCTGGCTGGACAAAGCCTTGGCTTGGATGATCTAATAGGGGATGGTGCTGCTTTGAGCAGGATTTGGACTAGATGTGACCTCCTGAGATGCCTTCTACAGGCATGATCTGGCAAGGTCCCTTCCAGCCCTAATGTCTATGAAATCTATGAAAACTGACTTCATTATTTGATAAGATTAGATGTGTGATTAATAAAATCTCATGTATGTGATATATTTACTCTTTTGAAGGCAGTTAGTTTAGCAAGACATTCTAATTTAAAAAGTAGTATTACACAATGACAATAAAATGCATGCTACATGGAGTAAGAAATGGCAAACTGATACATCTCACAAACTAGCCAAAATGGGGACTTATCACTCAAAAAAGTGCTCTTAGTGGGATGCAACAAGAAGCAGGATGCAACCCAGTGCTATTTGATATACTCATTAAAAATTTGGATTTAAAAGAGAATTACCAGCGATACCATTTGCAGATCATACCATATTTTATTCCATACAAAAAGTCCCTGCATAAGAAATGCGCCTTGTTTTTGAAAGGCAGAAATAAATAAAAAGAACTTTCCCTGAAAATACTGGTAAATAAGTAACTGAGTAGCAGAAGTTGATAGCCAGAGCGCTTGCTGTGCTGTTCCCAGTAGAACACATTCATTGTTACTTTTGCTTTCCCCTGACAGAGGCCAAGTAGCTGCAGAAGCTGCTATAACTGTATTTCTTATCATGCAAAACCTGATCTCCATCAGCTGATTTTTGGGAGGAAGGTGCATGTTGTATGCAAGAAAATATGGTAAATGGTCTAAAAATCTTCCTGGGAAGAAGTGCTTGATAGAGGGTGCATCTACAGAAGACGTTTACTGCAGAGCTGCCTAATTAGCTCCACAGTAAAGTCTCTGCATTACTATACATTTGGCCCTATTAGGCCACAGTAAACTATTTAACTCTCCTGTAGGTTAGTACTTATAAATACAAGTACCGTACTATCCTATTATGGAGTTTTTAACTCCGTAGTAGCGCACACATGGATGCTGACGGGGCTGGCTGGGGCACTAGGGTGGTTCAGTGCAGGAGCTGCCTGCCAGCTAGCCCAGCACTGGAGCATTCTTGTGCCCTAGCCAGGCCCTCCGCAGCATGTTGACGGAGCTGGCAGGTGGATCCCTGGGCCCTCTACCAGACGGTTGCTCCGACCCGGCACAATGTGCTGCAGTCCTGGGCGTATATGTAAACACAATGCCTGGGAGCAATAAACTCCAGGATGATATGCACCAGAGTTTATTGGTTCGCATTAATTGCACATGTAGACACGCCCAGAAAAGGGTTCTTTAAACCACTGGATAGACTGGACAAATTATGTTTTAGTTAAACAAAAGATACTGGGTTCATATAAGGTACATTAAATTAAGGCCTTGTGATATCTAGGGAGTCATAGTATATGATCTAATGATCTCTTTTGTCGCTAATTCTATGAAAACTCTTTATCTATGGTTAATTCCCTGATTTTGCAAAGTATGTTTTGTAAAAAATATAATGTGTGTTTCACTTCTTACAGACCTTTAGTTCAGTAACAAAGAAAACCATTGCATAGTTGGTTTTCACATTACCCTCGTCTTTTTTTTCTATTTTTACACTTTTTATATACAGGTAGACTAATAACACAGGTCCTGGAAGACAGTAAATATGAGCTCTGAGATCTCAAACAGGTCCATCATCACAGGCTAGCAGAACGTGGGCATAGTAGGCATGCAATGGACCACCCCCCTAGGGACAGAGTATGCCTTCCTGTACATTAATATTCCTTTCCAGATAACCAAGGCAGAGCATTAAAACACAACTGTTGAAGGGGAATGCCTATCAAATTCATCTTATCCACAAGAAATGAAAAAAAAAACAGATTAAACCAAAGCTGCTCTCATGCTAGGCCTCTCTACACATGCTGGTAAAAGCGTGATAGGCTCTAATGTGCTGGCAATAACACCTCTTGCCATGCCACATGTACCCCCAAGCCTGGGAGATCATGGCAGCCATGATCCCCCAGACCCAAGGATTTCATGCACTTGTGAGCCTTGAGGATCATGGCTGATGCAATCCCCCAGGCCCAGGTAGGCATGGTGTACCATCAGCTGCCAGGGCTGCCAGCTGCAGGAGAGACCCTGCTACACATGCAAATTATGGCTTGATAGCAACCAGCTAGAAAGTTAGTACACTTTTTCAAGGTCTAACTGTATAGCAGGTTGGAGTTTTTTATGGAATGATACCTGCTTTGAACAAATAGTTGGTCTCAAGGTAACTATGCAATTAACCAGTTGATTGCATGAAATCTGTAATGTGTAGAGGGGGCCTCTTTTACATTACACATTATATGAAT
The DNA here is from genome assembly GCF_000455745.1 of Alligator sinensis. Classification (NCBI taxonomy): domain Eukaryota; kingdom Metazoa; phylum Chordata; order Crocodylia; family Alligatoridae; genus Alligator; species Alligator sinensis. The sequence goes on from NW_005842139.1 coordinate 1,050,236, forward strand.
TAGTTGAATAACTATGAAAGCATCCTTCACTTTCACAATGTGAGAACTGATTTGGATTAGTGCCTCGACACAGTAGAACTTTCCAGCACAAGGCACGGTAAGGCAGGGGAAGTCTCGGCATGGTGAAGAGTTCCGGCGTGGACAGAGTTCCCGCCGAGGAAATGCAGATTTGCATTATACAATTCGCCAATGTTAAATTATTCCCACGTGGCGGCTAGCGCGGTTTAGCCATATAAAAGGTTAGGGGCGTTTCCGCCCTAGTTGGAGAACTCCGCGATTCCCCCTGGAGTGGAACTCCGGCAGCTTGATCACCTGCCAACGATTCCCCGTCAGCGAAGCCTTACGACGTATCCTCCGTGTTGCATGCCTGAGTTAGACCTGAGCTACCCGGTCTACAAGAGCTCCTCGATTAACGATAATTGTTGCAACTACGATTGCCTGCGCTGTATATGACTCTACAGTGTAAGTAAAGCTACCTCTGTTTTTCCAATTGATACCGCAACAGCAACCCCAGCTAGCGTTCCCGAGGACTCCTGATCCTTGATTTCCCCCTCGGCCCCCACACATTAAGCTTATTACTTACATATTTTCATCTTGATGCTGAAAAGCAATTTTAAACTTTCAAATTATTAGACTGTTGGCAGCAGATTATGTTAAATACTAAATTACTTGCAGAGACTGACAAAACAGTCAGTTTTAAACACTACCATGTCTAAAGTGGCCTAAACAACAAGGTGTTTTGTGCAGTATACCCTTTCCAAAAGACATTTAAAGCAGTTAAAATGTGTTTCTGCAGTGCATATATGATGCCAGCTTGCAACAGTTCACAAAGTTATTTCCAAGTTTAATTTTAAATATTTCCCCTGTACCTCCAGATTCCCTTGATTATTTCAAGTAAAAATATAAAACTGAAAATTTCCGATGGGTTAGCAGCAGTAAAGTTAATGATATGTGGCCACTAAAATTTCTCACTTTCTCTAATGGTTCAGTTTTGTTACATTATAGACAAAATGCATTTTAAAATGTCATTACATCGCAAAAGATGAGACAGATACCTCTCATTTATTTAATTCAGCTAATTTCCTTTAATAGCTTTTGACTAAATGTTGAAATATTGTTACACATAATGTGCAAATAACTTTCATATGATTGTCATAAGGATGAAAGCTATATATACAATATTTTATCATCTTTATTATGGGATGAACCAGAAAGCAATATTTTCCAAAGCATCTTGGTCACTTAATATTAATGAGACCTAGGCTCCCACATGACCTAGGCTCTTCAGAAGATGGGAGTTGCTTAAATGCCTTAGAAAATTTTACCTTTAATTTTACCCAGGGTACACTAATATACTACTAGGTTATTTGTGTTAGTTCGGTCAAAGTCATACATTACCCTCTATACACTTCCCCCATCAGCAAACCCTCACAGCCAAGGATGATCGTCTTCCCTGGTTGCTTTATCTGTGGGTCCAAAGATGGCTGATGAGGCTGCTCCAGGATCGACAGACTGTGCCGCAACTCGGGCACGTGTTTTCGTGTGGGTTAGGTGTGTCTGGATTCTTGATTTGATCTGTGGCACACTATTTCTGCCACTCCCGCTTTTCCATCTCCTGTTGTCTTCATGAGGTTTAAAAGTACTGAGATCCTTGCAGCAGACTCTTCCTCCATATGGAGCAATACTGGGCGATAGTCTCCCATGAGTTGATGTTGTTGCATGTTTTCAAGTTGGCCTTGAGGATGTCCTTGAAGGGCTTTCTCTGCCTTCCTCTTGAGTTTATTTCTCAACTGAGGTAGGAGATTATGATTACCTATGATTACTGTCATCACTGAATCTAAGGCTGAATGTGAAAGTGGTGCAAAAACTCCAGTTTCTACAGAATGCAGTTGCCACTATGGTGGAGACCCCCTGTGAACATCATTTGTACTCAAGTATCTCCACTGGCTCACAGTCAAGTATTTCCGCTGGTTCCCAATTAGTCTTGGATATAGGCTTTTGTCCTAATATTCAAAGTAATTACTGGATCTGGCCCTGGCTACAGGTTGGGCACTACTGCCCATGTTTAAGGTTGCCCAGCAATTCTGACTATATGACACAATTTTTCCCAAAAAGCCCATGCCCTGGAGACTGGATTTGCACTTGGATTTGCAAGTGCAAACTGGATTTGCACTTGCCAGATTTGCACCATGCTGTACAATGCCAGTAACTTAACCCAAACTCTTTATATACGGTCACTAATTGTGACTTCCTCCTATTCTGGGAACCTGATTTGAGACCCAGGGTCTAATTTGCAGAAATGCCAAGTACAACAGAAGTCAGTGGGAGGTGTTCTTTTTACAGAGAAAGAATTATATAATGCTAAGATGTTTTAAATTGAGTACCCATAATAAGTGAAAAACCTTCGCCTCTTTGTGCCTTCATCTCTGATCTACAGAATGGAGCTACTACCTTCCTACCATACAGAGGTCTTCTGAAGATGAATTAATTCATGATTGTACAGTACTCAGATGATACAGTCATGAGCATTACAGAATAACCTATAAGGAACAATTAATCGTTCAGTCTTTAGAGGTGAGTCTGACTGGCATGCCTAGAGCCACACAGTAAACAACAAAGATAAAACAAAATATTGAGCATCTGATCAGCAGGGATCCTCATATTCACTGTTTAAAAATCATGAATTCTCTGATAAGAAAAAATTGTGAATTCTCTGATTAAAAAACCCCCAAAATCCACAATTTTCTGTGATTAAAAGGAAACACCGCTATATATATACCTATATATATAACTGATATATATATAGGTATCAGTTGAACACAATGTTTTATCAATAGATTTACAACTTTAAAGCAGTTTGGAAGCCTACCAGTGCCTCAGTCACTAAAATAAAGTAAATTATAAGTATGTATAAATTTTGGCATTTGAATTTGTGGTTTTTTTATCATGTAAAAATCAGCTCCCCCTGTCCCTTTTGCTCACCAGGACACAGTTCCACCTCCAGCTAGCCCCCCTTTCTGCTTTGTGGTGCTGAGCTGCCTTGATATGCCAGTGCCCTGCCCATGCCACTGTCCTGCACTCCCGACCCCCAGCCCTGCTGGTGCCCCTCACAACCCCCTGGACCCTGCCAGTGCCTCTCACTCCCCAACCACAGCCCCCCCCACACCCGTTTGTGCTGCTCACTCCCCAACCATGGCCCCCGCCTCCCAGCCCTGCTGGAGGGGGCCCCCAGCTGCCAGGCCTATGGGGTCCACCGCCCCTTGTCCCCGCAGCAGCAGCCGAGCCCCGACTGCTGCATGTAGGAGGTGGTGGCTGCTGCAGCGGAGTGAAGCCCAACTCCCCCTCCCCCAAGGGCAGCCTGGCCAAAGTGGAGTCAGGAGGGTGGGTGCGGGCTCCCCACTGCAGGCTTGGGCTCCCCATCCTGCTGCCCTCTCCTGGGGTGGGACCTGGCGCAGCAGAACAGAGCAGGACTGGGCACAGAAGCTCATTGCCGCTGCTGTGAGCCCTGAGCTGCCATGACAAGGCACCCCCTGCTCACCTGGCAGCAGAGGTGGTGGCAGTGCAGAGTTGTGCCCCTTGCTGCTACCAGGTGGGGAGGGGGCATGTTGCCACACCATGTCGCAAACAAGCTGCCCGCAGCCCCATCCTGCTCCCCGCCCGAGCCCTGCAGCCATGTTTTCTGGCCCTGGGCCCCAACCAAGCCCCACAGACTGCCCAGGCTGGGCAGCAGCCCCACCCTACCCAATTTCCTCCATGCACATGCACATGGCACCCCCTGCCTGACTGCCCTCCTCCCACTCCTCCCAGCTTGCAAGGGGAAAACCACCATTTCCCACATTTCTCTCCTTTAAATGATAAAATCCATGTTTTTCTCCTTAAAATGAGCAAATCTGGGTTTTACCATGTTTTCCTGTCACGAATGGAAAACATGGATCCCTGCTGATCACCAAGTTTGCATTGTGCATCGTGTGCACTAAAATAAGGTTATCATGTAATTACATTTTGTATTATAATATGTAATGATAAGAACTTAATTTAGGTCGCACAAGTAACCTGAATTTTGGCAGTCCTAACTTTTGAGTTCTTGACTTTACAGCTTTAGGCATTTCTTACACATTAATTTTAGGTGGCTCTGGAAGCTCTTAACCCCTAGACTGTCCATATATTATGATGTGTAAACTAGTTTTACTAACCCTTTAGGCATCTTGAAGTTATGCCACTCCAGGGAAGGTTTCTCTCTCATCCATGTTACCTACCATGTTCCAAGAATGTGTGGCCACTCCCCAGAGATAAACCACCCAAGTTTCAATCCTCCAGAATCCCAGGATGCAGTGTCCTCTCCCGCACACTCCTGTTCTATGCAGACAGACTTTCCACCCCCTGAACTCTACTGAACTGACACTAGGTCAACTCCCTCTCCTACCCCCAGGCATGTGACATGGCTGGGCAGCTCACAGGGACACAGACTCATCCAAGAGGGAGGGTGGGGGGATGGAGGAGGGAGCAGGGTAGGGGACCAGATCTGGCTTCCCATGAGCTAGGAATTTCCTTCTGGACCAGGAGTAGTGTCCCCGTGAGCTAGAACTACCTAATTCCAATCTCTATTTATTAAAACATGAGACATTAACTTACTCTTTATATATATATATATATATATATATATATATATTTACACACACATATACTTGTTTTTATTTTATCTCTTAGTGGCTACAGTGGCTGCCTTGCTTCATTTCACCACCCAGCCCCAAACCACCATTCCCACCCATTGTCTCTGCACCTCCCACTTCACTACCCAGTCCCCATCATTAAACTCTCCCTCTTCCAGGCTTATGCTTCTGCCCCCACCAACCCACCCAAACCTAGAGCAGGGCAGAAGCCCGACCTGGCTTGCCAGCCCTCTAGTGGCAATTCCCAGCTCTGCAGGTGGGGAACAGTCACACAAGGTTTTCAGCCTGAACATGCGACTGCTCTGAACTTACGCTAGCACTAATACCAATCAACATTTGAAAAGCTTAAAATGAAATGTGTAACAAAGCCCTTAGTAACATTCTTTAGCAAGGATTTTTCATAATAATATGTAAGTGCATTACACACACACACGTATATATATGTAGACATTATATGCGTGTGTTTGTATACAGCACTTCTCTCAAAGGAGATTTTTGGGGATCTAAGCCCAGATTTTTAAAGGTGTTAAGGTATTAATTTATTTCAATAGGAAGTATATATTCAAATACCTTCCAAATATAAATCATAATGTTTATAAGGAGCTTTGAATATGTAAGACACTATGCGAATGCTAAGTAAGAGTAGTCACATCATTACAAGACATTAATGTCTACCGGGGGTGCCCATCTTCATCAAAAACATATTTCTAAAACTGATGAAATTAGCAAGTCTAATCTCTCCAGTCAATACAAATACAAGTAAAAGCCGCCTTTCCGTGACTGTGTTTTAAAACAAAATAGGTAACAGAATAAACTTATACAGGTGAAGAAACTCAGATCTCCATCCCCTTAGGAGCACTGTCCCAGTCCCATCACCCACAGCTACTATTACAACAAGGAAACTACATCTGCACAGAAGGAAAGAAAGATGTAGTTATACGCCCTCACCTTCCACTGGCTTGCCCACTTCTCTCCATTTCAACCTTTCATTAAGGAAATATGAAAACATTAGGATTTATTATAAGCCTTACAAATTATGCACAGCAGACAAAGCATTTAGTTCATTGTTTACTGATGTGCAACTACCCCGAACATAAAGAAAATTCACATACAAACTAAGTACATTTAAAGCTGTTTGAATCGCAGAAAAGGCAATTAATCTTCATAAGCACATGGAGAATAGATAGAGTTTTAACATAATCAAACTCTTGAAGGTCTCTGGATACCTTCTAATAAAACAGAATTTAAATTTCTGTATTTTAGAATTGCTGCATCCCCTGTTTGGGAACCTAACAATTCTTCTAAAAGTTATCAGGATCCTTGACATTTTTGCCAGATGGCTCGTCATACAAATAATCGCAGTTAGTGTTCACTGCTTAGGGTGTAAACATCATGGAAGCAATGATATGAGCTGTATTATTAGTCTTGATCCAATAATTGATTTTGATTATTGATCCCATAATCAAGTAGTTTATTTGTTTTCACTGTATTTTGTAAAGCATTTAAAACTACATTGAAATAAGAGAAGAGTTTGTGTGCGTGTATCTGCATACATGTGGGGGTGTATGAGCGTGTGTAATAGCAAGAGAGCATGAATTCTGGGATTATACAGGGAGCATGTTTAAATAATCGGTTTACTAGTCCTCCCATGAAAACATCCAAGAGCATTCTACGTATGAATAATCAAGACCAGCAACCTCAGTTTACCTTACATATTCAGCAACAAACTCAGGCAGAGGATTCTTTCTATGTAGTGTCATTATCAAAGTCCTAAGCAACTTTCCTTCATACATAATTACCACCTCTCAGTACAACTGGAAAATGGAAGAAAATGGAAGTCATCGATTCATGGTCACAGGTAGAGGGACCCTTTCGTCTTAGATGAGCACTTGCAAGATGAAAATAACCCATCTGTTTTGAATCAGATATATGTTGGCCAGGCAATGCTTGAATACTGTCTTTTTTTGAAAGAGCAAAGACATTACTTTTATAGTCATTGTTTGAGTCATGTTTCTCTCACTTTTCTGGGCCTGAATTTGGCAGTGGTGGGTACAGGCTATAAGTATGAATTTTATTCAGAGATCAGACAAGCAACCTCTTTTTTCTCAGTCCTTTGGTGAGCTAGATTTCTCAAGAAATCCTACTCTAACCTACTTTTAATAACAATGGATGGATGGCCTTCATTAGGTGTCCATGAAGACAATATTACTTTTTATTCTTTATTTCACTATCTTTCATTTACTCAAGGTATATCTCATGATACTAAAATAATGTATTTTTGTCACGTTCTATTATATATAAAACATTTGAAATCTTCTGCTGGTGCTTACTACTTTTTAGTTGAGTCCACTCATTAATGAGATGCTATGATTGAGGATTTAAATTCAGTCAAGCTGGGAAATGAATTCAATGTTATGGTTCTTACAGCAAGTATGAATAAGCTGAATTGCACGCACACACAGAGGCAGCTGTTTAATAGCATATCCAATAAAACAAAATACTACACATCTATAATTATGACTAATACATTTTTCTATAGGAAATACAGCAGTTTCCTCAATTTGGAGATACTGCATTCTCAATTCTAAAACTGCACCAAAATACAAGAAATAGGATTAATTTTTAGCACATATTTTAATACAGATTATTTCCAGCATTTTGCTGGTCCAGAAATTATGTAGAGAAGATGAAACTGAAACACAAACTGACCAGTGGCAAAACAGTGGGGTTTGTATTTGATGCTTTAAACTGTTCTCTTGTATAGGCTTTCCCCCACCCAAGTTATCATAATACAACTTGGCCCCTATGAAGTAACGGACAATTCTGGAGTTATTTCACTGATACACGATATTATTATTAGCTGCAAAAATGCTTTCTTATTTGCGACTGCTGAAGTTACAGCAACTCCTATGTGGCTACTATATTGGTGTGCTACTTTCAATTTCAGAAGTACAAAAGATCCAGAATGCAAATGAGGATGTCAACAGATACTTAAAGAGTGAAGTCCCCTTGCTCCCTTCCATTTGGTGGAAGAGGGTACTCAACGAGGGAACGCTGTGTGTCCTGCCTGGTCTCCCTTTCTTTGAAAACACATACTATATCTGGTGGAGTTCTGTGAACCAACATATCACAGGTGGCACCAGGGAACAGCTTCTCTGCACTTGGGTCCTATGAACATCAAGTCTAATTTGAACCTATACAAGATCCAAAACTCACCTAAAACTAACAAGAAGGGCTTTGACTAGAAGTCTGCTTATACAGAGAGAGGTACAGTCTGGAAAGGGAGGTCACCTACTGGAATGCCTTAAGATTCTCAGTTTTGCTCCGATTTCTCAACTGATTCTGAGGATCCATGAGGCTTGGGGGCTAAGTCTATCCACCTTACAAGAAGGTCACAAGCCACCACTCTGAAATGAGTGTTTGCAACTCCAGTTGCACAAGGTGAGCATAATCATTCCTATGGGTAGGCTGAGTAGAAGGACCTATCACAGTTTGAAAACATCTGGTTTATACTTTCTCTTGCTGTAACTTAACTGGTACACAAGGATTAACTTGAGTGGCGCTTGAGAAACTTGCTCAACTTAGTTTTGAATGTTTAGGAAAGAAAATTTATTTTCACTGTTTGCAACTGTTCCATGTAGCTACCATGTGCAGGGGCCTATATCCTCTTTAATCCCTACAAAACAATGTAATCAACTACAACTTTGTCCCATTTTTCTCTTCATTTAGTCATAAATGACTAGTTACTTAGTAACCATCCACAATAACAAGTAATAGGATCTTACTGGTAAAATCTTGAGAAATTCCTCAATAAAAGCCATTATGGAAATGTTCTGAGATTGCAGCCCAAAATGTGTTTGTAATCTCTGGACTTTTTGGTTAGATCAATACAAAGAATTTTTGAGATAGAAAAGGATAGAACTGTAAAGGGTTTTATATATAATCAAAAAGCTTTAGGGAATATATTTTTCAAGAATAAAGTCACTTACAAAGCTTATTGCTTTAAGGACAAAAGATCTTTCTAAGAAAACATTGATTCTTCTAGAGAGAAAAACAGGAGGAGGAACATGCACACTCAGAAACTGAAGAAAATGTGTTATCAAAAGAAAACACACTTCGTTTCAAGATAAAGTTTTACAAGCGCAGGTATCTTTTCTCTCTCAAATTATGTACGTTTAGAAGCTGACCTTGCAGAATATATTTGTAGACACTCAAGCCAGATGGCTACTAACCTTGTTTCCATGACAGTCTGACCTATAAAAAAAGTCAGAAAAAAAGGGAGAGCAGAAATGAAACATGAAAAGGCAGAGTGCAGTGCAGACGTATAACTGGCATGTACTGCACAGTGGGTGGTGGCAGCACACAGTAGAGGGGCAGCAGCCAGAGGTCTGCTGGATGTCACCTTATTTTTCCCCACTGACGTGCGTTGTAGCCAAAAAAACCACTGATTTTCTGCAGTGATAACCGGAAGTGACATCTTCCTCCCTTCCTCCCCTCCACCCCCCAGCAGCAGCGAACCTCCAGCCACACTCTCTGCCACCATTGCTGCTCTACCCCCTATGGCCCCACTGCCAGAGTTGCAGCGGGGAAGGTTCAAGGGGATGAGGGATGGGAAGGGGAGGAATCCCCCAGCTCCATTTTGACACCCCTTCCCCCACTTAGACAGCACCCAGGACTCATGTCCCTCTCACCTACTCATTATACTAATGGCACAGTGAAGCTGCTGTGGACAGGAAGACACTCTTAGATGGCCTGCATTTCATATTTCCGAGTTTCTGGTCTGTCTGTTTGTCCTCTTTAAGGCCATCCAACGTGTGGAAATTACTACCAAGTATGTCAGCAACAACTGTACTCCCTCCATGGCTGTGGGCATAGGAATACACAGCTATGTGTATTCACATAGCTAGAATAGCTATGTGACAATGTGAATAGCTGTCACATTGTAACAGCTAGAAACTGTTTGGGAATACTATTTTGTTCTTTAATCTAATTTAGCATTTTCTGGATGAAAGAACTGATGCCTTTCCTGCCTCATATTGCTGAAGGTATCTTCAGGAGGGTTTGCAGACAATCCCTACTACATATGGTAGACCAATGATGGATCAAAATATTCAAAAGAAAGGATGGAAGAAAAACAAACTGTGTCAGTATGTTTTTACTGACTTTACATACAGCTTACCTGAGGTAGTATGATTGCTATTGTTTCAATATGCACAGTCTGATACCTTCTATATAACTACAAGCAAGCTGTTGTATCGAAACACCAAACACGCAATAACTTGACAAGCAATACGAAAGTTAAAGCACATTAGAGTCACAGAAGTAGTTCTTGTTTAAAAACGATGAAGAATTAACTGGGAGCAAGTTAAGGCATTAACAAAGCCCTGTCTAATATCCAAATATCTATAATCCTTCCCCTATATCCCACAACTAGTGCACATTATAATCCACATTGTTGCTATTGCCACTGATTCCAGAGCTATTAGCAAGACATTTATAAAAGGCCTCATAAAACTAAAATCTATCCCTTCCATAAGTATTTCAAGGCCTGACTTTAATAAGCTTCCACGTATCATGCATTTCTTTAGTCAAGTCTTTATTTAGACTGTTATTTAAAAATAAAACCTAGTTCTTATATATTTCTTTACATTATGAAATTTCAAAATGCTTCACAAAGGAGATCAGTACCATTATTCCCATTTGAAAGAGGTAAAAACTGGGCATGTCTACACTTAAATGCACATTAGCTTCTTTTAATGCACATTATAGTGTCACGGGGGTGGGGGAGGTGGTGCTTTAATTAAGAGTTGCTCTAATTAAAGCGCCACCGTGTCTCGTGTATCAGTGTCCCCACACTTAAAATGGCAGTGGGGGTGCTGGAACTAAAGGCTCGTTTGGTAATTGCCACGTCCCAGCAGACTCTATTATTCCATTCTGCTCCGATACACTGGAATTGCAGCACATCAGAGAAGCCTCCGCACTCATGTATAGGTACCCTCAGGTATAGACTTTTTACCTAATGCGCACTAAAATAGGTTAATGTGCATTAAGCATCACTTAAAAGCAGTGAATAAGCTTTAATTCAAGCTCCCTCACCTCCATTTTGGAATGTGGGATGCTGACTATATGACACACTGAGGGCATCTTAATTAGAGCAGCTCTCAGAGCTTCTCTAATTAAAGCACCACCCCCCTCCACCCCAGAGCACGTGTATAGAAGCCTGGAGGTACTAGATTTAATGGGCAATAACTAAAGCGCATTAATGCATGTGTAGACTCACCCATCAAGTCACAAATACGGGAAGCAACAGTGTCCCAGGTCATTCAGCAAGCAAGTGCCAGGTCCCCTGAGTCCCAATTCATTAGTCTATACATTATGCACACCATCTCTAGTAAGTAACAGTAGAGACTTTCTTAATAACTTTTACTATTCTTTTATTGTCAGGGAGTTCTGTTGTCATTTTATTACTGTGTAGTAAGTATCTTTCATCATTTTATAATAAAGTTATATGAGCTCGTTTTATACAACTCTCACTTAATTCAGGCAGAAGTCCACATGTGGGGAGTTTGCATGATCAATCCCTAAATAGCACGCACAGTTCTAGAGAAGAAGAACGGTTCTATAAAACACAAAAGGTAGCAGTAATATGACTGATAAGTAATACAGTAATGCTTATTTCAGCTGACAGCACAACATCAATGTCATTTTACAAAAAAAATGCAAATGTTTGAGTTTACATCGCTAGCACAGGTTTAATACTCTATAACATGTGATTATGAAACCATCAGCTCCAGTTGAAGGCTGCACAAGCATTCATTTCTAGTGGTGGAAAATCTGCACCACCAGAAATGATTTTGGGAGAGGGAGCAGTACAGGCTTTCAGCCTGCAATCACCCCCTCTCCCCTCCTCATCACACCTTCCCAAAATGGGGCTGATTCCAGCCTGGGGAAAGCGTGAGCTCCTCCAGTACTCCTGCACCCAATCAAAGGCCCTGGCCCACTTCTCACACCAGGGACTCTGGAGTGAGAAGCCCGTAGTGGGCTCATGGCACTGCTCCCTCCAGGCACAGGGAGCTGTGGGGATAGAGTGGTGGGGCAAAGCGCCCTGTCCACTTCTCACTCGAGGGGCTCCAGTGCCCGGGGGCCAAGTGGACTGAGCAGCACTGCACAGCCTCCTGCTGCCCAGGACCCCAGTATACAAGGAGCCAGTGGAAAGCAGCTGGCTGCTGTGGCTCCCCTCTCCTCCCAGTATACAGGAGGGGCAGAAGCAGCTGCCCCCAGGCCTTCTCCAGACCAGAGAGACCCCAGTCTCTGGAAGCCATGGGAGGCTTTCCCCACAGCTCTACTCCTCCTGTCCCCAGGAGGAAAATCACTCTCTCCTAATCTATTCTGCACTTCTTGCACAAACAAAACTCCTACTGAGCTCAGGGTGAGGACTTTCTGAATAAAAAAAGTCCCTTGCAGAGGGCCAGATAATCAAGTATGTGTATATTTTTAGAAAACTCAGTTAAAAGGCAGGACTCCAGGGAAATGGTGTGTACAGACAGCACCACAGCGTGCCACCAGCCCAGAGGAGCCCTGTTCCCGAGTCCTACTCCCCACAGCATGCGAAGGAAATTAGCTTAGGTTTCATTTTATTTTATAGTTAACACCCAAACCCAAATTTCTTCAGTTTTGCCCACCCACTGTTCACAGGCAGAGAAAGCAATTTTTGCCTGTGAATACTACCTGGTTCTCGCAAGAAAAAGTTGCAGATAATAAAACAGCACCAATTATTTTACTTTTTGTAAATCTAACAAAAAACAAGTTTCACGCTGTTTTCACTAGTGGTGGGATTTTTTTTCACGCAGTCAGAACCAGAACCTGCAGAGAAATTAATCAAGTTCTAGATACCACCAACCCCCTTGGATTTACTATTTCTTCTGCATGGGAAACCTAGCCCAATATTCAGGAGTCAACTGCCCAGTCTCTCAGCTTCAGAGCAGCTTGCGCTGGAAGTCACGTTCCCCTAATGGTGCTTAGCTTTGAAGATGCTGAGTTCCATTTTTGGATGGACGTGTCAAGTTGTCAAAGAAAACGTGAATTAGCAACGTTTACCTTGTCAGCTGAAGGGGAAACTTGCCCTTTCTATGAATTTAGAGATTCTTGGGTGCAGGAAAAGGTACAAGATTTGGAAGTTCCTTTCCAAAGACTTCAGAGAACTGTGCTCCAAAAGGGCAGAGAGGGTCTGAACATAGAAAGCCAGGATAGGAAAATGGGTAGAAAGTACATTTATTCACAGGCCAATCTGCCCACCACAGCAGACGCAAAGCTAACGCAGCACAAAAGACCCAGTAACAGTTGCTAAGCAGCTCCTCTAAGACTATGTGGCCTAGCAAGGGAAGATTCCAGATTCCTTCGTCTCATCCCCCATTACTCCCAGACCACCTAGTTGCACTGCACTGAACAGAAGTATATGGGTCTTATCATACAATTCAGAGGTAAATAATATGTCTCTAGGTAAAAACCGAACGAGGCATCCAGAGGTAATCTATTCCTCTCAAATGTCAACTACCTATTATATTTAAAGTCTCAAATGCATCTTCTCTCTCCTGCTCTTTGTCCCAGACTGCGAATGTCCATTATTTAGGCAATCAGCATAGGCTAAGATGATAAGTGTCACTTGTGCCCCTCCCAGCAGATAGCTATAAGAATTTGTGCGTGTACAGCACAATACGCAGTGCATACGGAAAGAAACCTTTATGGGTCAAGTGGACTCAGCACTATATTCGCAACATACATTAACTTCCATTTCTATACCTGCTATGAAAACAGCATTACAATTTGCAAGATCAAGGTTTCTTTTAGCACTTGCAAAGCATTGTTAACTGCATGAAAGTTATGAAGACAGACAATATTCGTGTTACTGTCTTGATATCGGTGTTTTCTTTCCCACAAACTTTAGTCCAAATTCTGTGCTCTGTCCATGCACATTAATGGAAGTCTCCACTTGCATCACAGGGTCTACACCTACTAGGCAGTAAGGGTGTGAAAAGCAGGCAGTATTCGATTTGGATTCAGATTCGGCCCAATTTGGGGGGCAGTGATTCGATTCACTGATTCAGATCACCGTCCCGATTTGATTCAGTTGAATCTGAATCTGAAAATTTGATTCTGATTCGGAGAATCAGCGATTTGGCCAGAGACACAGCTTGATATGGTTTTTTTCTATGTACCTCGAGGTACCAGGTGCGGCTCCTGAACTCTGAGATGGTGGGGTGGATGGAGCATCCCACGGGAGCACAGGGGGGCCCCCCTTGTGCTCAGTGACGTACCCGGAAGTGGACCACAAGTAGTTCCAAATCGGGCCAAATCTCCAAATCAAATCAGCAACCAAAGCTGTACACAGCTCTACTAGGAAGCTCTCACTGATATCAAGCTCAGGTCCTTACTCTGGATGTACAGTGATGTGGCTGGACACTGAACTTAGTCCTGCTGTGTCTACCTGAGTCTTTCACTACTATCCCATAATACTCACTTTTTTATTTAAATAAAAATAAGACAGCAGTTGTATGATGTTCAGATACCACTAAAACCACAAGCTTCAATAGTTTAAGTTTAGCAAGTATAATCAAATCACGAATACAGGATCTGTGGTACAGAAATGACTTAATTTGTTATCCATTAGAGCCTGCAGCTAGTTCTGACTCTATAAAATAAATATATAAAAATGATTTTTAAAGACACTCAGGCCTTTGCTGAGTAAGCTGTGATGGGGGAGGGAGGGGGAGTCCTCTTTAATTTGGTTACTGCCATTTTTATTATTATAAATGTGTCAGAGATGGTTGATGGCCACTTATTTTAATTATTAATGAATAAATAGCTAGTATTTTGTCTTCATTTTAGAGTGAAACAAGAAATAAATGGCTTCTATGGACATTAGATAGGATGTCAACAAAAAACAGACTATTTTTTATTATTCAGTCTCCTATTTTCAATAGCATTCACGTTAATTATTAAGTTTTCTTCATTATGTTAATCCTAATTCTTGTGTTCTCTAATCCCTAACTGCTTTTCATCAAACATTAAACTGACATAAAAAAATCAAACTGTATTTTGCTTTTTTCCATTATTATTTCAATTTAAATACTACTATTTGATTTTATAATTAATTTTGATAGAAATGTCATTATATTAAAAAGTAATTATTCCTTCTGTTCTTAGCTGGCAAACTTGTAGATAATGTATTTTTTTTAAAACAGTGCCAGAAATCATGATTTGCCTAAATATGGCTATAGATATGTCAAATATTTATTCTTTTTTTACTGTTTTCTATAGCACCTAATACCATGGCACCTAGGTACTTGGCAGCAATTCTGTCATTTATAATTAGATACACAATGTAAAGAATTAAGGCAGAAATCTAATGAAGAATTCTTGTCATCTTTCCCAATGCTTCCAAAATCTTTTGGGATTTAGAAATTTCCCCCTGTAACTTAACTCCAACAAAAGTCCAGCTTTATAAGAGGCCAGGTTATGTTAATCACAACTAGCCACTCAAGTCCAAAAACACAAGCACATAAAACTTGCTTACAAGACTCATGTGAATCATGTTGATTAGTCTTAATTTGCACATAAAGTATTGTTTTCTAATATCTAGAAGTAGCTTAGCAGCTGAACATTCTAATATAATATACTACTTCATCCACTACTCTCTATATAATGTACCTTGGAATTTAATTTGACTTCCTAATGTCTGAAATCATATACCTGTAATAATTGTCTCAGATGGCCAGAGCCGACTCGAGGTGATCTAGAAATTACCCGTTCGTCAGGGCGGGCTGGTGAATGGAGAGGCAGACAAGGTTTAATGGTTGCAAAAAGGTTTACTTACGCCGCTTGTAGTTGCGACGCAGATGGTCCGGTCGTCTGAACAACCACGTGGGTTGTTCCAGCTGGCGGGGCCCAAGCCAGTGAATC
>NW_005842139.1:1066109-1066536 GCF_000455745.1 Alligator sinensis
GGACACAAATTTGCATTCGAATAGCGGGAACTCTTTGCACCGTGCATTTCTGTGCTGCAAGGAAGAAATGCATCCTGCAAATTGGCGGGAAGTCTCTTGCACCGAGGTTCTTCTGTGCAGCAAAAACTTTCGCTGTGCAAGAGGCTCTCATGTGGCAAGAAAATTCCATCGTGCCGAGGCACCAAAATCACTGGGTTGTGACAATAATATCTTAAATAGTCAGCATCAAACTGGGAGGCACCTAGGAGTCTGAATCTGTGTAAGTAATGTTGGTAATCTTAATTTCATAATGCAATAATGTGATAATCACTAGGTGTGTGAATGGATTAATCCTTTATGGAGGGACTCCCCCTTCTTTTTTTCACACTTAGTTATTTGTCGACTCCCCACTTGTTTGTACTCGGAAATTTTGAAATACAATACCTTT
>NW_005842139.1:1066567-1089466 GCF_000455745.1 Alligator sinensis
TTTCCCTACTGATGTAATTACTATTTGGCAAACCATTTTCCTTTGTTTCTAGTGAAGCAGAAGCCCAGGTGTCTGCCTGTTCATTAAGCTATGTTTAACAGGACAAAAGCAAGAATTTGCAGACCTAAAGGAATTGCATTTGTTCAGTATCTGCTTTATGAAAAGCATCATGCTACTTATCCAAAACCCAAGATGGTGGATATTAAAATTTAAATTCTTAGAGAATTCTGGTAGATATTTCTACCCAAATAATTTTCTGATCAATTTATACAGCACAGCATTGTAATACGAGAGGAAAAGAGTGATAAGGTCATGCACTCTATCATACCAGCTGGTGTAGGATTGTTCCCTACAGGATATTTTCAAGTGCTGTTTGCATCTCATTTTACATGTTTTTGTATCATTAGGAGTCTACCACTTCCATTGGGAAACTATTCTATAGTTTCTGGATCCTATTTTCAAAACTTTCTCCAGAAATTCAAACCATTTTGTTATTCTTTTCTGAAGAACAAAATTCTTCCCTTCTTCCACTCTATTACATCCAGTTACTTTCTGTTATATCACCTCAAATCTTCTCCTTCAGGTATTTGTAGATTTTAAATCTGTACTGAAGGTTACAATGCATTTCTCTCAACCAGAGGTCTAACAGGGCAGCTTGGTGCCTGGGGAAGCAGCAGCACATAGGGCATCAGAGTCTCCTGTAGGGCTGTGTGAAGCTTCGGTCCCTGATTCGATTCGGTGGAGATTCAGCGCAATTCGGTGGCCGAATCTTCTAATTGAATCAGAGGACCCTTTTAATCTCTCCAAATCAAATCAGAACCCTGATTCGAAAAGATTCGGTGATACAGGCATAGATACAGCTTTAAATGTTTTTTCTATATACCTCTAGGTAGCAGGCAGGTCATGAATGGAATGTCGTGATGGTGGGGCTCATGGAGTGTCCCACAG
The DNA here is from genome assembly GCF_000455745.1 of Alligator sinensis. Classification (NCBI taxonomy): domain Eukaryota; kingdom Metazoa; phylum Chordata; order Crocodylia; family Alligatoridae; genus Alligator; species Alligator sinensis. The sequence continues at coordinate 1,067,516 of NW_005842139.1, forward strand.
GAGCACGGGGGGGGGGTCCCCAGCGCACTCCCCAGTGGACCCAGAAGTGGACCAAAAGCACTTCCGGATTCGCCACCAAGCATGTGCGGCCCACCCACCTCCCCCACACTCCTATGGGATGCCTCCATCCACCTCAGCATCGCAGCATTCACGAGCCACACTGGTACCTCGAGGTATGTAGAAAAAACATCGAAAGCTGTGTCTATGTCCAAATCGCTGATTCTCCAAATCAGCATCAAATCTTTAGATATGGATTCAGCCAAATCAAATCAGGGACAGTGATTCTAATCAACGAATCGAATCACTGTCCCCGATTTGGGCCAAATCCAAATCAAAGAGGGCCTGCTTCGCACACCCCTGGTCTCCTGGGTGATAGTGACAGTGGTGCAGTCAGGTGGCAGCAGCTCCCACTACCCCAACCAGCCTACTTTGGTTATGCTACTGGTCCCAATTCTAGTCATCATTTACAGTCCTACCCAGAAAAACATTTAAGCAGGGGTCAGATTTTGATATAAATATGACTACTCATATCCTTAAACACATGCTTAGCTTTGCTAGATCAAGGCCCTGGCTCTTTTAATTTGCCCTAGTATGTTATTTTGGGCCATTCCCTAATTATTTCTTGTTGACTCTTCCAACATGTCAGGGTCTTTCTGATCTTGGATTTCTGTAGGAAAAAAAAAGGGCCATTCTGCATTGCAGCCACTATGAAACACACGTGCTATATCAACTTAGCATATATCTTTATCTCTGTCTTCCTCTATTCTATGTTTAATTTCCAATGAAAATTACACTTTTAGTTATAGTAAATGTCACTTCCTGAAGAGGACATTTTTCTATCATAATTTGTTGTTCGACTCTTTTCCATAAATCAAAAATACATGGCAGCAATGTGAAGGAGAAATCAAGACCAAAAAATTAGAATTTTAGAAATGTGGAGCTGAAAAGGGCCTCAAAAGATCAGTCACCCCATCTTAGTCAGAACAGACTAAGGCATAGTAAGTATACCTATATCATATTGGACAGATGCTTGCCTGGCCTAATTTTAAAAACTTTTAATGAAGGAGGCTATACAGCCTTTTTAGCCTGTACTAGTACTTAACCATAGTTAGTTAGGCAGAACATAGGAAAGGGTGACACCTTAGAGACTAACTTTCAGAGAGACATACATTTTCATAGGTAACAGCCTACTTGGTCACATACATTTTCTAGGTTATAGAATCATAGAATCATAGCAAATTAGGGTTGGAAGGGATCTCAGGAAGTCATGTAGTCCAACCCCCTGCTCAAATAGGACTATCCCCTACTAGATCATCCCAACCAAGGCTTTGTCTAGCCGGGTTTTAAACACCTCCAAGGATGGAGAGTCCACAACCTCTCTATGTAACCTGTTCCAGTGTTTACTACCCTCCTAGTGAGAAAATTCTTCCTAATATCTAACCTAAACTTCCCTTGATGCAACTTGAGTCCACTGCTCCTTGTTCTGTCATCTGCCACCACTGAAAACATAGATTTCATAGATTTCATAGACATTAGAGCTGGAAGGGACCTCGGAAGACCATCGAGTCCAGCCCCCTGCCCAAAAACAGGAAGTCAGCTGAGGTCACAGGATCCCAGCAAGATAAGCATCCAATTTTTTCTTGAAGGCTTTCAATGTAGGTGCTTGAACCACGTCCGATGGCAGACTATTCCAGACCTTGGGGGCTTGGACAGTAAAGAAATTCTTCCTTATGTCCAGCCTGAAACGGTCTTGCAGGAGTTTATAACCGTTCAACCTCGTCATCCCTTGGGGCGCTCTGGTGAACAAATGTTCCCCCAGATACTGGTGGTCACCCCTGATAAACTTATAGGTGGCCATCAGATCACCCCTGAGCCTGCGCTTTTCCAGGCTAAAAATCCCCATAGCTCTCAGCCTATAAATACCTTTCTGGTATTTAGAAGAGCCTGAACAGATCACATTCATCTTCTGCCAACTATCTTCAGAAAGAATTCATACTTGTTGCTCAAAGATCTCCACTGTCAGGATCAGATATGTGGCCCTTGCAAACACCTGACTTTTCTAAGAGCCAAATTCTTATGCTCTTACTCACACTTTAGTCTATAAGGATTCCGTTTAGTAAATTCAGTCTGCCTCTCACTCAGTTACCAGAGGTGTAGCAAGCTCCGTCAGTGGCCAGAACAGTGTTTGGGGGGTAGTGTATGCCAACCACTACAGTCTGGGGTGGGAGGTGAGAGGATGGGGAGGGAAGTCTTACTTGCCTAAGCTCCCTACAGTGAAGGCAGCTGTTCCAGCTGTGGCAAAGAATTCCAGAGGGGGAGCACTGCACCGTTCTGCTTGCCTCAATCTTCCCCCTCCAGCCCCCTCCAACCACACACTGCTGGGTGCAAGCCAGGCCATGTGGACTATCCCTTCCATGACAAAGACACCGAAAGGCAGGGGGCATTCTGGTGCCCCCTCATAGTCGGTGCCCAGGTCTGGTGCCCTGCTAGCTCCACCTCTCCCCCAGATATACGACTGCCTCTTGTAATAAAATAAAACCATAATCCCCAGTTTCATTGTCTGAAGAGATTCTAGGGTAGAGAATTGGGGATGTTCCTATTTTTTTTCTTGCCATGTCAACTGTCTGGCCTTCTTCCAGTCTTCAGGCACTACATCAGAGCACCAGGAGTTCTCAAAGATCTGTGCCAGAGGCTGGGCTATGACACTCACCATCTCCTTGAGTACCCTGGGGTGTAGATAGTCAGGGCCAGCTGACTTGAAGGTATCCAGCCTCTCAAGGTGTTCCTTCATGAGGTCAGCATTGAAGGAGGGCAGGGGATCTCCCTCCCCTGGACCTCCCTGTCCCGTAGTGGGCACGGGTGTCCCATGGGACTGATGAAAGACCAATGCAAAGTACCCATTAAGCCATAGGTTGGCTTTTTCCTGGGCATCAGTTACCAGTTGATCTGGTTCATCTATGAAATCTATGAACTCTATGAAACTTATTGTCCACTGTAACCCCCAGGTCCTTTTCTGCACAACTGCTGCCCAGCCAGTCAGCTCCCAGCCTGTACAGGTGCATGGGACTGGTTCGTCCTAAGTGCAGGACTTTGCACTTGTCCTTGTTGAACCACATGCGATCTCTTTTGGCCCAATCCTCCAATTTGTCTAGGTCACTCTGAATCCTGGCCCTACCCCTCCAGCATATCTATTACTCCCCCCAGCTTGGTATCATCTGCAAACTTGCTGAGGATATGGGAGAGCACACAAAGCAACATCTAACTCTCCCTGTACCTGAAGAAGGGTGTTTGTACCCAAAGCTTGCAAAGAACATTTTTCCAACTATTTAGTTGGTCTAACAAATGATATCACATTTACACAAAGAACCTTGTCCGCCTATGTCTTAAACAGTTCACAGTACACCTGCTAAGGCCTCACCAGTGCCAAGAACAGTGGAATAATTAATTTATATAGCTTAATATAATATTCATACTAGTATATCTCAGGACATCATTTTTCACTACATTGTCACTCTGTTGACTCATATTCACTTTGTGATCCACTATAAACTCTCACCTTTTCTGGCAGTACTGCTACCTGGCCTTTTTGTATTTGGGAGTTTCAGTTCTTCCTAAAGTGTAGTACTTTGTAATTCTCTTTATTGAATTGTATCTTCTTAATTTCAGAGTGTTTTTCCAGTCTACCAAGATCATTATGAATTCTGTTCCTGTCTTACAAAGCACTTCCCTCGCCAGATTCTCTTCTCTCAGCTCTCCGTTAGCCAATACTCAAATGGCAGTCAAAGGAAATGGTACAAAAGACATGCTCAAGGTTGTCCTCAAGCACAGAGGCATCAACACAAATGGCTGGGAGGAGCAAGCTGCTGTCCATTTGGCGTGGTACCACCTGGTCCACCAAGGCATGTGCCACTTCAAGGCCGAATGACTCAATACTGAGGTGGAACAGTGGCGGTGGAGGAAGGAGAAAGAGACTAACCCAGAAACTGCCCGGGCAGCAGGACTTCTGGGCACCAGAAGCAGACTGGCCAAGCTCACCAATGACACCAAACTCTGAGGTAAAGCATCCACACCTGAGGACAGGAGGGTGATCCAGGCTGACCTTGACAGGCTCAGGAAATGGGAGGACGAGAACCTGATGATGTTTAACACTGAAAAATGCAAGGTTCCCCACCTTGGGAAGAAAAACCTGCAGCATCCTTATAGGCTCAGCAGTGCTATGTTGGCTATATCTACAGATGAAAGGGACTTGGGGGTCATGATTGACCACAAGATGAACATAAGCCTTCAATGTGATGCTGCTGCAAGTAAAGCAAGCAAAACACTGGCTTACATCCATAGATGCTTCTCAAGTAAATCCCAGGACACCATTCTCCCGCTGTACTCAGCCTTGGTGAGGCTGCAGCTGGAGTACTGCGTCCAGTTTTGGGCTCCACAATTCAAAAAAGATGTGGAGAAGCTTGAGAGAGTTCAGAGGAGAGCCACATGCATGATCAGAGGTCAGGAAAACAGACCTTATGATGAGAGGCTGAGAGCCATGGGACTCTTTAGCCTGGCTCAGGGGTGATCTGGTGGTCACCTATAAGTTTATCAGGGGTGCTTACCAGGATCTGGAGGAACGTGTTCACCAGAGTGCCCCAAGGGATGACAAGGTCGAACGGTCAAAAACTCCTCCATGACCGTTTCAGACGGGACATAAGGAAGAACTTCTTTACTGTCTGAGCCCCCAAGGTTTGGAATAGACTGCCACCGGAGGTGGTTCAAGCACCTACTTTGAACACCTTCAAGAGACATTTGGATGTTTATCTTGCTGGGATCCTATGATCCCTGCTGACTTCCTGCCCCTGGGGCAAGGGGCTGGACTCAATGATCTTCTACGGTCCCTTCCATCCCTAATGTCTATGAAATCCGGGGCTGCAAATCCCACTCCTCTGTGCAACATGTCCCCATTTCCAAAGAATATGTGCATCAGGCTCCTCCTGTCACCTAAGGACCCATCAAGCCTGACAGACATCATCCTCGACTTTGAGGGACCGCCAATGACAAAGCGCTTACAACCCATATCAGCTTGGTATCATCCATAAATGTTGTAAGCATACTCTCTGTTCCTGAAGTCATTAATAAAACTATTGAATGAAAAGGGGTTCATGAAAGACCCCACTTGAAATCTTCTCTCAGTTTGACAGTGAACCCTTAATAATTATTCACTGAGGGTGTGTCTAGACATGCCCCTGACTGCGCAGTTGGTACTGTGCAGTCATTTAGTATTTGCTTTACTGCAGTACTGCACAGGACATTTCTGACCCTACTGTGCAGTAGCCCATTGCTACTGCAGAGTAGCCACAGCATCACGGTTAGTGCCTGCCGATGCTACGTCATCGTAGCAATGAGCTACATTGCCACAGCTCGTTGCTATGGTCGTGTAACACCTTGTGTAGACACGCCTTGAATGTACTTGTTCAGCTAGTGGTGCACCCACCTTACAGTGATTTCATTTTGAACATATTTCTGTAGTTTGTCCTTTGTGAGGGACAGTTTTAAAAGCCGAACTGAACTCAAAATACATCACATCCACTTTTTCTTCCTGATCCACTATGGATCATAGTTACTATGTCAAAGAATGAAGTTAGATTGGTTTGATATGATTGGTTCTTGATAAATCCATGTTAGCTGTTTTTATCATTTTATTATCCTCAAGATGCATATTAACTGATTGTTTAATATTTTTTCTAGTATCTTTCCAGGTATCAAATTTAGCCTGATTAATCGTGAATTCCCCAGTTCTTCCTTTCCCCTCTTTTAAAGATGGATACTATGTTTGCCCTTCTCTGGTCCTCTGATAACTTCTGTCCTCTGTGAGTTCCCAAAGATAATCACTAATGTTTTGGAAATTGCTTTGGCTAGTTCCTTAAGTACTCTGGGGTGAATTTCATCAAGGTCTGCTGATTTTAATGCAACTAACTTATCTAAATTCTTTAACCCGTTCTTTTCCTAACCTGGCTTTAAATCCTATCCCTCTGTTAAAATGAACTATGTTAGGTATATAGTCATAATTAACCATTCTGTGGCCACGTTTCCATGAAACATTGACTACACAGTAGTTAGTGCACAGCCATTTAGTACGTACAAACCCAAGTACTAAATGACTGCACAGTAACTGGTGTTACCGCGCAGTGGCATCTCTGTACGGCTTCCTGGTGATGCTGACTGTGCAGTAGCTCATTACTACTGCGCAACAGCATAGTGTCATGGTTCGTGCCCCACGATGCTGCTGTGCAGTAGTAATGAGCTACTGTGCAGCAAGCATCTCGTGTAGCCACAGCCTGTGAAGACTGAAGCAAAAAAGGCATCAATACTTTAGCCTTGTCTGTCATCTTTTATTTGTTCTCTTGCTACATTAAGTAATGTACTTATGCTTTCCTTTGTCTTCCTCCTACTTCTAATGTATTTATAGAACCTCTTCTTAATGCTAAAAGTGACCTTTAAAATGGTAGTAGTAAACAAATTAAATAGAAGCTTGCAGACCAGTATGGCTGAAAAAAACCCAATGTCTTCTTGGGCTGCAAAAGTCCTCTGGGAGTAGATCAACACTGGAAATAATCAGATCTGTAAACCCCAGAAGTGCAGTTACCAACCCAGAGCTCTTCAACCTCACAGAGCTAGTGTATGAGCAATTTGCAACCATGGAGACTTCCACCCCCTCCCCGCAAACCCCCGGCTCTTCCTCCTTACTGCTCAGTCTCTTTCTTCTCTTTGGCATAAACCTTGGACAGACTGCTCGATCTCTATCTCCTCCCTCGGCATACATCCTGGATAGCATGGAGATTACACCAGTGGCTTAACGAGAAACTGCCCTAGAGTTAGCTGAGCTATCTTGACACAAGGAGAAAGTGTGGATCAGTAAAACAGGATCAGGCCTTGCATTTTCTGTAACTTTTGTATGAAAGCATTTGGCCTCGTGACATGTAAACTTATACCATCCTGTGCCATTCTGCTTTATTTACTGTTAATTATTACTAGAACATAATGCTATTTGGAATCAGACATTTCTAACACAAAAAATAGTAAACCCTTTCACAAAAATGTGGCTAATCAATAAACAAATGTATGTGAACTAAGAAGCAAAAATCATTAATTAGTATCTGGGCTTTTTTGTAAAAATCAAACCACCGGGGGAAAAAAATCACCCATTTTATTACTATGACAAGAACACTAAGCATATATTTTAGATGGTGTAATGACAGTGAAAGGATATCTGTTGCTGGAAACTGATAAGTAAAACTGTTTAAAATATGGCAAAAAGGTGAGACATTATTAAATCCAATGCATTTATTCACTTATGAATACTGTTTGTGTGCCCCTACAATGCTATGCTTCTTATGTGATTTAATAGCTAGGAATATAATTTACACATTATTCACAGATCTGACCCTTCTCTGCAACATTAGTTTCTCAATAATCAGCACTTTCATGTTTGCTAACTCATAATAATATTTGTGAAAGAAAAGACACTTACTAAACTTGACATCTGTTAACTTTAATCCAGCCCACACCTTTCTCTATATACTGCCATCTTGAGAACCATCTTTGCTAAGCATTCTTCATAAAGAAAGACTGGATTATCACTCTTTCCCTCTATAAATATTACCAACCTAGCAACAATGTGATTAACTATGATTGTTATTAATAAAAGCAATAGGTAGTTCCCCGCATATTTTCATTTTGATTCAGAGATCGGGGAAGTGTCTTATTAATATCTGTAGAGAACTGATTCACTTCATACTATAAAATATTAGCACACTGAATATAGCCTTTCTGATCAAACCATAATATAATAGCTTTTGTCTTGTGTCAGTTTATGTTAGCCAGCATCAGAGGAGAAAATAAGCAGAGGCTTGCTATTGTGCCTCTATTTTAAAAGGGCCTTCCATCTGGTAGGAAGCAGAAGCCATCAGCACTGTAATTAAAATGCAATTACTGTCCCCCGCCGCAATCCCAGGACGACCATTCCATCTGTGTGATATACAGTGGAAAAAACACAATTTTTTGCACTTTTCTAGCTCCATTAAGTTTATTCTCTTTCTATTAATTAATCTAACAGCACTAAGGGGTCGTTCTTGTTTTGCAAACCATTGTGTCATAAACTGTGCACTCACAAAGACTGAAATCACATGAATTTTTAAAACTCTCCACCATCCCCGTGACATAAAACCTTAATTACTTCTGACTAAATCTGTAATTAAAATATATCACCGCAGCAGATTTACCTGCGTGTGTGGGTGTTGGAGTGCATGCTTCTGTGACTGTCACAAATGAATCACTCTGAGACGGTGTTATAAAAAGGAGATTAGGATGTATGACAGAAAGGACGCAGAATAGGGACTTGAAAATGAAAAATTGGCAGCAATCTAGGAAAAAGTTTTAAAGTAAGGAAGAGCTTCCATGTTTTTTTGTTTCTTTCTTCTAAAAAACAGCATGCATAGCAAATGTATAGACATACCGTACGCTCATGTACATAGTTTCTTTTACTAGTCTTGCATATTAGTGCATTGTCATGAACTGTAATGATAAAACATAGAATTAAATAAAAGACTATATTGAAGGTAGGAGTCCATATAATTTTTCACAGTTATCCATATATATTACTGTCAAGGACAGTCTTACATTCCACCTCTCCTCTTATCCACAATTGTGCAGTCCATCACTTCCCATTGCTGAGCATATAACATCATTGTGGCAAGTACAGTAATTCTGTACATTAAGAAAATCTCATGAGATACATGTTTAGAGGGGAATTCTGTCTCTATTGAAGACATTCGGAGGTTTGTTTTTTACCTCAGTGAAACCAGGATTTCACACTGAAGTGTAATTTTTAGAGGTCTGTTAATGCATTTTGATAGATGGATATAAGAAGACAACAATATGTGACCCCGCAGCAGCAGCAGGCCACCTGCGAAAGTAAGGCATCCTAATACATCAGAACAAATGTGATCTCTGACAAGAGTCTAGCAAACACTTAACTGATGCGCCTAAGTTTAAACACCTCTGAAGTTCACCCACTAAATTTAAGCATGAGCATAAGTGTTTAAACAAACTTAATATGGGCTTGATACATCTCCCTCAGAATTGGAACGTTTGCCATTTCATAGAGCTTACGACCAGAAGACTAGTATATACCTAGCATGAGGCAGGTACCTACCTCTCAGGAGGCACTGAATTGCACTAGGTTATTCCATACTGAACCTAATAACTTGTGACTGGGTAAAGACATCTTTCAGAAATCCACCTCGTCTTGAGTTAAAAATACTGAGATGGTGAATTCACCTTTTTCTTTGTGAGTTTACTCCAAGGATAATCACTCTCACTGGTAAAAATGTATGCTTATTTTCAATTTGATTGGTCTGGCTTCAGAGTCCAGCTACTAGTACTTCCTGTGCCTTTCCCTGCTAGATTAAAAAGTCCTGTAATAACCAGCATTTTCTTCCTGTAAATTATGTCAAGTTACCTATCAACCTTTCTTGGTAAAATAAACAGCTTAAACTCTTTAAGTCTTTCTCTTAAGGCAGTTTCTCTAGATGCGGAATCATTTTTGATGTTTCCCTTTTGCATCCTCTCCAATTTTTCTACATGTTTTTAAAATTTGGAGATCAAAACAATATCACAGAACCAGTCTCACCAAAAATCATACACAAAGGCAAAATTTCCTCCTTACTAGTAGGGCCCTACTCAATTTGTGATTCCACGGATTTCATGGAAATCACGAAATCTATCATTGGAAAATCCATAAAAAAACCCTCTAAAAATAAAATGCTGGCACCCCAGTAGGAGCCAGCAGTCCTCATAGCCACTGCAGCCCAACCGCGCAGCCCGCGAGGGGGTCAAGTGGAAGGGGGGCTGCAGGCATGAAGGAGAGCAGTCAACATGAATGCCGCTCGCATTCTGCACTGCTGCTTGGCCAAGAGGGCTGCCTGTCGTGTGGCCCTGCCCCTCTCCACCAATCAGCACAGAGGGGGGTGGGGCATGCATAATGGACAGCCCTCTCGGCCAGTCAATGGCAAGGGGCGGTATGATGGACAACCCTCGCAACGAATCAGCAGCAAGGGGCAGGGCCATCAGGGGTCTTAAACTAATCAGAGGAATGGGATTGGGCCCAAGATAAACCCATGAAAATGGTGGCCGGCCCCACAATCTGCCCATGAAATCAGCCACCTGCCTCCTTGATTTGGGTAGGTTCCTACGTATTACTATTTAGGTCTCCTTTGTTTATGCATTCAAAGATGTCGTTGGAGCAGAGTTGGACCAGCATGTCTAAATGAAGATTTCAAACTTGAAATACTAAAAGAATTTTATTCATAGGATAAACTATTAGCGGAGGGTTTGTAGCCTGTCAAGGCAATGTGCCCTCCAGTTTATTAAGATATTTACAGTGGACGCGGTTTGATAAGATCAGAACTAAGTGGACATTTTTGGACTTCAGTTAGAGTCAGGATTTGGCTATTTTGGGATTATCTGATAATTTTTTATCAGAAGTAAACAAACAAAACCCCTAAGATTTACTATTGTATCAGAAGAGAGCAGAGATAAATTTGCAGATCAAACAAGAATATTAAGGGTAACTGCCAATTAATGGATGTGAATTTATTAATAAGATTATGAAATTCTACATTAGTTGCCTTTGGAGTTTGTTGGAATCTATATATACATGAGTGTAATAATAACAAATGTGCATATAGTAAAATCAGTTCCAGTTATTGGCTAAACTTATTCTATACTTTCATGTAACACACTTCATTTTAAACAGGCATAAACAAGAGATGTAACCAGGCTTCATGTCCCAACTCTGTCCCTGACATACCCTATGACCTTACCTCTACCAGTAAAACAAGGGCAATCATGACCTCCTAGTTTCAGGGGATATTATGAGTTCCTGAGTCTGATCCTATGTTTCTTTCATACCAAAGCTAAACTGGTATGGTATATTAAAATATATATATGAACGGCACACAAAAATGTCCACTGTAATAAAACATATGCTCCATAGGCAGTCTGCAGCACATGAAATATGGAACGTTTCAGAAGTCAGTTTAATAAAGTTATTTTCATTCCCTTGAGAGTGCCCTACAATATCATATGTGATTTTGCTACATCAAGTTTAGAGTATACAATTAGAGCAGAATCCTGTTTCACGCCATGAATATAAATGGCAGTTTTGCGGCGATATAACTCCATGTGTTTATGGATCTGCGTATCTGCCCAGCCAAAGCACAAGCCATGGCATGTGCTCAGTATCTGTGTGGACACTAACCCATTCACAATGCACAGGGAGTAAGATCACAAAAAATCACAGTGCAGGGGGAGCCTAGGATCATGCTCTAAGAACCTAGAAAGACTAAGATTGTGATCTGCTCCTGGATCCCAAAATCATACACACGTATGATTTTGGGATCCACATCCCAAAATCCCATGTGATTTTGCCACATCCACATGTGGCATGGCAGGAGGCACAACTGTTGGGGGTTGGGGATCATGTCCCCTGGTGCCCTCAAATAAGTGTGTGTCAGGGACTTTATACTGACAACATACATTCAGAATTGTACCGATGATCCATGGGACATTGTTTCAATTTGTTTTTCCAGAAGAGTCTAGTAATATATGAGATGTTGTGCTGCCCCATTCACTCACTGGCCCATGCTCCGAGTATCATAGTACACACATCCTGACTGCTGCCTGTACGGAGGCAATGAGAGAAATATTGACTGTACTTCTGATGAACAACTGTGCATTGGGAGTTGTTTTGGTAACATGAAGCAACACAAAATTAGCTTTCATATCATACAGTCTATCACTGTTTGACCCTCTGGGCTACTTTTATTCATAGAATACCATTTCCAGTTTATTTTAGTGTTTTCATATTAAATAAATATTCATGGAAGCACACTCTTCTTGAAATTGGGTCATTTAGACAGTCTATTCCATTAAAAATAGATTTATTTTCTTACAGGTGCCATCCATTAAGTTAGGGTATAGACAAATCAGCCAATGGCATCTGTCAAGAAGATGTTAGTCCTTTTCGAAAGTCAGTGATCTGTCCTTTACATCCAGCTCTTTATAGAAAAACGGCTTCCTCTCACAGCCCTTTCTTTTTTTCCAGAATTCTTGCTCTGGGGTTACTTTGTTGTTTTACAATTGGTTTTTATGAGTATGGGAAGATTTTTTAGACAGTCAGAAGTGTTCAGGCATCTGGCATAAGACACATAAATAAAAGGGCATTCTTATTGGCTGAAATCTAGCCTCCTGTTACAGGGCCAAGATATGAAAACTAGGGAAAGAAGAATTTGACACCTCACCATTCTTGCATTCACAGCTCCAGCTACAGGTTACGCTGGGCACTTGCACTGTAACAGGGGGGACCTCGATAAGTATTTGGGGAATGCGTATATAGAGAAAAGGACAGATAGTTGAAATGCTATGAAAGGGTAAGTGGCAAGTTTGAGATATGGCTAAAAGAAAAGGTCAGAGTAAAAGAAATGATACACCAGTTAGAGGACTCAGAAACAGTATGGATTGTAGGGGTGTCAACAGTGACAAAGAAAGGGATACCATGAGAAGGAAGGCAAGATATTTAGTTTGGAGCATGTAAAGTGCAAGCTGATGGGGAATGACCTTGATGTGAAAGAGTGAGCGCAAAACAAATGACTGGATACAGAAAACCAACTGAGGACCACAAAAATACAGTTATCAGTTAGAAATGTCAAAACTGTGCGCTAGACCTAATCTGCATCATCACAGATCCTCACAGGAGGTGAGAGGCTTCATACCAGCTATGAACTGCCTGCCCAACTCCCCACCGAGTTTTCCATCTATTGACTCCTCTGTAAAATCCTATGAAATATGAACTTTCATTTCTACCCAGGAGAACTTTTACAATCTTTTCTCCAATGCCTGATGAAGGGTGTTGGTGCCCGCAAGCTTGCAATTAAAGAATTTGCGTTTTTTGCAAAATTTGTTGTTGGTCTAATAAAAGATATCACCTCTACTACGAGCCCTGATTGCCTTTTCCTCTAGACCAACATGGCAACAACCTGGATACTTGCTAGACCTAACAGATTTGAAGACACATTCCACTTTAAACACTTACCAAGGACACCTCTCCAGAAAAGCAGAGGGAAGCTAAATGGTTCTGGCTGGAGTAGTTTTAGAGGACCTTATCCAGAGCTAAGAACACAACTGGGCGGGATGCAGGTTTGAGTGATATTCACATCTTTGTAGATATTTGCACCATTTCAGTCTCATCAGGCCTTCACAAATCACAGTAAATATTACTCTTTCTATATAAAAGTGGGTAGTTTCAAACTGAGCCAGTATTTGTCAATGCCATGGCAGCAGCAGGTCTCAGCAAGGATAGAGCTGAGTACTCCCCACCAACCTGGTCCATAGGCATGATGTAGAACAAGACATTCATTGGTGAGCCTGGTCCAACCTTGTCCCCTCAGTCACTAACAGGCCTGGAAGTGGCTACTGGGGACAATCCTGGAGGAGCCTCACGACAGAACTTCCTGGTGTGTAGCATGGCCATGGGCTCATGGGATCTGCTGCTCAGGGGTATAAACACGCCTGTTAATAGAACAATGAACCAACCGATAGATCACGAGTATTTTTATCTTCTCTATTAGATTCTACTTAGATGTTTTACAGTATCCCTGGATTTACTGTCATCATTTGTTGCATAAAATGTTAAAAGCACCAGAGTTATCCCAATGTTTATGTTCAAAAAAATTTTTATAGAAGGAAAAAATCTGCACTTTAAAGGATATATTGTCTAACAATTCAAGGGGCCATGAAAATACATTATGTGAAAGTATGGACCTGATGACTTAAGAAGTAAATTGGTACTTGTCATAGATATGGTATAAAATTCTATAGAAAAGCAATATCTGTCTAAACTACAGCGTTACTTAAGATAGGTAGGTTAGAAATCACAAGACTAGCAGAGGCTGCAGCAAAAAGGAAGATTTTATTTTCTGAGTCTTGCGACAATAAAATGAGGAATTCACAATTAACTAGTTCTGTTCAAATCAGCCTTGCAAAATTCAAATTGCCCACTCGCCTGGGGTGAGTAATTCTTTTTGATGGGCGAGTAAATTATCATTAGTCTTGTCACCATCATCAATCATCATGGTAAAATGCTGATGAGTGAATTTGTGTCTGGACTGGTGCATTTTCATGGCAATTTTGCAATGCAGGTTTAAATTAAATGGGAAGTGGGGGCACAAGGGAAAGCATAAGAATCTCTATAAGGCTCTTTGACTGCATTTATATAGGCATAACCACCAGAGGCAGATCCAGGATTTTGCAAAAGGAGGTATGGGAGCAGTGACCAGTGCTGCAGGGGTGAATCGACTCCCTGGTCTGACCTTCCCCCCTCCCTCCCTGAGACTGTGCACAGCAGCCAGGTTCTTTTTTCTTAAGTCCCTCAATCAGGTAACAGTCTTTCCTCCCCTCTCCTCCATGCAAAACGACATGCTCCCTCCCCTACCACTGCCCCTGTCCCCAGCTGACCCAGGGGCAGGGAGGAGGCTTCAGAGCTGCTCCTGCCATGCTCCAGTTAGACTGCGCATGAAGCAAGGCTCAGCCAGAGACAGCAGCGGTGGTGGCAGCAGCAGCAGCAGCAAAATAAGAAAATTGAAAAGTCGCCTGCCAATAAGAGTCGCAATTGCCAAGGAAAGACTGAATTTTGCTAGAATTAAGACACTAAGTACAGCTGTTAAACTCAAATGTCATCATTACAAGGCAGACACATCAGGACTAATCTGACTGAAACCTGTTTCACCGATAGAAAAGTTCTTCTTTCTCATTTGAATAGATCTAGTAAACGTGCAACTGATCAACGGGAATTTCTTTAAAAGCGTGTTTACACTTATAAGAAAAGCTGGTAACTCTGCCTATTTTAAATAAAGCACTGTTTTCAGTTGCTTTTAACTTTACTATAGTTTGACCACCTGGTGACTTTTTCTTTGAAATGCTCTAGTGGCCCCCATGCTACACAAAAAAGGCTTTACATTTGGCAAGGTGACGACTGTGTGGAGTTGTGTCACTGGCCATTCCTGTGAAAAGTCATCTACATTTGGATAAGTTATAGACTTTTGAAAAATTACACTTTGCATACACTCAGTCAAGATTTGACAGAGCTTGACAACTAAAATCTCAATAGGAGGCAGTTTAGGAACATATTAAGTTCCAGACTGATCCATCCTGGTCAGTATCCTGTCTCCAACAGTGGCTGCAACCAGCTGATTCAAATAAAGATGCAAGAAACTCTATAATAGGCAATTCTAGATTGGTCACAAGGAAAATTTCTTCTTATTTTCCATTAGAGATTGATTTATTTTCTTAAAATGAGAGTTCAGAACCCTACCAGGGACCACTGTGATCACTGAGTCTAACCTCCTGCATAGCACAGCCATTGAACTGCTCCAAATTTATTCTTGTTTAAACTTTTAGGAAAACATCCAAATCTGATTTTAAAAGTGCTAGTGATAGAGAATCTACCACAAGCCTTTGTTCCAATGTTTGCTTTCATGATTATTTGATTTCCCATCACAATTTGTCTAAGCTTCAACTTCCACCCACTGCATTAGTCATACCTTTGCCTGCTAGATCATACAGCCCATTATCAAAGTTTTTTCCCCATATGGATATTTATAGACAGTGATCAAGTCACTATTTTACCTGCTCTTGGGCAAACTAAAAAGATTTACCCCCTTTGTCTGTTTGTATAAAGTATGTTGTCCAATCTTCTAATCAAAGTTGTGGCTCTTCTCTGAACCCTTTCTGGTTTATCAGAATCCTTCTTGAATTATACACCATAATCTCCAACACTTCTTTTCAAAGCAATTGCTTCCAAGAAGAGTCACCTTCCTTGTATGTATGATCTACATCCCCTGTTCCTAAAGGTCCAAATTTACCTTTGCCCATATTGCAATGCTTTATATTTGTTTGCACCCATTTTACCAAGCAATCCAGATAATTCTGGATCAATTCCCTCTTCACCAATATTTGTCAGTGATCTATGTCACTGCTGAATCTATTGGTCAAACAGGTCAGAAGAAGCCAGGATTGGTTCAAGGTGCACTTACACGAATTTGTTTCATTTAGCAAAGCCAAAACAACTGTTCTGTTAACACACATGAAGAACACCTCACATGGAACTTGAAGAAACTGAGCAAGGAGTGTTGTCCAACAAATCTCAAGACATTGCACCAGTGACGATTGGCTGCAACTCTGAAAAAATTCAATCTGCATTTGACACTGGAAACATCAGAGGTATGCATGTTGGAGAGGGATCTCCATAAATCACACCATAAGTGCCCCCCCCTCCCCCCTCCCGCCACAGTGGCTCCTTTATTATTTTTCATTTCATCATTTGCCACCCCCCCTCCCCCCCCCCCCCCCCCCCCACCGCCGGTGGGGGGGGGGGGGGGGGGGGGGCAGCTGGCTGGGCCATTTACTGCTGATCACTAAGGAAGCAAACCGTGATTTAAAATACTCTGCTGTTTTCACTTCCCCAGCAATCAGCAGCAAACTGCCCAGCTGGCAGAGGCCCTCCACCAATCGGGGAGGGTGGGGGGGAGCAGCAAAATGAAAAGCATTAAAGGTGTTGCAGTGACAGGCACTTCTGGCAAAATGTACAGAGATCCCTAATGATGGAATTAAGAAGGCAATAGGTCCAACTGCAAAGAAGTCAGTTCCATTCAAGACACCATCAGGCAAAGTCATAAGAGACCAAAAGCAACAGATGGGTAGAACAGTATCTTAAACTTTATTCAAAAGAAAGTGATATCACTGACACAACCCTTAACTTTATTGAGAGTCTCTGAAGATCTTGATAATATTCCAACAGTTGAGGATTCAAGTAAGGCCATACATAATCTGGTCACTGGCAGGGGCCCAGGAAAAGACAGCATTCCTTCAGAAGTAATCACATGAGATAAACTTGTGCATCTTCCACACCTTTACAAGCATTTTACTTACTGCTGGATAGTAGGCACAGTGTTGCAAGGTATGTGAGATGCCATTATAGTCACTCTGTACAAGAATAAAGGTGACCACAGTGATTGTAAAAACTATTGTGGCATTTCACTACTAAGCACTGGTGGAAAGATCATCACTTGGGTTGTAGTGAGAAAACTTCAGTTCCTTGCTGGCCATGTGTGCCCTGAGTCACAGTGCAGGTTCAGAGCTCGTAGGTCCACCATAGATATGGTCTTCTCACTCTGACACATCCAAGAAAAATGTAGGGCGCAAAGGAGACCACTCTATATTGCCTTCATTGATCTGACTAAGACCTCCAACCTTGTCAAATGAAAAAGTGTCTTCAAATTACTGAAAAAGATTGCTTGTCCACCAAAACTCCTCAGCATAATTTGCTCTTTCCATAATGGAATGAAGAGAACAGACGGCTATAATGGATCAACATCTGAGGCTTTTAACATTCAAAGTGAAATGAAGCAGGGCTATGTCCTTACCCCAACCCAGTTTGCGATTTTCTTTTTTCTCCTTCTGATGTATGCTTTTGGGACTGCCACCAAAGGTATTTATGTACATATACGCTTAGACAGAAAATTATTACAACCTCAAACACTTTAGGGCAAAGACTAAAGTGTGGAAACTTTTGATTTGCGCATTGCTGTTTGCTGCTGCCTCTGCACTGATCGCCCACAGAGACAGTGACCTTTCAAAACTTCATCAGTCACTTTGCTCATGCCTGCCAAGAGTTTGGTCTTACAATCAGCAGTAAGAGGACTAATGTTATGGGCCAGAACATTGATTCACCACCAGTGATCACAATAGGTGAGAAAGTATTGATGTTGTAAGCAAATTTACGTACCTTGGCTTCACTGTTATCAACAACCTGTCACTTGAGGTTGAACTGAATACCCGTATTGGCAAAGCTTCAGGTATCACGAGCATGCTGAGCAAACAAATATGGAACAACAAACTGACTGTTAATCCAAGGTCAAAGTATATCATCCTTGTGTTATCAACACTCTTTTTATGGCAGTGAATCCTGGACCACATACTCTACTCGAATCCTGGACCACATACTCTACTCAAGAGAAGTACTTCAACAGTTTTCACTAATGTTGTCTTCGCCACCTTCTAGGAATTTCCTGGCAGGAAAAAGTTGCCTACACTGAGGTCTTAGAAGGTGCCAACACTATACACACCCATTCTTTTCTTAGTCAGCATCATCCTCTATGGCTTGGTCATATGTGCATCCTTATCTCCATACAAACATCCTTATCTCCAGCTCAAAGGAAAATGTGAAGGCAATGAACATTGAGCCAAAAGACTTGGGAGAAGATTGCTGAGGATCAAACCACTTAGAAACAGCCTATTAGACATGGAATGAAGGCTTTTGAAGAAAGAAGAGCCCAATATGCAGAGGAAAGAAGAAATCTAAGGAAGACCCCTGCACCACATTCAGGACAAGGATATGAACTTGACACACTCATAAATGTTCAACAAACTGAAGATGCGAGATATCCACTGTATGACCATCCCACAGCACATAAAAGTCTGAAGTCATGCAGGAGGCTTCTCACCAGCACTCAACCGCTTGATGCTACACCCAAAGAGACATGACTACAGATGTGGAATGACAGGCTGAAGAAAATACCTGACAGCAAAAAAGTGGACATTTGAGAAGCCAAGTCCTTACCACTGGATGCTGACAAACCATGGCAAAGGTGGCAATGTCTCAACCACCTATGTACCAGTCGGATGCTCCAAGGAACTAATGAAGGAGTTCTATTGGTTCAACCACCTGCGACTGCAGCACAGAGCCTCAAACTATGCAACACCTCCTACAATGCTGGCTGCTTGAAGGCA
Organism: Alligator sinensis; assembly: GCF_000455745.1. Lineage (NCBI taxonomy): Eukaryota > Metazoa > Chordata > Crocodylia > Alligatoridae > Alligator > Alligator sinensis. The sequence continues at coordinate 1,086,404 of NW_005842139.1, forward strand.
CATGTACAATGAAAGACCTTACAAAATACAATAAGCATGTGTAACAAAATGGTTAATATTGCTGCCATTCAAAATGGTCTAATGGTGTAGACACCCGAAAAGAACTACATGATGCCTCACTTGATGCAATTCTACTGTCTTGCAAGAAAGATGTGATTATGCGTCTATATTACAATGCTTTATGATTGTATGCCCCTAACTTCTCAAGCAATCCAGATAATTCTGGATCAATGTCCTCTTCATTATTTAGCACTCCACAATCTTTGTAGGCGACTACCAGGGACCCAAGGGCTCCTGTTACTTTCAGGGGAGAGTGCAGCAGGCCAAGCTTGCTGTGTGGAGCAGTTAGACAAAGACCAGCTGCTAGCAAGTAAGTAGACCAGGGACAGCAAAGGTAGGAGCTACCATGGGTAGGGGCAGGGGGGTGGCGTGGAGCTAGCTGCATGGCAGTGAACAGTCAAGGGGCAGGTAGTGCAGAGGTAAAGGCTGCAAGCAGCTGAATTTGTTACATGTATTATCTAATATTACATCCACTGCATCAATAGAAATAATTTTAATTACAAAATAATTGTTCCATGTACCTTGTTTTCCTTTCCTCTATTTCTCTTACTAGATTGACTTCTAAATTACTATTCATAAGCTTTCCATTGTTAATGGGGGTACAGGGACACCTCTGCCAGCTCCACGTTTTGTGCCAAAGGCATCCCACCCTCTAACAGCATTCAAGAAGGACTGTCATCAAAGTATATCCCATTGAACTGTGTCATCTGTCAAGAAGCACTCTGTTTAGCATACAAGAAATCTCTTTTTAATCCCTCCCTTCCTCTACAGCTTACCTCAACTAACTATAATGTGCAGTATGTTTTCCACCACTCCCAAGTGGATTTCTATGTAAATTTGCTATATTCAAACCTAACATTTCCTTCCCCAAACATTATAACAGTTGGGACTGGCCAGCCAAAGACATGCTCACCTCCTGGCTCCTCTTCCCCTGCAGCTTTCCAAATTATGTCTGGTAGATTTTTAACAGCCAGGATTTTACCTACATGTATTACAGTGACAAATTGATTATATCAAGCTGCACCCATTTCTTTCAGTTCTCTTTCAGCAGCTGCATCACTCTTCTTCATGACTTGCACTCTAGACGGAAGGGACATGAAAGTTCTGGTTGTTTCCTTACGGTTGCCCCTATATCTTTTTTTATCGCTGAAACACCTGCGCCTTCCTTGAAATGTGAGTCAGGCATGCAGGGAGCCAAATAGAAGTGTTTAAGCTGAGATACAGCAGGTTTTCTCTGGGAAGATTCCACCCTTTCCTCTTTTTAAGTGTTTCTGCACTCAAGTCCAGAAAAATCATAATATACTTCCTTTTCGTAACTTATTTTCTTCAGTTTCTTCGATTTCTTATTTTCATTGGTATTTGATACATTTTCCTAAGATAGCTCTAGAAGACTCACTTTCTGCAAGCCATGGCCTCAGAGCCCTGTGCGCACTCTTTTTGAAGGGTTGGATGGGGAGAACAATTTTAATTCAGTCTGTATGAATTTCTGTCTGACCTTTATATAGTTGTCTTCCTCGGTCCCTTCACTGATCCACCAGGAGCATAGATTAGTGCTCTGGCTTCAGCTTTCTAGATCTTAAGCCTCATCAGAGAGACAGTCTACTTTCTTTTCCAGAAGGAAGAATCCTCGCTCCTCTTCATCATGGTGATCATCCAGGTCAGAAGTTCTGGCTCTGCATGTTGTATTCCACGCTGCAGGGCATCAGTCTTGCCCTTGATCTCATTGACAGACAGCTTAACTTCACAGACTTCAGCTGGAGTCTTATTCTGTGCAGCTTAAGGATTTTTAAATTCTTTTCTCATTTCTGATAGTAGTCTCCCACCAGTCCCTCCCCCTTGTTCCAGGTTCACTTCTACTTTGTTTGCAGGGCTCTGTTCCTCAACAGGTTTTGTGCAACCAGAACATTGACATAACATTTTTAACTGGTTGTAGACTTGCTCTACCTGCTTTATTTAATTTTATCTTCAATAAAGACCAGTCGTGTGACTGAAAATTCAGGTTTAGCACTGAGTATTTTAAGCGGGGTTTGGAGGGATAGAAGCATGTCTGCTATGCCAGCATGCCCACTGGAACCCCCTATTTTGAGATATTTTAAATCCATTTCAAAAGTGCCATGATACTTTATATTTAGAGATTGTTTTTAAATAAAAAATGCTATGTGGCAGGAAGTCAAATAGATTTCTTCTGATGTCCATTCACTTCTCATCAATTTTCTACAAGTCCCAGGTTCTGACTTATATGCACTAATATTTATTTCTCCTTTCTTGCATTTGTTAATTGGTGATTTCCAAACTGTAGAAATTGAGAAAAAATGTCTCACCCTCCCATGCTCAGGTCAACAAATGTCACTGTCTCAAGGTTATTGGGCATTCTAATTAGTTTTCTCAATCCATGGCTTTGATTATAACTGATTAAGTAACTCATATCATCTGAATTAAAGTTTCTCAGAGAGAAGTTCTCCTGCTCACAAAGCAACTCTAAAAAGGAATCAAGAGGAAAATCTTCATCTTAAAAAGTCAGCCAAAAAAGAAGACTCTCACCCCAACCCTACCTTTTACTGGCTATGTGGCCAATACAATAGTATATAGAATAATAAATGTAGTGTAACACAGATTATATTAATAATTATGTTGTTATATATCCCAAAGGATTTATCTATAATGTGGCATAAAGGCTAAGCATATCCATTTATTTTCATGGTTTTATTATCATTTTAATATAAAATGTGGATACAGTTTAATAAAAAAAATCATTATGGACGCTTTATTATAATTTCAAGAAATTGCTATGAGGGGTATTTTTAGGGCTGGCAATAACGACAATTTTTGGTGATGAAGTCAAATGTCTCCAATGACACCATACTTCCATCACCCTTCAGCTAAATTTCCTCCTCAATATTATCATTCTAGCACCCACCTTTATATAGTTTCCCTCCTTCTCAGTCAGACTATGAGAGTCCATCTCAATGAAGGTGCAGCATGCAAAGCTCTTTGCACTGAACC
>NW_005842139.1:1089490-1090845 GCF_000455745.1 Alligator sinensis
GCTCTATTGAGAAGAACAAGGAAGTTTGGGTTCTTGCCTCATCTTAACTCCTCCCTGTATCCACAGCATTTCTAGTGACTGACATGGTGCTAAGTAGGGAGCAGACATTATGATAAGAGGATAACTGCCTGGACTATATGGACCACATTAAAAAAAAGGGAATCTAGCCCTGTGTTTTCAGATTACAAGAAGCACTTGCTAAAATGGTGCAGATTCTTTTGGGATTTATTTTTCTTTTTAGTTGAATGCAGTGACTAAGGGCTTTTTTTGGACTAATATCAAAAGAGTTTTTAAGTTAATTAACTGAAAATAGTTATAAATGCTAGCAGTTAAAAATTGCAGCTATTTCTATTGAACTGATTTGACTTGGTCCAAAAAAATCAACAGGAATTAAGGTTTTAAACTGTTAGTCCTGGGACTGATTTAAGATAACTGTAAACTAAGGCCAGGCACTGAAAATGTATTTAAGCACATAAAGATAAGGTAGGCACCTACATTTGTTTGAGGATCTAAATCTATGGATATTAGTTTTGTGAAAACACGAGAGGTAATGTAACATTTTTGCAAATCACTTTCTCATACAATAATTGTGTAAATTATATAAAAAACATAATATTGGAATTCTATTAAGAACTGAGAACTGCTTACAGCAACATATACTGTAAATGTTCCCATTTAGGCTAAGAAATAAAGCTTGTCAGCAAAATTAAAAAGTTACATATATTGTTTAAGTGTATGATCAGAAAAATGGAGGGTTTTAACCTGAAAATGGGATAATTTGCAGTTCAGAATAAAAATGGTTTGAACAGTTAGCTTTTCTGGTCAGATGCTAGTGATTATTCAGTCCTAACAAGTCTCCTGCTAACTAGCCTCTAATAACTTTGGTATAAAGTTGGCAGTTAATTATCCCATAAAATTACCTGGTGCTCAAATTGACAACCAATTTTACCACCTGTAGGTAAATGTTACAATCCCTAAAACTATTGTTTGTATTGAAAGTATACTGTCTATAGACTTTAATTTTGAGAACAGGCCTTTTCTTTACAGGAAGCTAGCCATTATTTGGTGCCTTTTATAGCAGTTGAAAGGACCAAGGTCATTTTGCTGCTTTCCCTGTAGATTTTCTCTGTCCTTAAAACCGTTCATAAGCATAAGCAACTGCTTTTGCTGTGCATACTGCGATCTGGAAATGTACTCATTGTGGTTGCTACACTTGACCCAGCCAAAGTGGAATCAAACTATGTTCCTAAGAGCAAAAGTGACTCGCTGTCTATAAAAAATGCCTCCGTAGTGCAAACTAATCAAAATGTTTTCTATACATATATTCAAATATATACTAATTTATAATAGCAGGA
>NW_005842139.1:1090876-1093477 GCF_000455745.1 Alligator sinensis
TGGTTTGCAATGTATAACTGTGATCCTATGCATTCAATCATTTCTCAGAACTAGTTAACATAGTACCTGAATCAATCCAGGTAGTATGTTGTACCGAACCAATCCTCTTACTAATTAACTCTCTAGGGAGTTCATCATATGAACAAACTTTAAATCATACAAAACCCACAGATAATGAGAGTAAATTGCCTTCAAAATAATCTAACCTTGAATTTAGCCCTTAAACTTTAAGTTTATCTCCATATGTACATGATTTATATATTTCTGACCATAAATCTCTGAAAGTCTGCAAGTACTACTTAGTTTGTCTGTATTCATACTGAGATGTCATGTACATAACCAAATCGACAGATCATTAGACAAACTTTATTTGCATGTTTTTAAATGCAATGCATATCGCTGTATATTTCCCAATTTTTAAGCATTGTCATTGATCCAAACATTATGCCCAGGTGCAAATATTATACTTTTACCAGTATAAGTAATCCGAAACTGGTCTATAAGTGGTCTATAAAACCGCATAACTTAGATCGATTCTGCCTTGGGCTTTCTGCATGTCTGTACCTAGCCTATGTGATTCCACCTGAATGCACGACTGCCTTCAAAGTAACATGAAATTCATGCATCTCAGCAATAGCAAAATAGGGCACAGCAAAGATTACTAAACAATGTCTGCTCCAACTCTTATACTATTCATAAAACAAAAGAACAAAAGCAAATTATGTCCTGCTCGGAGAAGCTCCAAAATTAAATTTGTTCAACCTATAGTCAATTTCATTGCTTCTAAAGCTACTAAAATATAATAGAAACACGGCATATTAAACATTTATAGAGCTTTTTTCAAGGGAAAAAAAAAAATCACATGCACTGACAAATTGTAAACTGAAAAGCTGAAGAATTGTCACTCTTCCATCCATATGAAAGTATCTAGTCAAACTTACAACTTCCAGTCCAAGATTTTCACAAGTTCTGTAGGTTTTTACAGCCCTTCCCCCTTTAGAAGATAACGCTAGGAATGGTAGAGACCTGTTCAAGCTACAGTGGCTCCTCTCCTGGCTTTCTACATGGGATGGGGTAATTTAGGCCTGTTTATAGATGATATTTGAAAAAAGAGTTTCATCTTCTATTTTAAAAAAACCCCACAGCTTGGGGCATTTTATCACACTTTAGTATTTTTTCCATTCCTCAGGAAATTATCAATAATGCATTTTGAGTAAAAACAAACATTTAAAACAAACATTGAGTAAAAACAAACATTAGTTAGCATACAGCACACGCAATGTCGTCTTATTAGAAAGGAGAATGATAGGCTGAAAAGTTTAAACATTGTGTAAGCCTTTGCAATAAAAAAGCTTGAAGAACAAAAGCGGTATTTTAACTATGATTGCCAGTTCCTTCTATTTTGTCATGATTCTTATCATTAGGGATCTACTGAATTCACAGTGAAAGTGGGCTACATGTCAGCTGCTTTAATCTCGCAAGTTCCCCCACGTGCCCCACCACCCTCCTCCCCCCACCAACGGGCAGAGGGGCCCCGCTGCTTGCTCCCGATCAGCAGGGAGGCGAAAACCATGGTTTAAAACATGGCACCGTTTTTGCCTCCCAGCTAGCCAGAAACAAGCAGCAAGGCCACCAAGGCCCCTCAGTCCATCAGCAACACAGGGGAGGAGTGCAGGGGACCCTGCAAGATTAAAGGAGCTGCCATGCAGCCCACTTCCGCCATGAATTTGGTGGGTCCCTGCTTATAATATCCAATGTTTCTCTGCAAATCTCTTATCAAGAGAACCAGCCACCTCGAGTGGTGACTACTCTATGGGGCCCTGACCACTGGTACCTCTGTCCACCACTTAGACCAGTGACAGCAACACCAGAGCAAGCCCGCTCTGCCTAGCACGTCCTGTACAAGCTACCCATCTCCAGAAAAACTAGTGACCTCCAGTGATGGCTGCTGCACAGGGCCCTGGCCACAGAAACCTTTGTTTGCCATTTAGACCTGGCGAGATTGATGACCTGCCCTTCCTGCGAAGAGGAGGTGGAGAAGACTCTCTCCCAGGCTTTCCTGTACTGCCCCAACTACGGCCACTTTTGGTTGTCCTCAGCACCCTCCTTGGCACACTGGACTTGGATTTCTGCCAGGCTAGCTACATTGCCTCTATCCCATACTGAGTGGTTGAAAAGGGCATGATCTGCCTGACCAATGTCCTGCTGGGCCAGGCCAAGATGGTGACCCTGAAAAGCCACAGAAACCAGCTCACAGGGGCCAGCTCCGGCAATGCCCTCCAACTCTTCTGCTTTTTCAGTCTGCGTGCATGTCATATTTGAGTTTGGATATTTCACTTTGCAACAAAATATGAACCAGTATGTGTCACACTGGCCATCAAGAGGACATTGTGCAAGGTGGAACAGCTAATCCTAAATGTGTAACCCCAAGAAGTTCACTAAGGAAAGGGAGTTTCAATCTCTAGTGATATGAGTGTTTTCACTACTGACAAGTGTTTCATGCTTGACCCATAGGAGGGCCACAGACTTTGGCCCTTTTACCTTTTGTTTTTTAATATTTGTATAAAAAGTCAAAGAAAAGGTGAGCCCTCTCCCTCTCTT
>NW_005842139.1:1093508-1101852 GCF_000455745.1 Alligator sinensis
GTGTGCATGCCTGTGCCTGGTTAATGTAGGGTTTCCACAGCTGGCCAACATTTTTCCAGAATAACTACAGAGAAAGCATTTCCAGAAAGTAAAGGATATTTTCCTCCATTTCAAGACCTTAATTAGAACATGTATTTTAAACAGAGTAGTACATATCTAACAGAGGATTTTAAAGTTCAATATCTTGGCTCTTTAGAATAGTAGTATTTGTTTTCAGTACCAAAAGCGATTAGTCCACAATACCATATGTTCGATTCACTCTCAAATATCATATCGCTTTTATCTGAAGCAGTATTTTTTTTAAAAAAAACAAAAAATCCTTATTTTCCACTTTAATATTTTCTATCACGATAGATGAATAGATTATTCCTTTTTTCTAAATACCATTAAAATTGCTTTTTGAGCCATACTAAAGGCTAGATTAGGTCAAGAGGATTTTGATTTAAATTATTCTTCATGGTTTTTTGTTGAGGAATGAGGTACATTCTTAGTTAACATTTGAGATCTAACATTCCTTGTTAATAAGCATAAATACAACAGGCAGTTCTAGTCCTGGAAATTAGAATTCAAGGGAGACAGAAATGGATACATCACAAATACCCAACTGTGCTAATTTTACATGCAAGTATATTTTCTATGACTGCGTACGTTTTCTATAAATATGGGAGTTTAATAATTAACCATTATTATTCGTTGTTTGTTTACTTTTACTTTTAACAAAGGGGATTTCAATTTACTTGTTATAATTCAAAAATCAAATACTATAATTCTTCTAATGAATCAGATCTTATGTATAAGAAGCTTTACCCTCAAGCTAATTATTTGGCGAACATAAGCATTCCTGAAGATAAACGTTTATAATGGAAATTATAACATGGCTGCAATAATGGCAATATGATGCAATTACAATGAATCATGATAATCTCTCAAGCATTTTGTGACACTTAAATGTGCAGTACACTTCAGATATGCCGCAATATGGTGTTTTGCTTATATAGAAAAAACAGAAGTTCCTGACATTATTATTTCTTAGTTTATTACCCTGATGTTTAGGAGCCTTAGCCATAGTTCAGGACCTAGTGTTACTAAGGACTGATATTACTCAAATGTGAAGTCAGTCAGTCCCTGCCCCAAGGAGCTTTCAGTGTAGGTGTAAAGCAAAAGACAACAGATAGATGCACAAGAAAACCAGGAGACAATATCAGTCAGCACATTGGCAACCTAGCCATCATCAAGGCTTTTGTGAGCATTGCAGAAAAGGAGGGTTTTAAGGAAGGAACTAAAGGAGGACGCTGTTAATCTTGTGAAGGTTACAATAAAGCTTGCAATTAACATAGTAGCGCACACAAACTGCAAATGGGGGCGATGCAGTTAGCAATGTAATTACACTTTGGCTTTCTTTGAATTCCATCTTTAAATCTAATAGCTGACAAAAAAAGAAAAAAAAATACTCTAAATGGTCTCTAATGGAGATCCTACTTTTGTTCTTCCTGGCATATTTTTGTATTTAAAATTCATTTGAAATTTCATTTAAAATGTCTTAATTTAAAATTCAGACTGAGAACCTAGCTTTCCCCCACTTTGTATACAGCAAACCTAATATGGGCACTATGTCTTGCTCCATGTTTTCTATAACACTGAATTACAACACTTTATGTTTGGCACTTACAAGACACTATAATAAATAAGCCTAACTATAATTAGCCATTTGTGCGCTCCTATGCCTGCCTTCTGCACTTAAATTGCGTCTCCATTCTCATCAGTGGCACTTCCTCCATCTGCCTCCTTACACCTACACACCCCTCCCCAGCCTTTTTGTCTACCCTCCTCTCACCCTTTGAATAATTTCTACCCACTCAAAGTAGCCAGAAGAAATAGATGTTGAGAAATAGCCCTGCAATTATTTTATAAAAATCTAAACAAGAATCATGGAACTGTTACGAAGTGTGAGCAACATTAGCGCACAGATTTTTGTTCAATTTTCTCCTGTCCCTACATCTGTACTTTGCCTATTTAAAATAGGGACCTTCATCTTTGTAGTATCTGCAAAGCACACAGCACACCTGTGGTGCTAAATTAATAACAATAATAGGCACATAGGCGACTAACATTCAATAGCAGCGTGCTCAAAGATGTTCCCCAGATCACCTCTTTTGACTGGCATAAGGCAGTAATTGTGCATACATTATTTAGTGCACAGACTTCCCTTAGTATCAAATCCATATTCTGATTGGCCCATAGGCCCTTTTCCAGTAATATCACTGCCATGCAACAACTCCCAATGTTATAAAACAGGGACCTCCTCAAACAATAAAAATAAATACTTAGGCTTGTTCTGTAAAATGAAGAGGGAGTTAATAGGGAAGAAGAGAAAGCTTTTATTTTTTTTAACTCCTCCCTTTATTTTTGACGGCAACCTAATCCTGCATCCTCACTTCCCAAAATCAGCTCCATCCCCAGACTGGCCATAGATAACTTTTATTTCTCTCTTAGAAGAGTTATAAATTGCCTTCATGATTCCAGCTTCTTTTTCAAAATATCAGAAGGGTCAACATCCATTATCATCACAACTTCTACTAGTAAATGTAAAAAAAAGTGTTAATGTAACATTAAGACTGCACAGTTAAAATTAGGAAAGGGCAGAAGTATTCCAGAATTAAGTTTTTCAACAGCAATATTAACTCAAGCATATTGCACAGCCTATGTGCTTTATAGTATATTTTAGGGCATCCAAATAATAGCAAGGTACATTTGATGCTCGTATTTTAACAATGTTTCATTTACGCCACTGACATTTTATGAAAGACCATCAGATGACAAAATATTTTAAATTTCTCTTTTAATTCTTGGATTTTTACTTTTTTTTTCTTTTTTTTTTTTCTTTTTTTTGATAGTGAATCTATTTAACCTCACTTTGCTAGCCAACTTGGATGAAAGGTGAACGTGTTGCTAATTGAGATACACTGAATATTACTTTGAACAGCAGAGGCAGCTTTTATGGCAGATGATGTGAATTCAGTAAAGCTGAATTAGCATGAAATAAGGTTAATTCAGAGGCTGCATATTTACCAATTGATTTTAAATTTTTTCTTTTAAAGTTTCCTTTTTTCAGTCACAAAAGTAACTCTTTGTCATACATGCTTTCCTAAGATACTTCTTGTCATCAAGCAAACACAACAGACAGGCCAGCTTCAACATGGCATAGCCAAAGCCCCCTTCTCCGAGCCCACCTTTCTCATTCACATATGCAGGGGTTCAGAGTGCACAATCCCTAATTTGTGGGTTGCTCAAACAAAACTTGCTTCATAAAGGTGATAAACTTTTTCTAATCTGTTGACAGTATTTAGAAAATAACCAGTTCAGGTACAAATAAATCATCCAGCTAAAAGTCTACGTTTAGATAAAGTGCATGATTGAACTATGGCCAAATTACTTGACCTGTTTTTAAGGCTGACAAAAATCTTGCTATGAATTTTTAAAAGGATTGAGGAAAAAAAAATGGCCTCTTAGAAGATATGTATATAGTAAGAATCTATTATTAAACAGTCACCAAGCAAAGACAATTTTCCTATATATGGATACAGATCTTATTTCTTCATAATTTTATACACATCAAATTTGTTTCATATAATAAAAATTATAATAGAAACACAAATTTTAATATAATAGGCTATATTTCAACAAATTCAATTTGCATTAGCCCAGCACAGGTGGTTATTTATTGCAGTGTATATACACATAATCTTGATGTTTTGAAGGTGACTCAGACTGGCTGAGTAAGTAAGCCAGGGACAGCCAGTGAAAGCATTTACTCAGCATCTAGGGTACATATTACAAGCTCAGCTCTGCATGAAGGGCAATTTGGACCATGAAGAAGCAGCAAACTGAATCAAGGACAAGTGTAGTTTAATACTTCCAATCTCATGAACTGCGAACCAAAATCCTATTTTTAAAGAAAAAATGTAAAGACAAAGAATAACATGGTTCACAAAAATAGTTCAAATACAGCACAGGGAATTTGGCATCTCAATAATGAAAGTGTGTCTATTATTGTGTGAGTAACGACATAACAGCTTATGTTTTAAAAACTGAGTTCAAGGCTAGTGGATTTGTTTTAGAATTTTCTTTTTTTTTCCCCTTTCCCTTTTAAATGGAAAGCAATTAGATTTCCTGCCACTGCCATTTAAAAAGCTATATAATCTGGTAGCTGAGAGAGAGAGAGACCTAAAAGCAAAGAGAAAGTGTGTATGTGGAAGGTTGAAAGGATTGATTGCAGGGACAGCAGAGAAAGATGAGCCCTGAAAGCAGAGAAGGAAATAGAGAGGCTGAGGAAAGAGAGAGCAAGAAGGCACAGGCTCTGCTCTCTGATGGGCAAACACACCTCTCAGTGACTTCAACTCAAACAGAACAAACCTCTTTAAAGGACACAATTTGGCTTCAGAAAGGACCTTTTAAAAGCGTCTGGGAAATGGACCATGCTCACCCAAGGGTCTGCATGTCTAGAATCTGATTTTTTTTTTAATGTGAGGTAGGAATACACTGTAATATTTTTGGAAGAGTTTTGCTTTAAAACATAGTCCTTGGGAACAAAGCTCTTACAGTCTGATGACAAAAACATCACGGATGTTCACGTTCTTACCAACTACACAATCCCAGTTTGATGTTTTACATTTTCCAGTATTTACCACTGAAATAAAACTAAATTGCATTACCTCTTGAATAAAATTTGTCCATTACTAATTTTGTCCCAGTCTCCTTGGTCTGACTTACACTGCTGATGTGCTGTGCTCCTACACTGACAGTCTCATTTGTATTGTCTTGGCAGTAAGTCCCATTTAAATCAATAGATATACATGCATGAATGCAAACTTTATCTTTCTGCTAGCAGACTTAATTTAGATGCCTGCAGTTCTGAGAAGTTTATAAACTGATTTGTTTCTTATAACCGGTATTCAACAGCTAGAAATAGTTCTTCAGTTGACCCCATTCAGTGCTACCACATTTCACAACCAGAGCTGAATGCAGGTGCCATGGCAGTAATGGCCTAAAATCTAGCTGACGAAAAGTAATATTTAGACTTAGTTATCATTTGTAATTGCCTCATATGTACAAAACACTGTACAAACCTGATACCACCGATGTTAGGCATATTTTATTATGCATCTGTGAATACGTAGTTTAGGTATTATCATCGCCATTTTACAAACAAGGAAACTGGAGCACAGATGAGATGTACCATGCTGTAGCCATGGAGCAGATTAGCAGCATAGGTTCCCAACTCTGCTCGTGCTTCAACTACAGTGCTACATTTGGACTCGTAAACAAACCACAGCAGGACCTTTTCAAAATATTTAAATGTTCATAACTGTTTAGATCTCAGATCAGATATGGCCCAGTGATTTTGAAATAATGTGTTCAAATAGGGCTCAGTTCTATGGGGTGATGAATACTCTTGCCATTTATCCAACAAAAGCGTATTCTTAATTTTGAACATAAGAATAATTCCACTGATGTCAAAGGGACTATAAGGATGCTTAAAGTTAAGTGTGTGCTTAAACACTTCTTTCATCTGGGACCAGACTGCACTGAATCTTGCAGAATTAACTCCCATAGATTCATAGATGTTAGGGTCAGAAGGGACCTCAATAGATCATCGAGTCCGACCCCCTGCCTAGGCAGGAAAGAGCCTGCATAGGCAGGACAGAGTGCTGGGTCTAGATGACCCCAGCTAGATGCGTATCTAACCTCCTCTTGAAGACCCCCAGGGTAGGGGAGAGCACCACCTCCCTTGGGAGCCCGTTCCAGACCTTGGCCACTCTAACTGTGAAGAAGATGTAGCGATCCTGTAAATCCTTACTCACGTGATCGATTCTTTTTTCAAGTGACTAGCCCAAATGATTTCAATGGGTACCTTGAATGCATAAGACATGCAAACAAAATAGGGTTTGTAAAATAGTCCTATGATTATGGTTTGCAAACAGAAGTGTGTGAAACTCATCTAATTTACTATGCATCTGTGGTTGCACCATAGGGTGTGCACATATTTCATTGTGAACATTTTGCACAGCTCTATATGCAAGTCATTTTTAATGTAAAATATTTAATTTCCCTTAGGTACTGAGAAGGTAAAGGAGGTAATCAAGATGTAAATCTAGATCCTGCTGTTTTCCTGCTAAAATAGCTTACCCTGGATTTTATGCAGTAATTTTGAATTACCAAGAAAATAAACATTATTCTAAAAATATTTTTAAATGTTTATTTTTAAAGATTGAAGAGACCCTGCTATTCTATTTATATCACTGACTTCTACTGGATGCAGCTATTTCAGGTCTGAAATGTTTCATGCAAAATAAAATAAAAGCAGCTGAACCGTAACTGTAAGAAAAAATAAAAGCACTCTGTAGCATAAACTCCTTTCTGTTAAACAAAAAGAATCACACTCCTTTTACACTTTACTGTGGGGAATCTTTCCTCAGAGGAAACAGTCAAACACAAGATGTCTGCTAAGACTGTGCAGGATAAAAAAAAACACGATATTGTCCCCAGTGTTCCAGCATTCGCTAAGATGTGTCAAGTTTAAACGAATCATTAGAAAAATGCTTCTTCCCTTGTGGGGAATCAATTTCTAAAAAGAACAGTCAAATGAGCGCTCTGTAGAATATGACACAGTGCTTGGAATTTACAATATGACAGCGTTCTTGCCTTGAACATCAATTACAACACTGCAGTAGTTATTTTGTCCGGAAAAGAAATAACATTTATTACCCATGTTCTGTTGCTTTATATAGTATCTTAGCGACCTGTAATGATATTAATTTAGCAACTCTCTTGTTGGACTCGAGATGGGCCCAAATTGAATTCAGATACCCTTCAGCCTTACTTAGCCAGGAAGTAGACTAGGACACAGTTGTTACACTGGATCAAAAGCGAAAAGAATAGAAAGCTCAAACAGTGCTTGGGGAGGAGGGGAAGGGTGAAACATAAGCATCTAGCTGGGGTCATCTAGACCCAGCCCTCTTTCCTGACTATGCAGGGGGTCGGACTTGATGATCTATTGAGGTCCCTTCCGACCCTAACATCTATGAATCTATGAACAAAGTGGATTTAGCTATGAACAAAAAATGCAAATAGGGGTGGGGAGGAAAGAAATTTAATGCTAAAATACTTTTTTAGAAGAGAGGCTTTTTTTAAAAGACGCAGTTGGCAAGGATTGAAATGCGAACAAGAACAAACCCTAAAAAAATGTTGCATCCCATCCCTCTCCTATTCTACCTGATGTCTACATAGTGCCTATGAAGGCCTGAATCCTGAAATCTTATGTGCATGATTCACTTTACGCACTGTGAATCCCATTGACTTCAGTGCTGACTTAGCGAGGACTACACATAGCAATTATAGTTAAACATGTCTAAGTCTTTTGCAGGGTTAGAATTTGTGTGTGTATCTGTGTGTATCTTGTTATATATAACTGCCTATCAAACACTTAGCACTCTGTAGAAATATCAGCAGCAGGTAAGTCTAAGAAGAAGTGGGGTTTCAAACTCATTATACTTCCTCCATCACCTCAGGAGCCCAAACCATAACATTATGGAAGGTAAATGCTTATTTCTCAGCAGCTGGTATATAACAGGTGCCCCTGTATGATACGTTGGCCGTTGAAATGGCAAGGGTTAAATCTCCCAGAGTCTCTATCTACATCCTTGCTATATTCTGTAGGTAGAAAAGGAAACATGTCAACTGTTGATTGATTTTTGTTATGGACTCTCCCTTTATGTTAAAACCAAGGATGTGACATGCATAGAGAATCACAGAATATCCAGAAACGCATACAGTGGCTGAAAAACACAACCTGAACTCTTCTGACTCTACGGCATCCAAAATATCATCTAAACAAACACATTTGCTATAAAAGCATCAGGCAAGGAGAAGAATATCTTTCAGAAGATTAATTTTGGCCTCTAACTTGCCCAAACATCTACACTTTGGGCAAGTGTACAGTTGCATAGGTTCTTGGACCTGGAAAGACTAGAAGTCTTAAACCAGCCAAACATGATGGTGCAAGAGAGTGGAGAGGGGGCAGTTGTTCAAGTCAAGATGGGTTTCAAGTAGGGGTGTGCGAAATGGACTGTATTCAATTCAGATTCGTCCTGAATTGGGGACAGTGATTCAATTTGTTGATTTGTATCGCTGTCCCGATTTGATTCGGCCAAATCCAAATCTGAAGATTTGATGCTTATTCGGAGAAACAGCAATTCAGCCAGAGACACAGCTTTAAATGTTTTCTTTACATACCTCAAGGTACCAGGCACCGCTTGGGAATGGTGCTATGGTGGGGCACAGAGGG
>NW_005842139.1:1101926-1121199 GCF_000455745.1 Alligator sinensis
ATCCGCCACCAAGTGCACAGGGAACCCCCCCCCCCCCCCGGCTCAATGATTGGCTGTGGGGGGACCCCAGGTGCCCCCCCCAGACCCAGGAGACACCAGTCATGGAGCCAGGGAACAGTGGGGGTCCCCCGCGCACTCCATGACGGACTCAGAAGTGAACTGGAAGTGCTTCTGGTGCACTTCCAGGTCTTCCATCGAGCGTGCTGGGGACCCCCCCACACACACACTCCCATGGGACACTCCATCCACCCCACCATCTCAGCATTCACAAGCTGCCTGGTACCTCGAGGTATGTAGAAAAAACATTTAAAGCCGTGTCTATGTCCGAATCATCAAAACTCTCTGAATCTCCCCAAATTGATTTGGAGGGTTCCAATTCAATTTGGAGCAATTAAAGGGTCTCCTGATTCGATTCGGATTTGGATATTTGGCTGCCAAAACAGGCCGAATCTCCACCAAATTGAATCAATGACCGAAGCTTTGCACAGCCATAGTTTCAAGTCTTCAGTTCCTTTAGATCTTATAGGAAAACAAAATGAACCCCAAAAAGCTCACAAGTATGAAAAAATTGCCCTGACATCTATTACAATATAGAAAAGAAAAAAATCCTTTCTGACCCCATGGGGCAACCAACACAGCCCAGAAACACCCTTTACTCTGCACTACAACCTAGGGATAATACAACTGCCTATCTCCTAATTGAACAACTAGAATTCCCCTATCTATCATCCTCTCTCTTCTGTAAATGTATCCCAGCTCCTTTAATCTTCTTTCATATCCAAAATGATTGTGCAGCTGTGCTTCATTCTCCTGCTGCTGAACATGGTCCAATTTCTACCTGATATGGGTTGCAGATCTCTTCTCATGTTCTTAGCTATGCATATATTCTGGGTTTTCAAAACTGTTATTCTTCAAAACACAATCCGGCCATAGCTACTCCTAAATCATTCCTGACCAATGCTTATACAACCTCTTCTTGAAAACCTCCAATAAAGGAGATAACACAATTTCCCTAGGCAGTCTACTCCACTTTCTCGCTATTCTAACAATGACGATGTTCTCCCTGATATCTGATCTAAATGTACTTTTCTGCTATTTCAGGCCATTAGTATGTCTCCTATTCTCTGCAGCAAAAGATAAAAGGTGTTCTTCCTCTTTATTATGACAGCCTTTCAGATAGTCAACCTGTAGCAAAGTAGGGTATTTTTGATGTTTCAGGCACTGTGGCTGGTAGTTGCATGAAAAGGTTGTTCAAAAAGGTTTAAGAAAAGGTTATCAAACACTTGTCTAGGATGGTTTAGATATGGATGATCCTGCCTTGGGCAGGGGATTGGACTAGATCAGCAGTTAGCAACTGGCACCATTTTTCCCCTCAGCCCAGCCACAGCACAGACAGAGCTCCCCGCTGTTTGATTGTTGTGTGATATCCCCCTCCCCAACCCCAAACCAAATGCTTCCAGAGGCCGCTACTGCAGGAACATAGCCAAAGCTCCCCAGATCCACGGGCTGGATCCAGCCAGGAGGTCTTATGTTACCAACCTTTGGAAAAGTTCCTTCCTGCCCTACATTTTTATGATTCTATAATATAATCTAATAATTCCTGACCAACCTGATTACCCTCTATGACAGGGGCAGGCAATTATTTTGGGTGGAGGGCCACTTACTGAGTTTTGGCAAGCCATCGAGGGCCGCATGACAGGCAGCCAGGGGCAGATAAATATTCATTTTCTAAATTTTTTAGGGGTCCCGTGGGCCAGACAGAATGGCCTAGTGGGCTGCATCTGACCTGCCAGCCACATTTTGCCCACCCCTGCTCTATGATAAGATGACTGGCTCTGTGGATGCAGAGAAAGGAGTGGACATGATATACCTCAACTTTAGCAAGGCTTTTGATACCATCTCCCATAGCATTCTTGCAAGCAAGTAAAGTAAGTATAGGCTGGATGAATGGAATGTAAGGTGGATAGAAAGCTGGCTGGATTGGTAGGCTCAACAGGTAGTGATCAATGACTCGAGGTCTAGTTGCCAGCTAGTATCAAGTGGAGTGCCCCAAGGATCAGTTTTGAGGCAGCTTGTGTTCAATATCTTTATTAACAAACTGGAAAATGGGATGGGTTGCACCTTCAGCAAGTTCGTGGATGACAACAGGGCTGGGGGGAGTAGTAGATATGCTGGAGGGTAGGGCTAGGATTCAGAGTGACCTAATCAAATTGGAGGATTGGGCCAAAAGAAATATCATGAGGTTCAATAAGGAAAAGTGGAAATTCCTGCACTTACGATGAAAGAATCCCATGTACCGCTACAGGCTTAGGACCAACTGACTAAGCAGCAGCTGTCCAGAAAAGGACCTGGGGGTTACAATGGACAGCAAACTTGATATGATTCCTATTCTCATAGGGAAGCTAACAGTCTGTGGAGTGGATGCCTACACAGTCAGGTGGGTGGCCAACTGGCTTAGGGACCGCACCCAGAGAGTGGTGGTGGACGGGTCATTCTCAGCCTGGAAGGAGGTAGGCAGTGGGGTCCCCTCAGGGTTCGGTCCTTGGACCAGTGTTATTTAATATCTTTATCAGCGATTTGGACAAGGGTGTGGTGAGCACCCTCTCTAAGTTCACGGATGATACCAAATTATGGGGCAAAATGAATACACCAGAGGGCAGGGTGCAGTTACAGGCTAACCTGGACAGGTTAGATCAATGGGAGGAATGTAATAGGATGCAATTCAACAAAGATAAATGTAAGGTGCTCCACCTAGGAAGGAAAAATCCCCAGCACATCTACAGGTTGAGGGATGTCCTCCTCAACAGCTCAGAGGCTGAGAGAGATCTTGGAGTCATAGTTGACTCTAAGATGAACATGAGCCGGCAGTGTAACGAGGCCATCAACAAAGCCAATGCGTGACCAACAGATTGAGGGAGGTGATGCTCCCCCTCTATGCAACATTGGTCAGGCCGCAGTTGGAGTACTGTGTCCAGTTTTGGGGGTGCATTTCAAGAGGGACACGGAGGATATGGAGAGGGTTCAGAGAAGGGTCACTCGCATGATTAGTGGTCTCCGAGAAAGACCCTACGAGGAGAGGTTGAGAGATCTGGATCCCTTCAGCCTATACAAAAGATGGCTGAGGGGTGACCTTGTAGTCACCTATAAATTTATCAGGGGAGGACAGCAGGGAATTTACCAGATGCACCGTTTACCAGAGCGCCCCAGGGAGTAACTAGGAATAATGGGTGGAAACTAGTGGAGAGTAGATTTAGGTTAGATATTAGAAAGAAATTTTTTACAATAAGGGTGGCCAGAGTCTGGAATGGGCTTCCAAGAGAGGTGGTCCTAACTTGAAAGTCTTCAAGAGGAGGCTTGACAATCACCTGGCTGGGATCGTCTAACCTCGGTCCTCTTTCCTGCCAGGAGCAGGGGTTTGGACACAATGATCCATTGGGTCTCTTCCGACTCTATAATCTATGAATCTATGAGTACACAGTGTGCTCTTGTTGCCAAGAAGGCTAATAGTATACTGGGCTGCATTAGTAGGAGCACTGCCAGCAGATCAAGGGAAATGATTCTTCCCCTCTATTTGGCACTAGTGAGGACACATCTGGAGCACTGTGTCCAGTTTTGGGCTCTCCGCTACAGAAAGGATGTGGACAAGTTGGAGTGTGTCCAGCAGAAGGCAATGAAAATGGTTCGGGGGCTGGGGTACATGACTTACGAGGAAAGGCTGAGGGAACTCAGCTTATTTAGTCTGCAGAACAGAAGACTGAGGGTGGATTTAATAGCATCCTTTAACTATTTGAATGGTGGGTACAAAGAGGATGGAACTAGATTGCTCTCAGTGGTGACAGATGACAGAGGAAGGTGCAATTATTTGAAGTTGCAGCAAGGGAAGTTTAGGTTGGATATTAAGAAAAACTCTCACACAAGGAAGGTGGTGAAGCACTGAAACAGGTTACCTAGAGAGGTGGTGGACTCTCCATCCTTCAATGTTTTTAAGGCCCAATTCAAAAAAGCCCTGGCTGAAATGATCTAGTTGGAGATGGCCCTGCTTTGAGCAGGAGGTTGCACTAGATGACTGTGGCAGGGCACCAGTGGGGCCTGTCACTTTAAGGGCTAGATCAAGCAGCCAGCAGGCATTTGATTACAGCGACCATTTTAGAACCCTGGCCGCCTAGATAAACAAGAGCAGTTTTCTGCTGGGGGTAAGGCAAGAAACACTGCCTGGCTAAGCTGCTTCATGGGAACATGTTGCAGGTAGGAGCAGGAGGCTCTGGTCCTGGGCATGACCTAAAGCTGCAACCTGCTAGGAGTGAGTGGTTTGGTGGGGCTCCCAGTGGTGTGGAAACCCCAGGGAAATGCTAGGCCAGTTACCACCCCAGTGAAAGGCGGGTAGGGGCGCTATTGCAGGGCACTATGGTGCCTTCTCCTTTAAGGGCAGAAACTGCCTAGGGAGAGAGCCCTAGCAGTCAGGCAGGGACCCCACAGCTGCAGGTTACTGTGGTGGCAGGATAATGGGGGAATTAGCCTGCACCTGCAGCTGGTCAGCTGACCAGAAAAGGCAGGGCCCTGGGCACAAATAAACCCCAGGGCTGGGACTAGAGGATCAGTTCTCTACCAGCAGCCAAGGGGGAAAGAGCTCTCAGAGGAAGCTAAGTGGAGATGCTTGACTGTCTGTTCTATCTATGGTAGGATTAAAGGGCTCCAGGAGCTCACCAGGGACCCTCACCTACAAGACATTTAGTGTTGGGGGGGAGGTTTCACCCTTTTAAAGGGACAGAGCACACCCTGAAATGCTTGCATTAGTTATAGCCCAAGGGTTCATATTCTGTTTTCTGTGTGTAAACCAGTGAATCGGGCTAAGGCTATTGAGGAAGGAGGGTGCCTTGACCAGGGGTGAGCAGACCCTAACGCCAGTGTGGGTGCCGTGACTGGGGGTGAGCAGACCCTAGCATCAGAGAGGGCATAGTTACTGAGGCCAGACTAAGCTAAGGCCTCAACACAAGGAGACAACATTTACATACTATCTGCAAGGCATGGGGAGTGACAAAGGGGCAGTTTTGGAGTCACGCATCTAGCCCATAAGGCTGGGGGGGGGATTGTAAGACACCTCCAGAGTGTGGGGCCCAAAAAAGGGGTCCAGCAACCAACAGGGTTCAGGGGAGACTGTCAGGACTGTGACCAAGCAGCAGCTCGAGGGCAGCCTCCCAATCCATCATTTATAACAGCAAGACGTGGCAGGTGAAATTAGTAGGTGCCCATAGGGCAGAGCCGGCATAGTCACAGTGCCCTAGGGACATCACGGCTATCCCAGGGGTGACCGTATTGTGACAGGCGCCTTAACCCCAACCCTCACCTTCGGGTGGGTTATGTGTGACAGAGAGAGAGAGAGAGAGAGAGAGCCACAGGGGGCAAAAGAGCACTGGCCAAAGGTAGAAACAGCTTCCCCAGCCCCAAAGCTCCAAAGAGCTCGGCACAAATACTCCTTAAGCAATTGTTTCTGGAGGGGAGGGGCCGGGAATCCAAACCTCTCTATAAAGAAGAGCATGGAGCAGGCAGGAGGGGAGAGCACAGGACCGGAAGGAGAGGAGCTGGGTCGATCAACGTTGCGGGAGAACTTGAGAGCAACCTGGAGAGCCGGCAGGAGGCTCCCGCACAACGGGAGCTCCCCAGAGAAGCCTTAGAGGAAGGTGTGGTAGATTGGCAGTACCAGGAACTGCTTGCGATCTCGCCGGCAGCCGGTAGAGCCCGGCTGGGGAAGGTACCATAAAAAACCCTAATAGAGGGGCACTCCGGAACAAAGGTACCGTAAAGACCCTAAAAGGGGTGCACAGACAAAGTGTCAATGGCAGACCCAGTGGGGTAAGGAGATTGTAATGATCCCAATAAAAGGCTCATTAGGAGCTGCCATAAAGATAGGAACAGGTGAAGGATAAAGAGACCTCACCGGATATATTTTTTTTCTTTTTCTTTTCTCCCCCTCCCCCCCAAAAAAGACAGGGAACAATAACCCAGGACAGGAGCACTTGGTTTCTTTTTTTGACAGAGGCACGGGAGAGAACCCAAAGGCCGAACACTGACGAAAGGACAATTTGATACCCGGTGGAACGGGCGAGGGTGTAGGGGATGGTGGAGCCCTCAGGAACATAGGCCTCAGGAACAGAGGACAGTGGATGACAACCAACTGGAACTACACACCCAGGTACTGAGTCTACGCCTATAAACACCAAGTCGTGGCAGGCAAGGACGTGGGTCTGTGCACCTCCAGTTGGGAACCATCCCTGACATCTGTCAACAGACTAAGGTCCTTTGGGGCTATAAACAGAAAAAAAACATACACACTCACACACACTTCTCTATTGAAAGAGAAAACAATAGGCTGGTCAGAGAAAAAAAAAGGAGATAACCACTTCTACACCAAAACCGAGAGCGGCTAGAAAAGCAAAGACTCTTGGGAGGGTGCTACCTAACTAGATACTTGACAGGTTATAAGATCCATCCAATCTAGGGAAGGCCAGGTAAGCTTCTTGAAGCACCTGAAACTGCTGGAGTGAGTGACCCCATGGGGCCAGGCTTGCTTTGAAGCACCTGAGCTGGGAATGGGGGACCCCAATCCCTGAGTGCCGGCACGCGGCTTAGACCTAACCCAAGGGACCTGACTGGTTAATGCTGGGGCCAGGACCTAGACAGGGGTCAAAAGGGCCAGAGGCCCACTGCAAGGGACACCCATATAGAGCAGGGAAGATCAAAGTCCTGACTGGCCTGAGATGGGGCCAGGGCTTAAAGGGAAGCCAAAAGTCCCAGGGAAGGGGCCACAGCTAATGGGTGAAGGGGACAGTTGAGTTGGCTACCTGAGATGCCATCTGAGAGGCTTGGGTCATGCTGTAGGCATGGAATGGAGCCGTGGATAGCCCTTCAATATCAGGGTGTATAATGGGCAGCCTCCCGCCTAACTATTACATCAAAGCATGGCAGATGAGTGAGGCAGGCAGCTGACCCATAGACAGGGGGCAAGCCGGTGCTTGCACCAGGCATAAAAGCTTGCCCCTGTCACAATGATTTCCTGAGGTCCCTTCTAACCCTAACTTTCTATGATTCTAATATGCCTTGCTTTCTTAAGGCTGGGGCCTGGAAGCAGGATTTCAAGGCCAAGGTTAAAAAAACAATAATATCCACTTAAAACAAAAAATACGCTCAGGTAGGTTCTTTCTGTTGAATACAATCAATTGTTTCCACAGCACAGGGTAAGATTACATGTTGGTGCTATAGAATTTGATGTCCAGTGAGCATCAAATGGTTGGTTCCACCATATTAAACAGCAGTCTTCTTAGGATTGACATCTTGTGACAAGTGCAGGGACAAAATGAAGTTTCACTCATTCTGCTTTCATCAGGATACCTCTGCCCATACTTCACTATTTCCTATAGACTTCATAGTGAGGAACGGGACACTCACTCTTGCTACCCTATCATGTTCTTGGATACCAAGCCAATGATTTGTTCAGTTGAAGAGGTCTGTGTGAACAACTTACATCCTAAATTGGAAGATGTTCTTTAAACTGTGTCACTTGGTAGTGAGTGACTCAACAGACATGCACTGGGTTTTATACAGCCTTTGATTTGATGACAAAATCAACGTAATGAAACAAAGCTTGACTTTCAAGAATTAATCCTCTTGTCTTTGTGTGAAGCTGCTGATGGCAAAGTAGACTCTGAAGTATCCTATACATACAAATGTTTACAAGTATGTATCTATTTTAGACCAACTGCCAAAGGTATGAACAAGAATCCCAGTTTGAACTGACAATTCACATTTTAGAATATTATTTTTTCTTCTCAGGATAAAAGTCTCTTCAATTTCATATTGTATATGTATATAGTCTGTGCATGTCGTACTTTGAAAGAGAAGAAGCAGAGGGACTCGGAGAAAGCCACTACCCAAAGAAACTTATGCAAACAATACTGAATGCTGAACAAGACTGAGAAACGAAAAGCCAGGTAAGTGGGAAGGTGTTGCGACAGCATCTGTTTGGATGGATTTTTCATCTTTTAGGTCTTAGTTAAAGCTTTCTTCTTGCTAAGCATTGCAGTTGATAGCTCGAAACTACAAAATATGGGAATCTAATGAAGTCTCACAAAAAGTAAAGCTAAAGATATTTTATAAAAAGTAGATCTGACTGTTTATCCTTTCAGCTTAACTCTAAATTCATGTTGCTATACCATGCTAAGATTGTTCTGGCAAAACAAGAAGCTGAACCCACTATCAGTACAGGTTGGAAGCTGACCATTCTTCTTTTCTTTCTTTTTTTTTCCTTACTGATGCTGCTATTTCTGTCATTTTACACACTGGAGGTGAAATCACCTTCAGTAAGTATTACTATATCTTTTGTTATCGATGGTCACTGCTGCATGCACTTTAGAAATCAAGATGCAATCTAATTTTTATTCTGAAAAATCTGATCCTATTTCAAGTTTCCTATTTCAGATGATGACTCTTGTTAGGAAGAGTCTTCTAGAAGTCGACTTTCCCAAGCCAGACTCAAAAGCTATAGAGTCTTTTCCACTACTGCTCAGAAAAAGCTTTTTTTGAAGCCCATTTAGCTTCCATTTGAATAGAATGAAGGTCCTCTTCTTCCATGATATCAGAGACTCGGAGCGGGAAACAATTATTTCTTATATTGAAAGTGTGTTTCATGTCGAATGAAGGTCCTCTTCTTCCATGATATCAGAGACTCGGAGCAGGAAACAACAATTTCTTATATTGAAAGTGTGTTTCATGTCTGAGTTGGATTGTTCTCATTCAGTAGACAAATAGCTATTTGAAAGAGAAGAATTATATTTAAAACATTATTTTTACGTCTATTTTTTTAAAAGGTAGATAAGTACTCACCAGGAGAAAACTGTACAAGCTCTTGTCAATGGAAGGGATGGACTACCTGCACTTACTGGGGATGTCCCCACCTTCAAGGGTGTGCATTTGCAGTGGCAAAAAAGTAGCGGCACAAATTTGTGCCACTACTTTTTGCTCCTGCTGATGCCTTTTCACGTGGGCTTTGGTGCAGGGCAAAATGTTCTGCTTCTGGGAAACTGCCACTTCCCTGCTTCTCCTGGCTCCCAGCATGCTGGAGGAGCCAGGGTGGAATTAGAGGATGGGAGATGCTCTGGCTGCCAGCCAGCCAGAGCATCTCCCAGGAGGACCGAGCCTCTGAGTTTGCCTGTGCATGCTCCTGTCATATATGCCATGCTGGTTTGTTTTGTTTTGTTTTTGCAGCTCTCTTTTTTGCAACCAGGATTTCCCGGTAGCTAATTTTGCCCCATACTTCAAATTTGCAGCACAGGGCACTTTTTAACATGCCAGGCATGTGGTTTGTGATGTCACAAACTGCATGTGCCTGCATGTCTGGATCCAGCCTTTCTGTCTTGAAATGTTCCTAATGAAAAAAAGCAGGGAAAAGATTACTTCAGCTGCCTGCAAAGAGCAAAAAGAGATGGCCCTCAGTAGCAACACTGTTACTCCTGTAGCTGAAATTTGATCTTCTATTGCCCTTTTTTCATCCTTTCAATTTAACCTGTATATGTCTTAACTTGTGTTGGAAGCACAGAGCAAAAAGCTACTTCCGGTGTAGTACGGGTCAATTTTAAGGTATCAAATGATCTTCAGAGGGAACTTTTTGGAGAATAAACTTCTGAAACAAGCAAACAAAACTCCTCAATAGAGCCCTTACCACATTTTTGCCTGAAATAACCATTAATTTCTTGTTGCTACTTTTCCTGCGACTGAAGTAAAACCACCTAGGGAGTCTCGGCCAAGGATCTTACCTTTATTCACACTATCTGTATTAAAGCAGGTCTTAGAATTGTGGCCCCTTTTTGGTTTTAAAAGTCCTGTCCTGACTACTACCATATTACCTGTAAAACAAAGCATACAGCTTCTTCTCTGCTGAAGCTATCCAAAATGTTCAATCTGAAATCATTTCCTCAATTTTATGAGCCTTTCCAGTAAGCCTAAGCTAATGCAAAACTATATGAAATTCAGCGAGTTTGACTAAGTGTCACTCTGAGGTTTTTAAGGTTCATTTAAACTCGTACCTTGAGGAATGTAAATTGGTACAAATCTGAACTGAAGAAAATGTTTACCAGGTTCCTGTGAGGTGAAAGCACCAAGTTTTGCACACTTTGAATCGAAACAAAAAAAAAAACGTACTTTACATTTAAGGATAAAAGGGCATACTTTTGGAGTGCCTCTTTTATCCTATTTGCTATATAGCATGAGTAACATTTGGTCTAACCAAAGACTGGGCCACTTTTGAGTTTCTTTATAATGTACTAATTTTGAAAAGTTTCCCATTTTCATATGCTTCTGGTTTCATCTTTATATTCCCTTTTCATCTTTACAATCTCATTCTTCCAGCTACAGAGGAATGCCTTTTTCAGAAATTTAGAATTATTTAGTGGAATTCATTTTGTAATTCAGGAAATCCCTGGAGGGCAGGCAGAATTTACATGCTAAGACTGTAGATTAAAACATGAACTTCACTAACAATAAGTTTGGAAAGGAGTCATCAGCATGGAATTTTAGAAAATGAATCTATGTACTAGAACCGTGTTTTTCAAACTGTGTTCCCGGGAACCCTGGGGCTCCATGACAGATCATCAGGGATTCTGCAAAGAGAGTGGGGGTAATGGTGTCTAGCAGGTTTTGGGGTGTAGTAGGCTACCTGTACCAGGGATTGCAGCCTAGCTGCAGGTGGTAAGCAGGTGATGGCTGCCTAGGAGAACTGGGCCAGCTGCTGGAGATAACTGGCTGGCCAGAAGGAGTTAAAGCAGAGAGAGAGATGGAGAGATGGTGGCTGCAACATTAAACCAGGGTACACTGGGGACAGATCCCAGGTTTTCAATTACCTCCTTATTGTTTTGTATTGTTTATATGTGCTGTGATTTCTGGGGTGGTTGTATCTTGTGAGGCAAATCTGCCCAGGACAAGTAAATACTGTGTGTGAGAAACCTGATATCCGGCTACACAGTGGAGTAGGCCAGGAGGTGGTGTGCCGACATTGACAGGTTGCCTGGCTTCATGTCAGCTCACGGGGTCGGGGTAGAGGTTCCACAGCAGTAGTAGTGATATGAAAGAGCTCCGTGAAATCGGGAAGTTTGAAAACCACTGTAAAAGGCTATGTCCTACCAATAGAGTAGGGCATTCTACAAGTAATTCTTTATTTTCATATCAACCGAAAAAGATTTTAAAAAATCTACAAAAAATAAGCTAGCATAATCATATATTACTCCACTATAGGACCATAGAAAAAACCCATGTTTAATTCTCGGACTTATTTCTTGTTCTCTGGACTGGAAGAGGCTAGGAATATTAAGGAATGTTTAAAGAAATAGCACTAATTTGAATCTTAACTAGTACTCCAGTTAAGAGCAACCGTTGTGCTTGAAATGCATACTTCAGTGTGCAAGGACCTTTAAGATAATGATAAATACATATATTTAAAAACATTTTTGACACCTTCCACTTACAGAAATCTTTCCAGAATTACTGGTACTTATTGACCAAATCTCTTAGTTCTATAGCTGCTCCATAGGTTAGTGTCATTTGAAAGCACTGAGTTGATTGGAGATGATTTTATCATCTTTTTATTACCTTTTTCACAGGTTATATTTTCCACACTGTGAGAGAGGTAGTTTCCTTTCCTAATTCTTTGACATTTATTAGGACACAAAATTTAAACTGGTGGAATTTGCATCTGTTTTTAGCTCTCTCACCAAGTATGGGTTTCCTTCAATTTACTTATGTAATCATTTTCATTCAAAATCATTTCTATTTACTACTGTGTAACTTGCAATGCACACGCACACGCATGCACCCTCCTCAATTTGTCCCACTAAGCCTAAATAAGTGTACATTTAAGTTTAGGGAATCTTAGTATTTCACATAGTGAGATTTCAGAAGAGATAACTATTTTTTTTTCATTCTTCTTAATTTAAGGATTAGAAATGGTAATTAAGAGAACTAATGTTACTTTTAATATGACCTTGCTTACAATCATCTTTTGGCAACCTTACACATTGGTACATTGATGTTTGTAGGTCTGCAAAGTCAAAATTGAAGGGAGTGTCTGAAATGAAACTACATGCACTTTGATGTCACTTTTTAATGCAGCCCATTTGCAAGGACAGGGACCAGTGATAATCTAGGGAAGTGCTTTGCTTTCTCCTATACACAGCTCTTCATTCCATTCCTAAAATACATCTGCTCTTAGTTTTTCTTAAGCCACAAGTGAAACTGCCAATCGTGCCTAATTGTGCAGCAATTTTCTAATGTAGACAAGTGTTCTGTAAGAGATATGAAGGGGATGAGACAGCAAAACTAATTTTTACTTATCAGCAAAAGCAGGATTTGGACCCAAGTCTCCAGAGGTAAAAAGCTGATGTATTAATCCGCATCATTAACTGTCCCCTACAGAAGTTAACCTAAGAAATATCAGGTGTTTGCTTGCAAATAGCAATGGTTGACTCTCATATCACATATTATGGCATCTAAAGCATGCATAATATTCTAATATTAAAATAAGAGAAATAGTACAATGCTCAAATCAAGCACAGGTTTCACATATTCAGCCATGTGAATAAATGTCATCTGTATTTTTTTTTACTCTATTATTAAAGTGCCCCATTTCAAAGACTACCATTCACCCATTCTGTTTTTCTCCGACAGAAAATGTACCTTACAAAATATAAGAGTTCTTGATTAATGTGAAATAACCTTTCCTTCAACTCTCAGTCTTCCACCCCAGATTCTCTCAGAAAGTTTCAAAGCAATAGGTCTATTATTTTCTAGCAAACTGTACTCTTCGGCACAAAGCAGTTACAAACTAAATAATAAAATGATATAAAGGATAAATTTCTGATAGATGAATTATCTATAAAGGATAAGTTAGAGGCTTTAAGGATACAAAGAAAACGTCAGAACTGAATATGCCTAAATACAGTTCCCCTTGCTCTACCTTCACACTAAATATCCCTGTGCTGAAATTAAGCAGCTATATACAATTATTAGTTCTTTTATACCTTTCCTCCCAAATGCTATGCAATAAGATACAAGATACCGTTCAATCAATGGTAATATCACTAAAATCCACCTACATTTGGGTAATTGTTATAATGCCACTAAATATTTTAGCATGTGAAACAGAAGAAACTTTTCTATTGTTTTCTGTTGAGAAATTATGAGGTGGTGACCATTAGTCAAGATGAGATTTGGTCATGCTATTTGGCCAATACTTTTGTGTGTTAAATATTCAAGGTGACTTCTAATCACCACCAGTGATCAGAATCATGGGTTCACCTTGACCTTCAAAAGAGAACACCTCTAGCTGCACCCCACCCCCCAGTATTTGTTCAAGTGCTAACTCAAAAAGAAAAGTGAGTTACCTACTGAGTTACCAATATGGGCCGGTACATAAAACAGTTCACAAAATCTGCTTTTGAATTAACAGCCCTGTAACTCTGAAGTCCCAATTCACTAAGCAGTGATAACTTCAGTGCCATTTGGTGGAAAACACAATAAAGCAATCTGTAAACACACTGGATATGCTAATAGGATTATAACAATGTTTTTACTGCCCTCACCAAATTAGGTCATGTAATATGAAAAGTGACCAAAACTATGGGGAACACGAGGGGGTTATGTTACAAGGGCAGTGCATGCTTTCTGGCAAAAAAAATTACAAGCCAGCTAAGAAGGAAACATCTATTTCTATTCACAAAAGAACTACAGATTAAAGCATGACTAAATGTTTATACATGCATGGGAATATTCAAGGGGACTGTGATATAATGTAATGTAAGGAGCATTTTCCTTCTCCTTTGCTAATCAAACAGCAGTTAAAGAGTTTATACAGGAATTTAAAAGAACTTAAAATCGTGTCCTTTTTTTGTGAAAATGATGGGGATGAAAATTCCCACAAGAATTAAAGACAGCTATACATAGCTATTTATTCTCAAAGAAAAAGGCATAATAAGATCAATTTATTAGAACCCAAAGGTAGAACAATTTACATCAGAAATAAAGAGCAAATTCTTCACAGTGAAGGTAATAAACCATTAGAACATCTCACTCAGAAGTATGAAGTTCTTCATAGATTACAGAGATACAGAGATTACAGTCTCTTTTCAGTCAAGATTGGTCATGGCTTGCCAGAAGTCCTATGCTTGATGCAAGTTATTTGGTCTGTCATATACAGGAGTTCAGACTACATAATTCTCATAGTCCCTTCTGGCCTTAATATCTATGTATTTACAAAGATGAAGGACCACAGAAAGAAGAATTAGAATGGAAGTAAAAATAGAGCTGTAAAAGGAATGGATAAAGAAACATGTATGGGAAGAATAAAAGAAGCAAATATTTAGTGGAAATTCTACTTCTGGTAGTCTCCCATAGCAATGTATTAAAGGAAAGACAAATTTCTGCTCCTGAAGCAAGGAGGCAAAGAGCTCCGAAACCTTCTCCCAATTACATGAGCCTCAGGCAGAGCACCTTCCTCCTAGTCAGTCTTTCAAAACCATAAAAATAAATTGTACACAGAACAGCAAGGAAAATGCAAATCGAGCAAGCAGCAGCACAGCATACAAAGGGTGTGTCTACACATGCACTTTAATGTGCAGTAGACTATTTTATGCAATGCAGGAGAGCATTGTGCCAAAAACCATACTAATACATTAATGCACAATAAAGTTAGGATACTGCGCATTAAGTGCCACTAAAAAAGTATGCGCTTTCAGTACTGTGCATTAGGGCACCCTGATGCACATTTAGTTAGTACCTCGCATTAGAGGTACTAAATTTAATGCACTGTGGCAAACCTGTGTGTGTGAATGTGTGGGTGGTTACAGGGTTTGTGGAGGGCTGTATGGGGGTTGTGGCATGTGTGGAGGGGGAGAGTGGCATAATGTCCTTAGCAGAAGCATTCACATCATGGCCTGAATCTGAAAATTCTCCTTAATAGTTGTCATCAACTCTCTCAGACAGGACACAAGGAGAAGGAGAAGGAAAAGGACGAGGAGGAGGAGGAACTGGTGTTCACCCTACATCAAAAAGGTAGGACATAAAAAAACAGTTTAAGCTAACAAGAAAAGAAATAAGATTTAAGAGAGATTTATTTTTGGGTCAGAAGCTTTATTTAGAAAAATTATATTCAGAACAATAAAAAGGAAGGAACTGATAATACATTAATTAAATGAAATGTGATACTATATTTTGCCTGCTTTCATTAAATGAACAAAAGATAAAATGTGAAAGATTAGTTTATTTAAATAACTTCCATACATCTTAGCATATAATTTAATATATGGTAATACAGTTCATATTTCAGCCCTGTTTTCATCTTTCAGCTAAAATTCCTTTAATTAATAAATACTCTTTAAATGTCTGTATTTATGTACCATTCAACTAAAATCCAATCTTCATAAATCAATTACTTTTTCATATAATAAAATTCTCCGCATAATTCGTTTGTTACAGAAATATTACCGAAACTAAGATTTTGCAACACAACCCTGTACTCTACCATCTCTTCAGAACACTAAAACAAGGAAAAGGGAGAAATTCACAGGCTGAGAACAGAATTCTCATTCTCTTTGTTATTCACAATCAAAAGATTTGTTCAGACAAAACTCCCATCCCTATCAATGTCTTTTCTGAGAGTATTGATATAAAAACAGTAGTGTAATGAAGGGAGGGTGACTGGTGGGATCAGGGGTGCAAAAACAGCAGCTGCTGCACTGCCAGCCTGAACACAACCACCGCTGCCATCACCCCTGTGCACTGCTGCAGCCCAGGGCACTCGAGTCCACTTATGCCTCTAATGAAGAATTAGGGTACTATAACAGTTTGTTCAAGCAATAGATGGCATTATTATTTAAATCTTCCAACTTGCTACCCTCTCAAAAAAATGCATTAACTATATATGCAGGTGAACATTTTTTATTTTTTAAACAAACTATCAGATTTCACAGTGTATAAGTCAAGGTTTGATGTCCAATTTTAACTCTTAAAATTCAACCTTGACTTGTACACCGTATGACTCTGTGAGTGGTGCTCAGTGTTTGGCTGGTACGGCCCCATGTCCTGCAAGCAGCACTGGTGCAGCCCAGGCAGTGCTGCTCACAGGGGATGGGGTTGCACCACCCAAGCACCAAGCCCAGCACCATTCACAGGAGACATGAATGGAGCTGGGCTTGGTGCTTGGCTGGTGTAATCCCATTCACTGCAAGCGGTGCTCGTGTGGCCCTGGCAGTGCCACTCATGAAGGATGGGGCCATGCCAGCTGAGCACGAAGCCCGATGCCACTCGCAGGGGATGGGGACGGGGCTTGGGACAGGGTTGGGCTTGGCTGGCTCAGCCCTATTCCCTGCAAGCGGCACTGCCTGGGCTGAACCATTGCAGCTCGCAGGGAATGGGGCCACACCAGCCGAGTTCAGAACCTGGTGCTGCTCGCGGGGGATGAGGCCACACCAGACGAGTGCCGAGTCCAGCCTCATCTCATCTGGTGCAAGTGGCACCAGACTCAGCGCTCGGCACCTCCGCTCACAACAGACAGGTTTGATGCTTGGCTGGCATGGTCCCATTCCCTTTGAGACTGGTGCTGCTGTCAGGGGACGGAGCAGAGCTCAGCACTCAGCTGGGGACACACCACTCACAGGGGATGGGCTCAGCACTCGGCTGGTGTAGCCTCATCCCCTGCAAGTGGCGCCAGGCTTATAGGGGATGGGACCACGCCAGGCGAGCGCTGAGCCTGGCCCTGTCTGCTGCAAGTGGTGATGCTGAGTGCCAAGCCCAGTGCCACTCACCAGGTATGGGGCTGGGCTTGGCACTCAGCAGCACTGCTTGTAGTGGACAGAGCCAGGCTCAGTGCTCGGCTGGCGTGGCCCAGGAAGCACCACTCGCAGGGGATGGGACCACGCCAGCCAAGCGCTGAGCCCAGCCCTGACTTATACACCATGCCTATGAAAATCCTTACTTTTCAAATTGGAAAGCTGGGGTCAGCCTATACACCGTGAAATGGTAATCTTAAAAGACATAAGCAGTTCCATTGGGTTCCTATTAAACATGGGTTTAAATCTCTGCCCATGACTGAGGTCATGATCTTTACCTTACATAATGTTAACATCTTCCTAGTCCTTCTGAACCTGCCTTTATATCCATCTTTATCTAATATATTACTGCAGCAGACCAACAAATAGCTTGAATGGCATGCATGCTTATTGCCTTAGCTGCATTATGCATATTGAGCTCCATTTTCAAGAGTATTATACTTCCATATTTCCTTCATCACAAACCTTGTCCTTCTGATGAATTTTTACATTTTTAAAATATCCAATACTCTTGATGTGTTTTATTAGCTCTCTGTCCATTTCTATTGCCCTTTGACATTTATCCAGTTTCTTTGTCTATATTAAGATGCACACACATTAGACTCAAATCCCATTCCTACATCCTTCCAGAAAATTCCTACAGTTTTCAACAAAAAAATGAATATAATCATTCCATTCATATAATTCCAGTCAGTCAGATTAAACCAACATATATGAAAGAAGCCTCACTACTTGCAGCATTAAGTAGCCTTTCCTTATTTCTCTCAGTATGGCAAAGAATGGGAACAGGAATCTAACAAGGTGAGAAGAAATACTTTGTACGCTTACATTGTCTAGTCCTTTACCATTATACTCCAGGTGCAGTACTTCATATAAATTCCACCAAAAATGCACCTTCATCAGTTCTAGCATACTTGTCCTTAAGGGAGACATGCTAGCAAATGCTCTCTCCTGGCCTAAATAACCTACACTCAGGTTCCTTTGCTTTCTGCTATCATCTATTAGTACATCTTTGTCCACCATCAGATGGTTCCTTGTTCCCACAGTACTTCTTTGATATCCCCTCTGGTCTTATGGATACACCCTTAGTTTCAATATGATTGACCAAATTTCACTGATGATTCCAGCAGGAAAAAAAGTTATAGGTCTCAAGTTTTCTTCTTTCTCTCATTTTTTTTAATGAGCACATTTCTTCCTGTCACGACCAAGCGTAACCTAACATTTTCCAAAATTTCTTGCAAATGCATTCCGAGTGAAGGATATACATTTCTTAGGCTATTTAATTATGTATTCCATCCCTTCCTAGTGCCTTCCAGTTAGATAATTTTCTTAATCTGCCTTGTATATCCTCTGATCTGCACTTCACTTTGATTAATCACCCCACTTCATTCACACTTTACTTTTTCAATCCACTTTGCCAGTGGATTATATGGTGCTTTCCTTTCCAATAGTTCTTTCCACATTTCATTCATTTGTCATTCTATTCTTCTCATCCCCCTGTTCAAACTGTCCGAAGAAAAAAAAATCCTGTTGTTTTTAAATGACTTCTTCTGCAGGTAATATTGTTGTGTCTCTGTATATTACGTCAGTTTTGCTGACTCCACCTACAACTTCTTGTATTATCCAAAGGTCTCAATTAGGAACACAATTGCTTTAAACTAAATAGAGGGCAAACAACTAAAAGAATCTGTTCCCTAAAAAGATTTACAATCAATCCAAGGACCACCCCTTCTCTTTTTCAGGACTGCCATTTTCTAAATCTCTTCCTCCAATTTAATAAGGTTTTTATGTTTAGTTACTTTGCATATCTATTTTCTACTTTTTGTTGAAAGTCCCATTTCCATGCAGTATGACTCTCTCACTGCTGTACAGTTTCCAAAATAAAATAATTGTCTTATTTACTGTCCACATTTCTAAGATCTTTCATTCCCTCTTGCTATTAGTGCCCTCATTATTATTTGCAATGCCTTCCAATTTAGGACACTATTGAAATGTAATTTGCAAACCATTTCTCCTTCCAGATCATTTATAAAACTGTCAGATATGACAAGATCCCAAACTAAACCTAGCAGTTCTCTATGGAACACCTTGCCGTTTGCTATTATTTTGTTTATAGGTGTTAAGTCATTATTCATTCCATGTGACATTGCTCACCTCCAAGCTAGCTTGAACGATACTTTTATTTCAAAAGTCTACATTATGTTATTAAATGCTGTACTGTTCTACACTGAAGGAAGAAGTATTTCATCTTGGTATAGTGCTCATGCTCTGGATATTTAACATTATGTTTAAATGTATTATTATTCCTTTCATCTACTAATTCTTGGAATTTGATCCAAAAGATAATTATGTATATTAACTTTCAAATTGCTCTGTGCTCTTTATGGTTGTGTTTTCTCCTTAGTGCT
>NW_005842139.1:1121209-1138100 GCF_000455745.1 Alligator sinensis
ATTTGTTCCATTATTTTATTAGAAATTGAAGTTAAACTTGCCAGTATTACCTCCCTTTGTGAAAACTGAAAATGACATATGTTTTTTCTGGTCCTTTCCTAATTCCCATGGCTTTTAAGAAACAAGTGATCTAAGTTTCCATAAAAGCATTGTTAGTTGTCTTTCAAACCAGAGCATCCATGTAACAGACAGCTGATGATTTGTATATATTGCATCTTTTCAAAAGACTGTATAACTTTTAAAAATACACTGATTTGCTTCCTTCCCATTTGTCTGCATACTTTTTTTTTTCTTTAAGACAATTTAAAATTGTCTGGCATTTTTAGATAATCTATTATAGTGGCATCCATTATAATACCCTAGACAACCTTCTGGTCCCATAAACTGGATGAATGGCCTGGGGTCAATCCATGGTCAGATTCTACGCAGGGTCAGTCCATGGGCCCAAACTCACACACCCATATCCAGCCATGCGCTGATTCAGTCTGGCATGCTGGGGCACATTATCCAGCCGACAGGGATCCCGAGTCTGAAAATTTGGCAGCAGGGGAGCAGCAATTCATGCTGCCACCAATCCCCTGCCACCAAATTCCCGGACCCCTAGGGAGCCCCATAAACCAGATGATATGACTCCGCAGGCTGGATTTGGCCCACAGACTGGGGGTTGACCACTCTGATCTATTCCACCTAGTTATAGGGGTTAAGTTCTTCTCCACTGCCCCTTTGAGTATATTTGTAAACTCGTCTTAATAGTCTTAAAATTCTGCTGCATCAGACAAAACAAAACATATATGCACTGGTCCTACAAGGATTTCCAGACATGCTTACTCTTACACATTGTGAGTAGTCTGCACAACTCAGCCTTTAAAGTTAGGAGTCAAAGTATTTTTTCTGAGAATTAGAAAAATAATTGGAAAAATAGACTGTTGTATATCTACTAGCCTACTTGATATCTTTTCTATTTTATACATCAACAATAAAATATTACTGTTAAAAAGGTTATTGCTTTTCTAAATACACTCTAAAACTTTCTATTATAAGAAATTTTCTAATATTTAATTCCTTTGAATTGTAATATACATTTTTATTGGTCCATATTCAACTACCTTTTCCAAGTTCTGACAAAGTACGGGCTTCTGGACTTCACTAAAAGCTTATAAAATTCTTTATGCTTCATTAACTTAATAATAATTTAAAGTCTTTTGTTTGATAGTCTGATAAATTTTAGTCTGCCAGATTTTTCATCAGCAACATGCTCTGTCAATGCGTATTTAACACTAATAGCTATTCACATGTATTTACAATACAGGCCCAAATCATA
Source organism: Alligator sinensis (assembly GCF_000455745.1). NCBI lineage: Eukaryota > Metazoa > Chordata > Crocodylia > Alligatoridae > Alligator > Alligator sinensis. Next base: position 1,122,531 of record NW_005842139.1, read on the forward strand.
TTCCAATGCATGTGTTTTTAAATTCATTTGTATATTTGAATATATTTTATTGAATCACAGAATAAAATCCTTCCATTGAGGTGCCCCATCAGGCCCAAGGTTCATCATGTTTGAATAACAACCGTCACAACAAACTAGTCAATGTATAATAAAAGATTAATTTTCATTTGTCTTTTGTCTAGTAGCTACCCAGTCAGAAAGGACAGTATTTTCCTCAAAGGAATGACAGGCTGCAATAGGAAAAAGGCCCTGAAGATACAGAGAAGGTATGCCATAGAGAAATGATAGAACAAACCCCTGACATCAGGCCACTTTAATATAATTCCTGCAGCTGCTTAAAACTATTTTATTTAGTGTTAAATTATCACAGAATGCAGTTTGGATTCTCACTACAATTAATTACTGCACACTGTCTACTGTCCTCTGCCAAACAAACAAAAAGACATCTATCCAGATAGATTTCAGATGATGATTGATGGCTTGGGCAAGGAAGATCTCTAGCTTGCTTCACCCATACACACAGCCTATAGGTGTGAATAAAACAACCATCCTCAAAAATAATCAAAGAATCAGCACATAATCTTACCTCTAAACCATACTTGTGGCTTGGGTTTTTGTTTTCTTGCTTTGTTTCAGGCTTTAATTTTTTTTTTCTATTTTGTTGCTGTGCTGATGGAAATCAAAAGTATTTCATGGTAGAAAAATAAATTAATGTGGCTGCTGCCAAATCTAGGGCTTGCTGCCATGAATTTTGGTTCCATTGTGCTGCAGATACATGTGGCCCAGACTGTGGGCAATAATCTCACATTAACCTTCAGAGAATAGAAACATCATACTACGTAATTTTATCAATTTTATCAATTTTTAGTTTCTGTTCTTTTAAGCAATCTAAAAGGTCAGAATGTGAAAAGCACCTGCAACGTTGACTGACATTTCTACTCCATTAATGAAGCATAGGAAAAATTTAACGCATCATTTGAGTCTGCCAAATTTTCCCACTAATGCACTTTTCACACACCTCTTCCCTGGATACACAGTAGACATCAAGCCACTGTATCATATCTTCTGCTGCAGCTCTGAAAGCCACAACAATTAACACTGCAACAACTCTCCCACTGCCAGATTTCTGAACCCATGGGGAGCCCTCTGACCAGATGACATGGCCCCCTGTGTTAGATCAGGCCAATGCAAAGGGTTGGTCCACAGCCAGAGCCAGCACACAAGGTCAGCTCACTGTGCAGCCCCAGAAATGGTGCATAGGGTCAGACCCACAGGGTCAGCACAAGGCCCTTGATCTGGCACGTCTCTGGGTTGATCCACTAGCCCTATCCAGAGCATGGGGCTCAGAAGCAGGCTTGGTTCCCTAGCTACTGCTACTCAGTTACTACAAAGAAGTGTTTTTTCATGATGCCTTTCAAAAATAAGATGCATATGATGTATGACAGCAAGCTGTTTGTAGGCAAATACAGTGATCACTACAAAAAAAACATATAAAAAGATATAAAAAAAGAGACAGAATCATACACTAAGGGTTGGAAGGGACCTTAGGAAGTCATCATGTCCAACCCCCTGCTCAAAGCAGGACCACTCCCAACAATAACATCCCAGCCAAAGCTTTGTCTAGTCAAGCCTTAAAAAACCGCCAAGGATGGAGATTGCACAACCTCTCTGGGTAGCCTGTTCCAGTGCTTTACTACTGTCCTGATGAGAGAGTTTTCCTAATATGTAACCTCAACTTCCCTTGCTGCAACTTGAGATCATTGCTCCTTTTTCTGTCATCTGCCACTACTGGGCATGTCTACACATGCATTTATTCTGGTCCAAATTTACTCTGGTGTAAACTACTCCAGAGTAAGGGTTTTTGGTCAGGTGTCTATAGATGTGGGGATTAGGGAGAAGATTTGCACACAGTTCCCTGCAGCCATGTGATAGGCTCCTGCTGCCACAGGGGGAGCTCCAGGCTTCCCCTGAGTGCTAGCCCAGAGACTGGCAGGGAGCACTGGGCCAGGAGACGATTGTCTCCTGGCCCCAAGGGGCTGCCTGCTTCTGGGGCGGAAACAATGTCCGCATAGTTCACAGTAAACTATGCTAATGCAAAGTTAAACATCTTGTTTAGACACGCCTACTGAGAATAGTCTGGCTCCACCCTCTTTCCAACCACCCTTCAGGTAGCTGAAGTTTGCTATTAAATCCCCCCATAATCTTCTCTTTTCCAGACTAAGTGAGCCCAGTGCCCTCAGCCTCTACTCCTAAATTATGTGCCCCAACCCCATAACCATTTTTGTTGCCCTCCACTAGATCCTCTCCAATTGTCCATATCCTTTCTGTAGTGGGGGGCCCAAACCTGCACACAGTACTCCAGATATGGCCTCGTCAGTGCCAAGCAGAAAGGAATAATTGCTTCCTTTGATCTGCCGGCAACACTCCTATTAATGCAGCCCAGTATATCACTAGCCTTCTTTGCAACAAGGGCACACTTGTTGCAAAGTGTTGCAAACACTGATTTTTCTGAAAAACAAAGAACATGTTCATAAAAAAAATGTTAAGTTTCTTGCCTGGTGTGACTTTTTGTCTTTTACCTATGCTTACATGTTACATATACAAACAGACCAATGATTTTCTAACTTTTTTGATTCATGGCATCCCTCACTAGACTCAAGGAACCCGTTGGAAAATGCTATCTCTTCATTTTCATTTTTTTTTTATTACAGAAAAATAACAGAGCAATTCTTATAATGCAAAGAACTCAGATAGACCACGACAGGTCAGAATTATTTTGAGTAGGGATGCATCAATAGAGATTTTTTGGGCCAATACCAATGGCCGATTTTTAACGAGCCATATCAGCTAATACCAATCCGAACGCCAATATGCGGCCTGGCAGCATGAAGAGCAGTGTCGGGCTGGTCATTCTGTTGTGAGGGAAGGGGTGGGGGGAGGGAAGGGGTATCGGGGAGCAGATCAAGGCCCCTGTGGTGAGGGAGAGAGTAGGGCTGGGTCTGGGGCTGCACAGCCGGGGCGGGGCAGGGCACAAGACAGAGCTGTGGCTTGTTTGGGGGACACGGGGCGAGGCTTCCACCACTGCACACACCCTTCCACCATGGCCCACCCCGAGCGCAGACCAGCCCCGCACTGGGAAGAGCCCAGCACCTCCCCGGCCCCCGCCCACAGCAGCAGCCGGCCCTCGCCTCACCCACAGATCCAGAGGCACATACCCCTCATCCCCTCCCTGGATGCATGCAGTGGCAGGAACTGTTCCCCCCCCAGATGAGCCATGGCTCCAGACCCGGCTGCTCTCCACACTGCTGCGCTGCTGGCCGCCTGCATGCTGTACTGTGTACATACACATGGCATTTATCGGACATTATCGGCCACATGAGCCAAAAAAAGCTGACTGCCAATACTGTCAGTTTTCCTTATATCGGTGCCTCTAATTTTAACATTATGGATTCCAATTTGAAATCTCTGGGTGTATCCTGTGAGTCATGTATAGGTGCTTGCACACCTAAATGTTTTAATATTGCACAGCACCCCACGGCACCCTTAAAAGGATCTCGTCATCCTGGTTGAGAATCACTGGGTTAGAGAAACACAACACACAGAGAAGAAGCATATTATCCAGGTATTATTTCTGAAAATAACAGAAATATAACAGACAGGTATTTTAAACCAAAACTAATTAAATGAGAATTAAAACTCAGATGAAAAATATATATCAAGGTGCAACAAATATTTAGAACGTTACAGTTCACATAGAAAAGGTATTTATTAAAACTTCAGCAATTAAAAAGGATCTGTTTGAGGAATTTTTTTATGTTATACTAAATTAATTTATAATCAGCTTTACTTGTTGTTTATAACTGAAATTTTCTTCCCACACATTTTATAGGAGAAAATCAAATCAACAACCACATTAAAAGAAATTAAACTTTGAACCAATATGAAATGAAATTCTTACCTAGTTTATATCAGCCTGGTCATAACTGCTGACAGTAGGAATCAGCATAATTTTTGATACCTCCATAGTTTTTGAAGGTCTTTTTCTCCAAAATTTTCAGTAAGGAAATTTTGTTTGAAAAAGTTCAGTAGCTAATTTGCCTGGACTGCAGTGACTTAAAATATAATTCCTTATTTGCATTGTCCATTTTTATTCTACTATTATATAAGTTTTCAATTTTATTTTGGTTATTAATTCATACATTTTGCATTAATATATTTTGCTTATCCATAAAGGACCAGGTAGACAAATTATAATCTTCTCATGTTAGGATTTTATTTTTTGCAGTGGAAAAAGGAAATCTCATAGATAAAGAAAAACTACTAACACATCTAATGTTTACCACTTATTTTTTCATGAATGCAACATTCAAATGTACTTAGCAATGAATGACTGGGTAACTGCTAGATGGAAAAGGCTGACACTCATAACATTGCCATGCTTAACCTTATGAATTACTTAAATCACCATTTGAAGCAATCAAAAATAGTATCACTAAGTTGCACTGCACTCCTGTGTATAAATGAGGATTGGATGATATGAAGTTTGCTGCTATGCTGAAGAAAGGTCTTTCAATAATTTTAGTAGCAGGCTAAAAGTAATCGTATTGTTTAATTGCTCTTGTCAGTATTTTGTCTCAGTGTATTTGTATGAGGCATTACACACTAATATCTTATGAAGGTGCAGAAACTTCTTTCATTGAATTATCTTCTTCTAATACAAATACAAACTCCCTACCTAGAACTTAGCTGATATTGTGGCTTTGTGCCAACCTCCCTTCCAAGATTAGCACTTTCATTCTCCTAGCTATTTAAAACTCCTACCCAGTAGTCAGGTAGGCAATACAGAAAGTGAAACGTTATTGAATCCAATTAAACATTATGGTGAGATTAGGGAGAAAAGACTGGCATATTTGTACACCAATGCCATGATGCTGGTGAACAAAGCAGATGAAGCCAGAACACCTGAAGAAGAACATGCTGCATTCAAAAACTTGTCTAAGTCTACCCTAATTATGCAGTTGGTCCAATAAAAGTTATTGTCCACAAAAATCCTTGCCTCTTGAAGATTTCCTAGGCCATCGCAGCTATAATATCACTTGAACACTAAATAAATAAATGTATTTATCTTAAATAAAGAGAAAGAAACTGCCAGACTTTGAAGAAAGTTGAATGAGGACAGAATTGAATTTTGCGTGAAATTTTGCTAGCAAATCCTGGCCAATACAATAGATATATGAAATAGGAATGACAATATAACTGCCAAGTCCAAAAGCATCTATAACAAATATATATCTTGCCTTAGGAATCAAATTTCCCATTAAAATACAGCTAGAAATAAAAAAAAAAAGTCTTGTTTTCTACCCTCATACTGTACAAACTGAAAAGTAGGAGTGATTTTTAACCTTTTAATAAGAAGACATTACCTACTATTTAACTCTTCTACCCTTCTTTTCTCTTTTAAAATAAAAAAATATAAGCATCTCCTACAGGAACCTTCACCAAACATAACTACTGGAATCTGCAGGTTCATAGAATGAGTAACTGGGAAGCTGAAATACAGTAGAGTAGTACTATTTTATTTACAATTTTTTCAGGCCTTCCAAATAATAAGTCTGTTCACGCATTCTGTACTCAGGCAAACACCTCCTTTTTAATCAATTGAATGAAATCAATGCAAGTTTTGACTGAGCAAGGAGTAACATGTAAGATGTAGCATTTATTATATAACTGAAACCAAATTGTCATCCATGTCAGTCGTGCTCAACCTCCAGCCTGTGGTCCACAAGCCTGATCCAACATGGTGTCCACACACAGGTTTGGCCTATGAGTGTGATCTGGTATGACCCCATGTGCTGGATCTAGTCATCATGCAACCCAGCAGCATGACAACAGGCATCTGATGTCGCTGAGGAGCAGTCATATGCCAGTGCAATTCAGCCCATGCAGCCATGTTAACCAGACTGCAAGGCTCCCATAGGTCCAGATATTTGGTGGCAGGGGAGTTCCAACAGCTATGGCAAAAATACTGCCACCGCTGCCCAATTTCCAAACCCATGAGGAGTCCCACAATCCAGATGGCATGGCCCCGTGCACCAAAATGCACTGGAGCATGATCACTATGCAGCCAGATCGCGTGTAGTCTCATGCCGGTGTGAGAGGACAGGCTGGCACACAAGGGCACACCAGCAGGCTGAATCACACCCACCAACCCCCCCATGCCTAGGGTCAGGGACAACCTAGTTAGGGAACTTTTGGAGGGGCTGGACATATTTAAATCAGTAGGTCCAGATGCTCTTCTCCCGAGGGTGCTGAGGAAATTGGCAGGGGTCATAGTGGGGCTCCTGCCACGACTCTATGAGCATTCCTGAGGCACTAGCCAGGTACCACAGGATTGGAAAAGGGCCAATGTGGTCCCCATTTACAAGAAGGAGAGAAAGGAGGACCCTGGCAATTATAGGCCAGTCAGTCTTACCTTGGTCCTTGGGAAGACCTTTGAGAAAATCATCCAGGAGCACATCTGCAAGGGCCCAGCAGGGGAGGTAATGCTCAGGGGCAACCAACATGGGTTCACTGAGGGCAGGTCCTGCCTGACTAACCTGGTTTCTTTCTATGATCAGGTCACAAAGTCCCTGGACCAGGGTGTCAGGGTGGATGTCATCTTCCTGGACTTTAAGAAGGTCTTTGACACGGTTTCCCACCACATTCTCTTAAAAAAAACTAGGTGACTGCAGCATTGATACCTTCACAGTCAGATGGGTGGCAAATTGGCTAGATGGTCACACCCAGAGAGTGGTCGTGGATGGGTCATTTTTGACCTGGAGGGATGTGGGCAGTGGAGTTCCCCAGGGCTCAGTCCTGGGGCCTGTACTGTTCAACATCTTTATCAGCGATCTGGATGTGGGGGTGGAATGCACGCTGTCCAAATTCACTGATGACACCAAGTTGTGGGGCAAGGTGGGCACGCTGGAGGGGAGGGACAGAATCCAGCTAGATCAAGACAAATTACAGAGGTGGGTGGATGAGAACAGGATGGAATTCAATGCAGACAAGTGCAAGGTGCTGCCTCTAGGGAGAAGGAACCAGCAATACACCTATAGGCTGGGAAACACCCGTCTTGTCAACACGGTGGCAAAAAGGGATCTTGGAGTCATTGCTGACTCCAGGATGAACATGAGCCACCAATGCGAGGAAGCGGTCAGTAAGGTTAATCACACCTTGTCGTGCATCTACAGATGCATCGCAAGCAGGTCCAGGGAGGCGATCCTTCCCCTCTATGTGGCATCAGTCAGGCCGTAGTTGGAGCACTGCATCCAGTTCTGGGCATCGCACTTCAAGAGGGATGTGGCTGGCATTGAGAGGGTCCAGAGGCGGGCCATTCGCATGGTCAAGGGGCAGCAGAACAGGCCCTACGAAGACAGGTGAAAGGGCCTGAACCTATTCAGCCTCCACAAGAGAAGGCTGAGAGGGGATCTGGTGGCCATTTACAAACTCACCAGGGGGGACCAGTGAGAATTGGGGGAGGCTCTGTTCCCCCAGGCACCACCCGGGGTTACTAGGAATAACAGCCACAAATTGTGAGAGAGAAGGTTCAAGCTGGACAACAGGAGACATTACTTTACAGTTAGGGCTGCCAGGTTCTGGAATGGACTCCCAAGGGAGGTGGTACTCTCTCCTACCTTGGGAGTCTTCAAGAGAAGGTGGGACAGATATTTGGCTGGGGTGATATGACCCCACCACCCGTTTCTACCCAAGGCAGGGGGTCGGACCTGATTATCTGTTTAGGTCCCTTCCAACCGTAAGCACTATGATACTGGATCAGGCCCAGAAGCTGACCCCTCATTTGCGATCTGACCTGCAGACTGGCCCTGCACTACTCATTCAGCCCACTAGGCTGGAGAGATTTAGCAGCACTTATTTATGACATTATTAATGTCAGAAGTAAAAAAGCAATTAAACAGTAAGTATATTCTTTATGAAACCATGGTCAGAATATGACAAAACTGGAAAAATGTAGATATTCCCCACCTTCATAGGCATGTTGAAACAATATTGTCTTATTACTCAGATGTGGAAGTGGAATAATCTAGAAACACCAATCAACTAAATAAACTACAAGTCTATCACTTCTTTGGGGGAATTTTTAATATTTTGACAATAAAAAGATATGTACATGTTGGATATGGTTTTTATATTTTAACTTGTAGTGATGACAGAGAGATTTGATTAAATTACTGTATTAGATTGACTGTTAGTAACTTACTTTTTTGGCAAACATGGACAAGACTTCTTGAAGAACTCCAGTTACTGATACCAAATTTCTCTTTCTTCTTCAAGTGATTGTCCATATATATATACTTACTAGGTGCATCATCAAAGGAGCATCTACCCAGCTAGCAATGGGTTTCAGAGTTGCAGGCAAACAGCAATTGAAGAGCCATTTTACCAAACACTGTATGGATCTACTGAAGCAATCTACTCTGGTATGCAAAGCGCCTTGGGGCACTTTTACTTGTGCTCTGATACGTTCTGATTAGAACATGTCGAATAATCCAGTCTGCTGGAGCATTCCAATCAGAGCACTCTAGCGTGGTGCAGTGTCTCGTGTATTCAGCATCCTGCATTTCAAAATGGAGGCAGGGGACTTTAACTAGAGCTCATTCAAGGAGCTTTAACAGGGTACTTTAACTAGAGCTCATTCAAGGAGCTTTAAAATGCTCCTGCTACCATATAGGCCCATTAGTCTTACTTCATAGTTTCATAGTTTTAGGGTCGGAAGGGACCTAATAGATCTTCTAGCCCGACCCCCCGCCAGGGCGGGAGAACAACAAAAAACCCTAAAAACAAAAACGGGACTCAAATGAGTCCAGCCAGGTAGGCATCCAGCCTCTTCTTAAAGACCCCCAGGGTAGGGGCCAGCACCACCTCCCTTGGAAGTTGGCTCCAGCTCCTAGCCACCCTAACTGTGAAGTAATTTTTTCAGATGTCCAATCTGTACCTCCTCTCCATCAACTTGTGCCCATTACTCCTTGTTATGCCAGCGGGGGCTAGGGGAAACAGCGTCTCCCCCAAACCCTTCTGGTTCCCCCTAGTGAGTTTATAGACGGTCACCAGGTCCCCCCTCAGCCTTCTCTTGTGGAGGCTGAATAGGTTCAAGTCCCGCAGTCTCTCACTGTAGGGTCTGCCCTGTTGTCCCCGGATCATGCGGGTGGCCCTCCTCTGGACCCTCTCCATGTTGTCCACATCCCTCCTGAAATGGGGCGCACAGAACTGGACACAATACTCCAGCTGCGGCCTGACCAGCGTCGCATAGAGGGGGAGGATCACCTCCCTGGCTCTACTCGAGATGCACCTGTGGATGCACGACAAGGTCCGGTTAGCCCTGCCAACCATGACCTCGCATTGTCGGCCCATGTTCATCTTGGAGTCAATAATGACACCAAGATCCCTTTCCGCCTCCGTGCTCTCAAGTAGGGAGTTCCCCATCGTATAAGTGTGCTGCTGGTTCCTACTACCCAAGTGCAGCACCCTGCACTTGTCCGTATTGAAACACATCCTGTTCCTGTTTGCCCACCCCTGTAACCTATCCAGATCCTTCTGCAATCTCTCTCTCCCTGCTAGCGTGCTCACCTCCCCCCAAATTTTGGTGTCATCAGCGAATTTAAACAGGTTGCTTTCCACCCCAACATCAAGATCGCTGATGAAGAAATTGAACAGCGCAGGCCCCAGGACCGAGCCCTGGGGGACTCCACTACCCACCTCCCCCCAAGTCGAGTATGATCCATCCACCACCACCCTCTGAGTGCGACCCTTCAGCCAATCTGCAATCCATCTGACTGTGTAGGCATCTATGCCACAGTCGCCTAGTTTATTAATTAGGATGGGGTGAGAGACGGTGTCAAAGGCCTTGCTGAAGTCCAGAAAGACTACATCCACCGCGACACCTGCGTCCATGGCCTTTGTGACCTGATCATAAAAGGCAATCAGGTTGGTCTGACATGATCTCCCCCTAATAAATCCATGCTGATTGCCCCTGAGCATCATTTCTGATGCCGGCCCATCACAAATGTGCTCCTTGATGATCTTCTCAAAGAGCTTCCCCAGGATTGAGGTAAGACTGACGGGCCTATAATTGCCCGGGTCCTCCCTTTTCCCTTTTTTGAAGATGGGGACCACATTAGCTACCTTCCAATCGTCTGGCACCTGGCCCAAGCACCACGATCGCTCGTAGAGCCGTGCCAGGGGCCCTGCAATAACCCCAGCCAGCTCCCTCAGCACCCTGGGGTGGAGAGCATCCGGACCCGCTGACTTGAACGCGTCCAGCCCCTCCAGAAGCTCTCTAACCCGGTCCTCCCCAACCTGAGGTCTGAAGGCGATCCCCTCGCGTCCGGCTTCTATCACAGCAGGGAAGTCCCGGTCCCTGCACAAGAAAACGGAGGTGAAGAATTGGTTAAAGAGGTCCGCTTTATCCTCTGACGCAACCACCAGATTGCCCCGCATATCCTGCAGGGGCCCCACATTACCCGGCGCCTTCTTCATCCTCCCAATATATTTGAAAAAGGACTTTTTGTTATCCTTAATCCTGGACGCTAATCCGAGCTCTATCTCCGCCTTGGCCTTCCTAACAGCCCGCCTGCAGGCCCGAGCAGAGGAGGTATACTCCTCTTTGGAGATTACACCCCCCTTCCACCGGGCGTACGCCACCCTTTTGGCAAGCAGGCATTCCCGGACACCCTTGGTGAGCCAGGGGGGCTTTTGGACACTCCTGCCCGCCTTGCTTCTTGTCGGGATGGACACCCCTTGGGCCCCGAGTATCGTTTCCTTAAGGAACGACCACTCCTCTTGGACGCTGAGTTCCTCTGCCCTCAAGGACCCCAGTTCCTCTCCCACTAATCTCCTCATCTCACTGAAGTTGGCCCTCCTGAAGTCTAGGGCCACCACCTTGCTGCGGGCCCTTGACACTCTACGCTGGATGGTGAATTCCAGCACGCGATGATCACTATTGCCCAGGTGGTCAAGAACCTGGAGGCCTCTTACCAGGTCGTCGCCTGCGGCCAGGACCAGGTCCAGCAGAGCATCTCCTCTGGTGGGACTGTGCACCTCCTGAATCAAGTGGAGGTCCTGCAACTCGGCCAAGAACCTCCTGGAGCGGTCCGTCCCGGCTGACTGCTCCTCCCAGCAGATGTCCGGGTAATTAAAATCGCCCATGACAACTACATCCCTTGCTTTTAGTGTCTCCGCAAGCTGGCCTGAAAATTCCCTGTCCAGCTCCTCCTCCTGATTGGGGGGTCTGTAATAGACCCCCACCGTCAAATCCCTCTCGCCTTGCCCCCCCTGGATCTTGACCCAGAGCACTTCAGCTCGCCCTTCCCCTGACCCCATACTGCTGGCAGAGGATGTGTAGTGCTCCTTGACATAAAGTCCCACCCCCCCCCCTGATACCCACAGGCATGCCAGAATAAGGAACATGGCTTTAAGTGAAGAGGTAATGTACAGGAAGAAAAAGTAACTATAGTATACTACATACAAGTAACTTTTTATATGTGGTTACATGTAGTTACCTGAAAGTCTGACCAAACTTATAGAAGTGATGCCACCAAATTTAATATTCACTTGTGCAAATACCTACAATGCAAATATCCAAATGACAAAACCAGCATGCACATGCTGATTAGGTTCTCAGAGCATATACTTGAGTTTATACCATTCTAGGCCCTTGGTGCTACTCAGGGAGAGCTTTAATGATACCTGTAGCAGTGCTAAGCACACACGGTAACAGAGAAGAGGCATAAACTTAGCTTGCTAGGCATCTTTTCACTAATCACTAGTTTAGGTTGATTACAAGTCTGCGCGAGATACACAGTGAGTCAACAGCCACTATAGCTCCATTCTTATACTAGTTTTGGGTTACAGAAGGACTTTACCAAGTGTCAAAACCAGCAGCATAGGGACCTAGCCAGGTGCCCGGTACACAGCAGCCTCTTTAAATTTGCTGATGATACCAAGATTTGGGGTGAGGTGGGCATGCTAGTAGGGAAGGACAGATTACAGCAGGACCTGGACAGGTTACAGGGGTGGGCTAATGAAAAAAGGATGGGTTTCAATATTGACAAGCGCAGGGTGCTGCACTTGGGCAGTAGGAACCAGCAGCATACAGAAGCTGGGAAACTCCCTTCTCGAGAGCACGGTGGCAGAAAAAGATCTTGGAGTCATTACTGACTCCAAGATGAATATGGGCCAACAATGCGAGGTCATGGTCAGTAGGGCTAACTGTACCTTGTCATGTATCCACAGATGCATCTCAAGCAGGGCCAAGGAGGTGATCCTCCTTGCAACACTGGTCAGGCCACAGTTGGAGTACTGCATTCAGTTCTGGGCGCCACACTTCAGGAGGGATATGGACAGCATTGAGAGGGTCCGGAGGAGGGCCACCCACATGATCCGGGGACAGCAGGGCAGACCCTATGAAGAGAGGCTACGGGACCTTAACCTGTTCAGCCTTCACAAGAGAAGGCTGAGGGAGGACCTGGTGGCTGTCTATAAACTCACTAGGGGGGACCAGCGGGGTTTGGGAGAGACCCTGTTCCCCCTAGTGCTCCCCAGGGTAACAAGGAATAATGTCCACAAGTTGTTAGAGAGTAGGTTTATACTAGACATCTGAAGGCACTACTTCACAGTTAGGGCGGCTAGGATCTGGAACCAGCTTCCAAGGGGAGTGGTGCTGGCTCCTACCCTGGGGGTCTTTAAGAGGAGGTTTGACATCTACCTGGCTGGGGTCATTTGAGCCTGGTTTTTCTCTCCTGCCCAGGGCAGGGGGTCGGACCTGATGATCTGCAAGGTCCCTTCCGACCCTACTTTTATGAATCTATGCAGGCATGTTAAGAAGAGCAGATCCCAAGAACTGCTGAAATGAAACCATTCCTTCCCGCACCCCAGAGCACATGTATATTGTATAGGCACCCTTAAAGACCACAGCTGTATCACCAAGCGTATTCAATGCTTAATGCCAAATGCCCAAATTAGAAAAGTTCCCCTCATAGAGGGGAAAAGCTTATGCACTGCCTACTTCATTGACATAGAACATAACAGTGGTGGGTTGGGGGGGGGGTTGTAATCTGCACTGAATCAAGGTTTGATATGCTCCCCAACTAATTTAAATTCCAGCACACTGATACAAAATCTTGCCTCCTACAGTACCCAAATACCCAAGACCTGGAGGTCATTAACATGAACTCCACAGCCTATTAGAGAGGCAATCAGCATGACAGTCACTGAAGTTATAAAGGGAGGAATGACACTTTTTTGCACACACTGGAGTGATTCCTCCATGAAACCATTATGCTTTTAAGGAGTGTTTTTCTGAGAGGCAAATTCACACCTAGGATGACTTGCATGAGAGGAGAAGTCTGGCAGGAAGCATCACTAAGGGCCAGGAGGCCACATGACCAAGTATAGACAGTTAAGTCTTTATTGGTGCCATGTCTCTACCAGCAGGACCAGATCTCTCAAAAACCCTTGTTGTCATAAGCTGTCAAGACAGAACTCTTGACCCTCTGTGAGAATTGGTCTGTGTGCTCACGGTGTGAGAGTCACTTTATGGTATATAGGATCTCTGAAACCTCTTCTGAGGTGGCTTCTCTCATGCTCATCATGTAGAGAGAGATAGACTACAATCCCTTATCATATGGAGCAAGTGGAAACCATTGATAGAGCCCTGGTAAACACTCTCAAACCAATGAGAGGCCAGATGGAAGGGTCTTGTCCTAATAATGGTCCAGACTCACAACAAATCAGAGGTATTTCCTCGAGGAAGATCTGACTGGAAGGTGAAGAAGGCATCGTGCAGACTGAGAGATGCAAGCCAGTTCCCTTTCTGCAAAGGCATTAGCAAAAGCTGATGGCAGCTAGTGTGACCATCCTGAACTTGAGTTTGGAGTTGATCTCAGCTATTCTGTTTTTTCAGCCACCAGCAGGAAGTTGAGAATGAGTAAAACATTATGCAGCTCCTCTGTGGAGAACCTGATATTTCTTCTCAACCCTTCTCAGAGATGGCAAACCATTGACTGGGATTGGTTAAACAATCTTGGCCAGTCACACTGCAGTAAAATGCCCACTAACCTATGAAAAAGTTCACTGACTTTCTCCAGGAAAATCAGCAGGGCCTGGGCTACACAATGCATTAAGTCCTGGAAGCCATGCAACTTTTGCATCTGATGAGACAATGGCAGAGTAAAAGCTTCATTTGCCACAGATGAGAGCACAACCTATGGGTCACCCAGTTTCATTTGGAGAGGGTACTGACAGCTGACCCAGAAGAACCTAGGATGTTGAAACAGAGGAACAGGAAACTGCATAGGCACAACATATCCCACCATCAGGAATAATCTGAATTACATGGAACAAAAGTTTACTATTATTATTTATTACCATTACTATTTTTAAAAAAGGAAATTTTATTTTCAGAATAAACATCCAGGGCATTTAAAGTCTTCCAAAGTAAGTTCCCAGAACACAGAGACATCGCATGAGAGCTAAAATTGTCTTGGTAAAATGGGAACGTTTTACCTTTTGGGGCCTTGTTTATACTCAAGATTGCACTGGTTTACACAGAAATGTGTAAACAATTTAAAAAACAATTTAAACCAGCACAAAACCATATATGGAATAACTCAATTCTATTTAAGCATAAAATCAAGCCAGATTTAAATGGAATGGAACTAAAATAATAAAAGCAGGTATTAAAATCAAATTAGAGCGTCCATACATTTCCAAATGGTTTAACTGAAGCATTTTTTAAATCAAATTAAACCACTGTGAATTTGGACATAGCACCTTGCCAAGCATACTGCAAGCAAAAGATGTGAAAGCTACCCCACTCAGCTTTGCCAATGAATTGCAATTCTGACCTAAAGAAACCCAGTTCTTCCAGTCCTGACATTCTCTTAAGCAAAAATGCTAAAATTATGCACATTTTGCATGGTGTGGGCATAGTTGGTAGGGTTGGATCAACAAGTGCGACCCCCTGCCATGGGCAGGAAAGAATGCTGGGGTCAAATGACCCCGGCTACGTGATTATCTAGCCTCTTTTTGAAGACCCCCAGGGTAGGAGTGAGCACCTAACCCTAGGGTAGGAGCGAGATCCTAGCCAGTCTGACTGTGAAGTAGTGCCTCCTGATTCTAGTCTGAATCTACTCTCAGGCAAAAGTGGATTAAGAAGAGTACCAAATTTCTTTTTTATTTTCAAGTAATGTTAACGGGAACACCAGATTTATAAGCCAAAAAACGCCCCCTCTGTAGCCCTAAATTGTGTACAACTTACTTCTTCCATTGTTCATTTTTTGTAAACTTTTATGTGTGGGTTCACATACCTACAAACACTAGTCCTGTGCAAATAGGGGAAGTATTTGATTCGGCTTTGGATTCGGACGATTCAGAAGACAGTGATTTGATTCAGAGATTCAGATCACTGTCCCAAATTGATTCAGCCGAATCAGCTTTGGAAGATTCGGCAATGATTCGGACAGATTCGATGATTCGAATTGGCCAGGGAGAGGCAGGCACAGCCCGGCAGCT
>NW_005842139.1:1138430-1153967 GCF_000455745.1 Alligator sinensis
TGCTGGGGCTGGGTGGTGCCAGGCTCTGGCTGACAGGTGGAGCCACCCCAGCTACCAGACAGTGGTCCCCACTGCCAGAGCCGGTGAGTTTGGGGGTTTGGTTTTTTTAAGTGCCAGGAGGCTGGACTGGGCTTCTCCTGCAGCTCCTCCGGTTGTGCCTGCTTCTGGCCTGGCGGGGGAGAGCCACGGGGGCTATGCCTTGCTGCCACTTGCCCAGCCAGTGTGGGGGAGGGGGCGTGATGCACATGTGGCTCGCTCCAGGTGGCAGCAGGGCATAGCACCCCCTCCCAGAGCTGCTGCGCGCACATCAGCTGGCGCGGGAGGGTGCAGGATGCAGGTACAGCAGGACTGGAAGCAGAGGCTATGACCTGCTGTCACTTGCCCCTTTCTGCCTGGAATGAGCTGCACCCACATCCCACCAGGACAAGTGGCAGCAGGGCAGAGCCCCTGCTCTCAGTGCTGCCCCCCCTGCCCCACTCCCCAAGTAATGTGCTCCCCCTACCCCAGCTAGGTGCCTTGTCCCAACCCCAGCCCTAATTCCCCCCTCCCCAGCAGAGTTACTAGCTGGAGGCAGATGTGTCAGCTGCTTGTTTAGTCTATGGCCAAATCTCTGAAGTGGACGAATCTTTTCTGAAGCTTGTTCAAACTGATTTGGATGCCTTGAATCAATCTGGAGCCTTTAATTGGTCTCCCAATTCGGATTCAGAGATGTGGTCCCCGAATTGGGCCAAATCTCCTCCGAATCAAATCAGCTACCAAAGCTTTGCACAGCCCTAGCAAACATACCTATGCACACATGCCCTGTGGCTTTAAATGAGCAAAATATTTGATTCGTATGATTGGATACTGTCCCCTTGGAAGAACTGCCTTGCATTTAAGGAGTAAAGTTGTGACTAGCTATTTTTCCACTTCAGGCTATTTCCCCCTACAAATCAGCCAATAAAACATGAATTTAGGAAAGAAGAATAATTTATCCTTTAAACAACTTGTGCTGGATGGATGGGTGGATGGGTGGATGGGTGGATGACAAAGAAATGAAAATGACAGAATGCTTTTCACTGGGATACCTCACTGTAACTGAAGATTATAAATGCTGAGAAATTTCAATCAGGACGAAAGACTTTTAAAATCTTTTCTTGTGCATGTGATTACAAGGTTGAAATGATTGATCCCCCTTTATGACAGTATCTTAAATTGTATGTCACACAGTCACAATTTAAAGCTTGATAAGTCCACAGTACAGTTTTTAAAAGTCATTCAAAGAAGCTCAAAATTTAATTAAACAAAACATTAGATCAATTAAGACTAAACAGTAGTATGAAATATTAAGGTAAAACATGTATTAGTGTGACATTTGCATTTTTATGAAGTATGAATCACAAAGAAATAAAAAATACTGCTAAATTTCAGTTAGAGCCCTTTTTAAAATCTTGTTTCCATGGCAATGCTGAGAGTAAGTTTCACAGAATGCAAGATACGGATTTTTTAGTTTAAAAAACAGTTTAAATAAGAAATAGCAACATCATGGCCTCTTTTCAATTTTCTAATATGCCTGAGAGGCTCAGAAAATAAGTCACCAAGACATCAGTGCCAGACAGAATGCAGAAGATGGGCCCCTTGTTATTTTTCCAGTTTGTCATTTGCTGCTAAAGAGGCACATTCACCAACAAACCTCTCCCATAAACACACTAAATGTGAAACAAACAATCATCTCTTTGCAGTCGATAATCCTAGCACTGCTGATTCAATTAGGACAGTTTTTAATAACACCAGCTCTCATTACAGAGATCAGTTGAAATTCCACTACAAAAGCTACGTCTGACACAAGTAGCCAAGTGATTCTCCTTTTGCATTCCAGATCTAAGAAAAGTTGCTCAAGTCTCTAATGAGTAATCAGGGATTGAGGTTTCTAGGCTACAAAAATCCTGTTGTGGCAAAAAAAGCAGAAACCTAACACCCAAATCAATACTGTATTACTCTCTCCACAGGCAAGAGCTGCTGGGTCAGGAAAATCATGAAAAATTCATAGCGGAGGTGGTCAAGTCATCCATAAGATAGAGAAAATAATGCTATATCTAAAGATCCCCTGAGCAATCGAAGACGCTTTATAGATTTCACCGTGGATAAGTGCTAGTTTGTTTCATCTATGTACTTTAATACGGTTCCTATCTTATTTCTGACAGTAAATAAGGATGTTTTGGTCTATATTTACTGTCTTTCTCATTTACTTTATTAATTTCTCACCTACTCCACTGCTACTGGAGCCACCCACAAGACAATTCTAAGTCACTGCATTTAGCAGAAAAATGGGGGTACCTCTTTATGGAGCAGTCATTAAAGCCCTTCCCACTTGTGAACTCATGCATAACAAAGGAAGATGTAGTCTTCCTTCACTGAAGGATAATGGGAAGAAAATAGGTGTTGAAAGGACCAGGCTTGGGAAAAGCAAAAAAACCCAAAGATTTCAGCATTATTAGTTCAAGAGCTTATATCTCCTCTGCTTGCTACAAAATCAGATTTATATCAGATTTATACTTAACAAAGCAAGAGAAAAAAAGTAAAAAAAAAAGGTGGAATAACAAGGATAGTCATAAGACACAGTAAAAAAACAAAAAGAAACAGCTCTAACAAAAGCGGATGAGAGGAATCCAATTACCAGATAAGAACACATAAGGTTCTACAAAGAGTCTTCCTGAACTCTACAAAGGGCATTCCCCAACAATGCCCTCGAACCAGAAGTTGTCCAAGATCCTTATCCAAACAGTGGGCAGACATTCTCTGATACAAGACAAGGCCTTTATGGAGAAGGAAGATGCAGACCTAGATGTTAGGGGTGTGCAAAGCAGGCTGTATTCAATTCGGATTCAGATTCAGCCCGAGTCGGGGGACAGCGATTCGATTTGTTGATTCGGATCACTGTGCCAATTCAATTTGGCCAAATCCGAATCTGAAGATTCAATTCTGATTCAAAGAATTAGCGATTCGGCCATAGACACAGCTTTAAATGTTTTTTCTACATACCTCAAGGTACCAGGCATGGCCCGTGAATGCTGAGATGGTGGGGCAGATGGGGCATCCCACAGGAGCATGGGGGGGGAACGACCCTCCCCCGTGCCCTCTCCCCAACTCAGCGATTGGCCCTGGGGGACCCCGGGTATCCCCCCAGGCCCAGGAGGCACCAGTTGCCAAGCCGGGGGAGGGGACCGCCGCTGAGCATGCTGGGGACCCCCCTGTGCTCCCATAGGACACTCCATCCACCCCACCATCTCAGCATTCACAAGCCACCTGGTACAAAAACATAAAAAGTTGTGTCTATGTCCGAATCATCGAATCTCTCCAAATCTCTCCAAATCGAATTGGAGGCTTTCAATTCAATTCAGAGAGATTAATGGGTCTCCTAATTCGATTTGGATTCAGAGATTCGGCCACCAAATCAGGCCTAATTTCCACCTAATCAAATCAGTGACCGAAGCTTCGCACAGCCCTACTAGATGTGTGTTGTTGAAATGAGACAAATAATGTCGATAGGATCTTTGGTCATTGTGGCTTTAGGCAAATCAGACAAATCAGAGATCGGAAGCTTTGTATCCATTCACTATCCAATGCAACTTACTCCAAATGCCAGGTCCAGGAACATGCATCTGCACAGAGCTGCATTCAGTGAACACAGAGCTGGAAGCATGCAGTGGCAAGGAGCTAGGGGTGTGTAGTGTTGCAGAAGTCTGGCTGGGCAGTGGCATGAACCCAGGGGTATGTGGCTGCACAGAGCTCCATTCAGGCAGCAGCACAGAACTAGAGCTAGGGGCATGCAGGGGGGGCATACATGGATATTACTATGAGTACCAGAGCCTCCAGCTCTGAATTGCTGCCTGAACATGACTCTGTGCAGCTGCAAGCCCCTGGCTCTGTGCCGCTACCTGGAAGTGCAGATCTCTGGCTAGTCTGCAGTGCTAGGAGCATGTGGCAGCGCAGAGCCAAGGGTGTGTGCTTCCAGTAACCCACCAGTCTACTGGTAGGCCAGATGTAATGGTTCTGCAGGCTGGGCAGGCTACATGTTTGACACCCCTGCCCTATACAATGCTCAAGTGCCTTGTTCACCGATTAGTTGTGGTTTTCCACTGACTAACATTTGGGGATTTCACTGGCATTGTGTGCACACCAGAATGATTCTATTTCACCCAGACACCTATTCGGCAATAGTGCAGCCTACCCAACATGCTCAGTAGGGAATGCAGGACAAGGGTCCAAAGTGCCAAACATTGCAGTTACACAACTGCTATACATGCCACTTAAGTGCATAAAGGTGAAATAGGATTTAGCCTTGTGTGTTTATTTTACAGGAGGGGTAAGAATATTTGTGGGCGATATCTTTTATCAGACTGTATAGTTGGGAGAGATTTTACACAAATTTTTGGGCACAAGGTACCTCCCACTCTCATTTGAGCTTGAGTTCATTTGATGCACTACTTTATACATTTCCTTGTCATGTAAAAACTTGGGGCAGGGACCATCTCTTTGTCCTGTACTTGTGCAGCACCTAACACAGTAGATCTCTGGGGCTGTTAAGCACTGTCAGGATCTGCACCATCTTTATATATTCTATGGGATTCAGTTATCACTTACAATCTTAATAGAGCTTATTGGATACCATTTAGAAAAATCACATAAAAATAAGGTCTATTTCTCTATTTCTAAATTTATTTTCATCCTATTTTGCCAGGTTTGTAGGAAACATTGCTTTCATTTCTTTCTCCAATTTCACTATGGTATTAGACAGACAACCGAACAAGCATTAGGAATTTTCAAGATTTGGCTGTAAAAAGGAGGAAGACCTTAATTTCTAAGCCACAAAGACCTTTCAGCTGTTATACTTGTAGTATGTGGAAACATCTGCTACAACTGGTCGTTACCAACTACAGACACATTTAGCTTATGGTTTGACGCACGAAATCCCTCCTCACAATCAGGCAATATCAATATTTGTGTCAAGGAGTTTTTCAACTATTTGCTAAAGGAAAAAGTTACTTCTTGCAATATAATAATTGCTCAGGCTTGCTGGCAAATGAGATTCTGAAAGTATTTCCATTTAAAATTCTCAATGACCTTCCCTGTAGAGTTGGACAGGATGTAGCTACATCTGATTAGGAGTACAAGGTTGTTCAGGTTTTGTTTTAACTGAAACCATTATGCTGGAATGCATTATGGGGTAAACATAAGATTGTTATTACATCAAGATACAACATACGATTTCATGTGGAAGGAAATGCTGCTGGACATCATAAAATACTCTACCATCTATTTTAATGTAGTAAAATATTAATACTTAGCATATATATATTATGTTTATCTTCAAAGCAGCAAACAAATATTAACTAAGAAGCAGTCCTACCCTTGTGAGATGGGCGAGTACTATTATCCCTATTTTATTGATGCTAAGAGACTGAAAAATTAAATAAATTGATTGTCCAAGGTAAAAGAGACTGCATCATGATTTAGATCTCACAAGGTGATGATTAACAAATGCACTTAACCATGTTGCTTTTCAGTTACTGTGTCAGTAAAAAGCAAATCTAACATGACAAAAATATAAAACTCAATTTGAGGACATGTGCCATTCTCCAATGTACCACCCTGGCATTAGTGTCGCATTTTGAGCATTCCCGCAATACCTGAAGCAGAGTTTGTCATAATGGGTTTCAAAGTATGTTCCACAGAATCCTGGGGTTCCATGAGAGGTCATCCGGGCTTCAGCACCGAGTTTCAGGGTAATGGTAGAGCAGGCCAGGAGGCGTTGTGCCATCATTGCTGGGCTAGGTCACCAACTCTGTGTCAGTCTTTAGGGCAAGGGGAGGGGTTTCTTAGCAGAACCAGTGATATGAAAAGGATCTGTAACTAGGAAGTTTGAAAATCACTGATATAGGAGATAAAGGATCCATAAATACACATCTTTGTTCTTTGATGTTTCTGTCGCTTTTCCCTAGGATGATTTGGGTTAAGACATCCATCATATTTGCCATTTCTGAGAAAACAGTAATTACTGACAGATGTTCTCCTTGGTAGATGACTGAAGACAAGGATCGCAACGAGAAGGACAGTGTCCCTCAAGGGCCGTGTAGAATTTCTACATGTCTGACTATGTACAAGCATTCAATCCTATTACAGAATCCTAAGGAGTTCAAATAATAACTTCTCAAAAGATTTAGGGAGCAAATAGTTCACTATAAATACAGCTCTGGAGAGCTGAGCTTTACAAAGGAATAGAAAGAATCTGTCCCGACTATTTTCTCACTTTGGGATTATAGAAGAACTAGCATATACCACAGTTGTCTTACAGTCATATATTGTTCCATAAGTACTGGAAGGAGCCCTGAAAGTCTATATAGTTGTACTTGAAAGTATACTAGAGAATGCATAGATGTTGGTATAAGTAAATATAAGGCTCAAGAAAAGTGTAATTTGATTTTGAAATGTTAAGTATATTCAAATCCCACTAAAATCAAGAGCAGTTGAGGGTGCTGCTACTTCATACGGTGCTGCTCTTTAGTGCCTGTAATGTTGTCAGGGCAGATACCAATGACCAGAAAAGGTTATCTAAAAATGAATGCAGAGGTGATATCAACCTGGCAAAATCATGAAAAGTAAAGTATATCACCAACGTATTGCTGGATGAAATTGAGTGGTCAACCAATTTTATCAATAAATTGTATTGGTATAGTGAATTACAATATTCTGAGTCTCTTTACTCTGATTCAGAGAATACATTGCTTGCACTATATATTGAGTTAATCGACTTTTTTCCCCAAATATATTTTCCAAGTACACCACCATACAAGATAGTATGTAAAAATAGCAAGGCAGATTTTCCTAATAATTAAGTGAGGGTGTTGGGAGTCAGAACCACTTAGTTCTATTCTCAGTTCTTCCTGAAATTCACTGCATGATTTTGAAATAAATAAATTAAATAATTTAAATAATTAAATAATTTAAATAAAATTAAATTAAATACCCTGTGCTGCTCTGGACTAACCCAGCTGCAAATGAGTATAAATTAGTTTACCAGACTTCACAGGGCTGTTTTAAGACTCAGTTATTAAATGTTATGAAGCAGATAGGGATCACTGGATGGAATGAGACAGCTAACGGTAGAGTTAAGGTAACTTTGCATCCTAGTTTTCTAGAAAAGTCCTGATTTGTCATGAGATGTCCCAATGCTCAATAATGTATTTTGAGACACTGCAGGATGCAATTTTATCTTTGCTTAATAAAGGGAAATCATAACATTTTGATAACTACAGTATATTCACTGAAATCCTAGAATTGGATCTGTGTTCATCTAGAAAAAGCAGTCAAGTAGAGAAAATGCTTCAGTGTGATGAAAACAGAGTGGAGTAAAGAGAAATGACCATATAACTATCAAACCATTCCTTTGTTCAAAGTAAATGTCAACATTTGTTCAGTATTTCCTGGTAAACTAATTTAGAACAGTAAACAGTAGAACAGTTAAAATGTTCTACTGTGAAAAATATGACTACATGGCTCTTGAGTAAGAAGAGAGTAGTTTTGATACTAGCATATATTTATTAAAAAACCATTAAGGTTTTTTTTCTATGATTATTTCACAACCCTGAGAAAAGTGTAATTTGATTTGGAAATGTCAAACAGAAGTGCTGTGAAGAAGCCTGTACAATAACAAAAGTCCAACGCAGGCTGTTACATGAACTTCCTCATAAAATTATTAAAAGTTAAAAATAGGAAAAATGAATCAGTCCAAATAAATCAGTCTACTGATACTTAGCACTGACTGAGTTGATATAAGGTCTGATAAACAAGAGGAATAAGGAAACCAATAGACAAAACAGGTGTGCCAAACATTAGGCCTTATTGTTGAACTAATTAAGGAGAGGATAAGCAATTATCCTTCAGACCCCTTTCTGGGGTCTGAATTTGACACTGACTCTGGGGTCAGGTGGACTAAAAGGAAGGGAAGGAAGGGAAGGAGTGAGCTTTGCCATCATCAGTGTCATTATTTTTGGAATCTGAGGATCCACTTGACACCATCGTGCTTTTCTTGTTCTAATTCTAAGACGTACTGACCAGTAGGTCTGTGCAAAGCAGTGAGTATTTGTTTTGTATTCAGATTCGAACGATTCAGAGGGACAGTGATTCAATTCAGTCATTCGAATCACTGTCCCAGTTCGATTCGGCTGATTCAGATCTGGAGATTCAGCCCCAATTTGGAGATTCGGCCATAGACTATACAGGCAGCAGCCCTCCACAATGCTGGACACGGCTGCCTCCAGCTTGTAAGTCTGTTGTGGTGGGCGGAGGGGGGAGGGAAGGGGCATGAGGGGGGCAGATAAACGCCCCCACAGTGAGGGAGGGATTGAGGCTGGGACAAGCTGCCCAGCCGTGGCGGAGGAGTGCAGGACTTGGGGAGGGGGGCTCCCACCACTACGTGCCACTATGCACTGCTGCTCTGGGAGCTGCTTGTCTGGTGGCTCTTCTACCGAATCTCCAAATCTTTCTGAATCGATTTGGAGGCATCTGAATTGATTCGGACTTTTTAATGGGTCTCCGAATTTTATATGGATTTGGAGTTTTGGCTGCCAAATCAGGCCAAATCTCCTCCGAATTGATCAGCTACCAAAGCTCAACAGAGCCCTACTGACCAGACCTAACCAGACCAGACCAGAGAAGGACCCAGATGGCATCACTACCTTGACTGGCAAAGCTAAACCCAAATAACAACTGGCTTGTGAGACTTCAGTTGTTATTGTCACCCCATTCTTCTGATGTCTTTTTCCTTTCTCACCTTTTGTCTTCTGTTTCTTGCTTGCTTTTTGCCCTCTGTTCAATTTGTTTATCTCTTTCAACTCTGCCATACATGTATGACCAGAAAAGATAAAAGCAATGTCTTAGCCCCATACTGATACAAGTATGTACGGTCTGACAAACCTGGGCTGGTAAAACCACATGCTGAGTTTGTTTTTCTCTATCATTGCTGTTGTTTTCTTTCAGTTTTTGTATATGTTGTATTGTCTTCTCTTTAAGGAAGCAGGATCTGACTTCAACAGCAGCAACAATAACTCAAGACTGTCTCAATTAACCTATCCTCTTTTCCCCAGCAAGATTAGCTATTGCTCTCTTTAATATCACATAAGGCTGGATCCAGACGTGCAGGCACACGCAGTTTGTGGCACCACAAACCTCTTTGCAGCACCACAAACGGCACATGTTGCATGTTAAACTGTGTGGCACTGCTAATTTGCAGCGCTGGGGCAAAATTTGCTACTGGGATTTCCCACTAGCAAAAAAACCCCCCAAACCCTGAAAAAAGGTGGTACACAGCAAGCCAAAGTGCCATGCACCAGGACAAATGCCTACTCCCCAATTTCTGCATGCTGTGGAGCCCCTGCACTGAGGCACCCTGTGCCCCAGCCAGGCACACCCCAGCTGGCAGGGGCACAGTGTGCCTCAGGAAGGGAGCAGTGTGCCTCAAGAGCAGGCAACCCTGGACTGGCACTCCCCTGTCACTGTGTGCCTCAGTGCAGGGGCTCCACTGAACCACTGTCTCAAGGCACACTGCACCCCAGCCTGGCACGAAGCAGTGTGCCTTAAGATGGTGAAGCATCCAGCCCAGGACTGCCTCCTCCCCTGGCTCTATGTGCTCCCATACAGGGGCTCCACAGTGCACCACCACAGTACATGGAGATGGGGGAGCAGGCAGCCCAGGACTGCCTGCTTCCCTCTCTCCACGTGTCATTCCCCTGCTGGCTGGGGCGTAGGGTGCCTCAGCGCAAGGGGGGTATGCTGGCTAACCCTGCACTGAAGTACCCTGGGCCCCGGCCAGCCCTCCTCCCCGCTTTCCTGAAGCACAAGGAGCAGCGAAACTACGTTTGTCTGTTGGGTTGGCAGGGCTGAAACCTGCCTGCACCAGCCTTGATCAGCTGTTAGAGACAGTCTAGCAGCCTCTCAAGAAGCTGCTAAACCACCCTTCTCCCCAGTCCTGCTCCCCCAGCTCGGGGGCTGTCAGCAGGGGAGGGAAAGGGTGAGAGAAACATGGAGCTGCTGGTTGCTTTGCCTAGCTAGAGCTGGAGAGGGGGAGTAGAACGGCACCCCTCAGCTCATGGGCCTGGCTGGGGTAGTTTGGGAGGACCCACAAAGCGAGGGGGCTCTGTTCAACCCCACCCCCCTTCCAGCTCCAGCCAAGCAAAGCAGCTGGCAGTTCCATGCTGCTTGCCACTGCAAGCACCAGCCCAGCCTTGCAAAGTGTGAAAAACTAACCTGGAGGGAACACTAGTTCCCCAAAGCATCCTGCTTTAGAGCACCTTCATCTATTACCTGATTTGACCAGAGTTCATTTTTCATTCTACTGGCCATTTTAAAGGTGCACTGTAGCTGTGCACATGTGTTAGGTCATGGCTGTAGAGCTCTTCCAGGGGCCCAATTGCATGAAAAATGTAACATGTATAAGCACCCTGAGCCTGCTCTGATGATGACTGGAGCCTAGCAGAAGAGCAAGTATGTCTCTAAATGATCCCAGAAAGACAATTACAGCTGTTAAAGCCAGTATGTCAGGCTAGCATAAAAAACAAATAAGCCTGTAAAGCTCGTAAAGCTTGTAAAGCCCTGGTGTCTCAATCTGAATGATGCATTGGGCTGAAGTTTTCATTTTTCATAATGCTACAAACTTGAATTCTGATTTATTATGAATGTGAGCTAGCTCATGGAAATGGACCTTAACTGTGACTATTTAAGAGCCTCACCTAGCAGCTCCTGTCTTCCTTGTTCAGGTCACAGCTCTTTGACTTGAACAGAAGAAATACACTTTAAATATTTGCAAGACTACCATACATCTTGATTTTCTTATTTTAACTTGCAAGCATTTATTATTTACGAGCAGTAACATGGTTATTTGTGTAGACTTTTTTTATTCTTGTACTCCACGATTCATCGTAGCACATGCTCCCAGGTTTGTTTGGTTTTTTTCCTATTATGGTATACAGAAGCATACTGATATAAGGCTTGTTTTGCAAAAAATTGGTTAGAAAATGGTGATTTAACTACATAAGCACACTAAATCAATTTAATCTTCTGCAAAGATAAGAGTAGTCCCTACTAAAAATTTTAACATTTATGCCAAGGATAAACACTGGTTATATACATGATCTTCAAAAGCAACTAAATAGGTATTTCCCATTCGTTTTTTCCATGTAAATAATATCTTTCAATAAAAAACTTCCTAGTTTCAGCTAAAAACATTTTACAATATGTGAGGTCCTGCAAAATATTTTTTTAAAATAAATAGCTGTATCTGTTACTCTGCTGTAATACTGAGAATTAATTTAATATAGCACTTCTAACAACATCCATACTCTCATAATACTCTAACTTCACAATAGTACAAAAATGCATCTTTTTGGCAAATTGTCAAGGTTTGTACATAAAAAAGAATGCATTTTAATGCTGAAAACTTGACATTCTATCACCGCACTTTTCTTTAAAAAAAATTCAGTCCTTTCTTTGACTTATTTTTGGCTTACACAACAGGGTGCCAAACATTTATGACAGCTTACAATAGAAAAACAATATTGCTTTTAGTTAACAATGTTAGCTATGAATATATATTGACAGCATTTTCACTGTAGATTTGCTGCCAACATAATACAAAGCAAATAGCATTCAATATGTTGAAACACTCAGGGGAATTAAAGAGTTTCAAAAACAAATTTATGGCATTAGGTGCTGAATGCTAAATTTAATGAAAATGCAAATTCAGAAGTATCTCCAGCACATACTTCATGCAAAGGAATACAGTTTGGCAAAGTGATAAAATTAAGATTGTTTAAGTCAGGAGAAAATTATGTTAAAATGTCTCTGCTTGTTTGGCATTTTGTAAAGCCAGGTTTAACATGAAGATAACATTTTTCTCCCTAAACTTTTGCTGTCTTGCTTCTTGTAAGCATTTCTGCCATGGACAAAGAGGATCTAGACACCCCAATACATAGGTCTTTATTTACAAAGATTTTCTAATTCCACTACTAAATATACGCAATCAGAATATCACTGCTCTCTGGAGAGCAACAAAAATAAAGATTTTGTTTCCAAAACTGCATCCTAATAATAAACTACAGAGCAAGAAATGTGATGAATTCACAGAAATGACTGCAGAAGTTTTAGCAGGCATAGAGTCATTAAAATAGATCATATGCATTTTATATACATCTCATATACCAACACGCACATACTTCTCAATAGATGATACATTGACAGTACATTAAATTACATGAAATTAAAAGCTTTCAGCTTTTTGCATAAACAAATTAAAACAATTCAACAATAACCACTCCATCAAGCTGGAAAAAATATTCAGACTTTATACCTGTCAAATTGAATTTATTATAAATTCAGAGACAATCCTGATATTTATTACCACTCAAATACCCTAAGTAGTCTAAATTTTTTAATTAGCATATCTTGCAAGTTAAAACATTATTGGGTCATTTTAAAAAGTGCTTATTTAATGAATACTCATGTAATCAAGCAGCATTTAAAAATCTACCTATGAAAGATAACCTGCAAGAATAGAAAAGAACAACACTCTTAGCCTATTTTGGTTTTGGTTTTGTTTTTTTGATTGCTTTCTGATACATGGCTTTGGCTTGACCTGACTGGTAAAATTATTATTATATACAGTTTTCACTCTTTTTTATGTTAATGAACACAACTTCTTTAATCTTTTTGTCCTAGAGAACTCTATGAGGATCCATTCCAGTTCTTTAGTTGACCAATGAGTTCTCCTATAAAAGATATGATGCATCTTATATTTTGGGTAAACAGCAATACAGATAATGTGCTTTAACTGTTACTTTTTTAGAAAAGTATGCTCTTAGTAGAGTACAATTTATATTTAAA
The DNA here is from genome assembly GCF_000455745.1 of Alligator sinensis. Taxonomy (NCBI): domain Eukaryota; kingdom Metazoa; phylum Chordata; order Crocodylia; family Alligatoridae; genus Alligator; species Alligator sinensis. The sequence continues at coordinate 1,151,346 of NW_005842139.1, forward strand.
ACTTAAATTGGAAGATTAGCCTGGACCACAATTATCAAACTTCCTGGAACTTGTGAATTTCGCATTTAATAGGAAGCTAGGTAGAATATGCTTATTCGGATAAATTCTTCCCTCATATGCACCTTAACAGGAGCATTAAACGCACATCTGCCAAATAAGATCGAAAATGACATAGATGTATCCTCTTAAATAGTTATGGTGAAAGAACTCTGACTCTACAATCAGAGCCATGAAGTTAGTTAGTCAGTGGTCACAAAGCTCTAGGATTTGCTAAGCCTATTAATTTGCAAACATATACTCTTGTACATCAGGTACAATATGGATCTCTGTATTATAAGTATCAAACATGTTATTTTCCAGTAGCCAGGAAGAAAAGCTTATGGAGATGGAGTAAATATAATTTAGTTGTTAATATTCACTCTGACTCTCTCCTCATGATTAAGCCTTTCCACTGACTGCCAAAAATGATATTTTTAATTTTTTCAGTGTGCACTTAGAAAGGATTTCCTAGTAACCTACACAGCATTTCACTGAAACCAGACAACAGAAATCAATATACATCTCTGCAGGATAATTTAACCAAACATTTATGTTTATATTTTTCATTTGTATTTATGCATGAGAAATTCCTGGCAACAAGAAATTCTCTTGTATACATAAACTCTCTTTTTTATATGCTGATCTTTATAATAGTGATAAATAGCTAGCTTGAATGCATAAAAAAATTATTATTTGTGTACTAATTGTGCAATAAAGGCAGGCAAGATGCATGAAAAATAATAACCTGCAGACACAAGTTATCTCTACACAAAATTTTGTTTAGCCCTTCTGCCTATATAGAAAACAGGACCTACAGGGAACAACTATCGTATCCTGATCCTCGCTACTCCAAAACCTGTGGAATTACCATTCCACATGCCTCCCAGAAAGGTTATTCTGTTTAAACAAGCTACTTCGGGTATTTCTAAATCCACTTAAGTTATTCCACCTGAATACCGTTTTTGTGGGGTGGACCAAGACTTAGAAGTCTGGGGAATGCATGTTTTCCTGAAAATCTAATGGTGTGTCTGTGATGCACGGTGTCATGCTTGGATTATTCCTTTATAGAAAAGCTCAGAGCAAGAACAGAATATGGGAAGAAATACAGTGCAGCAGACCCACATTCTACTCTCACTTTTTACTCCCATTGACTATACCACAATCAAATATATAAAAATATATTCAAAATATATACAAAAATCTGCCAAAACTTTAAAAGAATATTTTCCTCCATTTTAGCGTAAAACATGATTTATGTTTAGTTTAATGGTTATTAAACATGTCAGTTTAATAGTTACTGGGAAGTGATTCTGACCATATGAACTTTCAGAAGACAATGGATGAAGCTTTCTCTTTAAAAAAATCTAAATTAAAAATGTATATCACACCAACTAGAAAAGAAAACAGATCAGACTATAGAAGATGTATAATAGTCATCTTAATAAATGGAAACATACAGTCAGATAAGCCTTTTCATACCTACAGAAAGTAAGGGCTAAGTCTTATATCACATTATGTATCTAAGCCTAGGGACAGAAGTTACACATAAACCAGTTTAAGTGATTGGAAACTGGTTTAAACCTCTAACTGAACAGAAGTTCAGTGCACATAAACCACTTTCAAAGTGGCCAAAACTAGGTTAACATAAACGTGGTTGAATATAGTATCAGGCTCAACTGATTTAGGTTAAACCAGTTTATGGAAATTCTGTCCCAGATCCCTTCCCAATTCAAGTTAACTTACAGCCCCCCCCCCCACCCCCCCCCCAGCATACCAGGGTGCTTTGCAGCCCTGGGCTGAGCTGTGCTGTCTGCTCCAACAGAGCAAGACTGGCCCCATCCCCAGCTGTCACAGAGCTGCAGCTCTAAAGCCTCAGCTCCCAAGCCTGTGTCCTGCTTGGGTCTATCAGCACAGTGGGACAGGGGGCAGGGGAATGGACGCCCAGGCCCCCCTAATCCCCAGCTGTACAGCAGGGGGAGAAAAAAGCCCCTATGGTGGGGGCTTTTTGCTCTCCCCCTTCCAGCCCAACAAGCTGGCAGAGATCACCTCAGCCCCACACTCTCGCCAGCTTCCACCTTCTGAAGTGGAGGAATGTATCCCTCCCCAGTCCAGTTTGGCACTCATTCCCCCAAGCTAGGGTCTGGGGGGGGAAGCCCCCAGCCAGGAGCTTCTTGCCTGCCCCCCTGTGGCTCTGAGCAGGTTGGGATCAGCTCAGACTCACCCCCTCCACAGCCATGCAGTCATCCACCATCGAGGGTGGGGGAGGCAGGATGGAAACCTAACCCCCAGGTGAGGTATGCCCAGTGTAGCAGGGGAAAGCCCCCACAGAGGGCTTTATGCCTCCACTTCAGCTCAAGCCAGCCTGGAATCACCTCACTCCCACCCCTTTCCCAATCCTCTCTCTCCAAGGGTAGAGGGTGAGTGCATTCCCCCCTCAAATACCCCCCATCGGAGACCGATGGCTGGGGAAGGGGTCGGCTCCGGTAAGAGTAGCCTGGCTGGAGCTAGAGGGGTGGAGACCCCTGGTCGGTACTTCCCCACCCACATAGACCCCAGCTGCCAATCGGGCCTCGGTTGCTGGTT
>NW_005842139.1:1153998-1190189 GCF_000455745.1 Alligator sinensis
GGAAGTCTGGCCATGAGGGATGGTGTACTTGAATGCCCCTGGGCTCCTGGCCTGAGCCAGTGCAGGCTTCTGCCTGTCTTGGCCACCCAAACACTGAACATCATTTCAGTTTCTTACTGGTTCAATCTAGACAGTTTAGGAAAAACTGAAAGTTGAATCTATTTTGCCTCTGGTTTTTTGAACCTCTGTACTTAACCTAAATGGCATGTATGCAGCTACATAATCATGGGTTTTGTATACTTTATATTCTGCTTTGTTCCATGGCAAAACAGAATTACCCTGCAAACATACCAGCTGGAAGCAAAATAGGATAGAAGACCCATCCCAGCTATTTGTTCAAGAGCTCAGTGGTTATGTTGGCTGAACAGAAAGTGAGAGACCCAAGTTCTGGGCTCGCTACTTACTGTGAGGGAGCTTAAACCTACATCTCCTGTCTCCCAGCAAAGTGGTCTTGAAGCTGGCCTACTGCACCTTGCTTTTAATATTCATTGGATAAAATGATGGACAGCAACAAGGAAGTCTCTGCCCTACTGGGAGCAAAGACCTGGAATAGACAGCACATATCCTTTTAAAGACAGCATCCATGTCACTGAGTTTCATACCATCTGCCTTTCTCTCTTCCTTCTGGCTACAAGTATCTCCGTCTCTTGGCTGAAAACTGTAACTGGCCTTAGGATAATAAAATGGAATAGGGTGTAGTCCAAAGTCTCTGATGTGAAGCAGACAAGTCCTGTGGTAAAATAAGGATCTGTCCTCATTAATCCAGTTGCTCTGTCAGGACCTAAATATACTTGGATACACATGCTAAATAGACAAAAAAGGCCTACTATTTTTTATTTAGTATATCCAAGATATTTTCTCTCTGGAATTCATCTTCCAAATAGATATCATAACCTTCTCTTATTGTCACTTCATTTGAAAGGTGGCCTGGAGAAAGGAGACTGATTAACAGAAGTAATAATCCCACTAAGTACTAAGGTATCGTCTTTACAGAAGACAAATATCTTTGGATAGATTATATATATTGCTTACTCAAGGCTAATAAAAGTTCCAGAAAGATTATCCTTTCAATAGGAACATAAACCATATCAAACAATGTAGGCTACATTTAGCAGAAACAAATGCAAGTATATCAGCTCTATAGTGTGCAAGTTTCACTTTATATACTTCCATTAGTAAAAAAACAGTAGTAAAATTCTCATTCCCATTTGAAAACATTTTAGTTTTAGGTCTCTGTGTTATAATCCTTATTTAGACTAGCATGTTATTTACTAAAAAGATGCCCAAATACAATGATTTGATATTGGAATGTTCATCTCAGAACAACCAGAGCATTGTAAGGTGAAATAATTGTCAAGTCAATCTCCAGCTTAGTCTTTATTGCACAAATAAATTGAACTCTGCTCTAGCTCTTTGACATGTAATTCTGATACTAATGGGTTCAAATCCATTTCTTTTTGCTCTACCTGCTAACAGGAAGCTTTATGTAATAGCGTGCCAGAAATCTACCAGTTACTGGCTAATGTTTCCCTTAAATAAAAAGTCACTGCCTGTAATAGTATCAACAGCTGTCATCAGTTTACAATAATGAGCTACAGTTCATCACGGTAACTCTAGTATGAAAATTAGAAGCTTTTATGTAGCTCCTCAATCTGCAAGGAAATTATATGAAACATCATCAGCATTGGTGTGACAGCAGACATTTTCTATCTAAAGATAACAAACCATATCCTCAGCTGGTGTAAACCAGTATATCTTGATTGAAGTCAATGAAATCATGCTAATTAAAATCAGTTTCGGATCTTGTCCTATGTATTAAAACTTAGCACTTCCATACTAAGGGTCACTCTATGGAATCTAATGTTATTTACTTTAACTTGTCAAAAGGGAAAAATGGTTCAATCCCTCTTTATATAGCATTTCCCGACTGTAAGCTAGGAGGGTGTGAGTTAACATATATTAGCTATTCTGCAGTAATTGCAGCAATTGCCCATGTGCATATTGATATCCTACAATAAGCATGAGGTAACTTGCATACCTCTCAATGCGGTGAGCAACCCCATGCCCATAGAGTAGGAAGAGTGTGCATACACGCAGCTACCATAGAGCAGCAGACACGCTGTGAATCCTAAATCCCTGCCCTCATTTAGCTCATACTAGGCCCTAAAATGAAACCCTAATAACTAAAACAAACCATAAAGAATGTTTATGGTGATCCTCGACTGACGATCTCAATGAACAAACACTTGGCACTTAACCTGAAATTTCCAAGACCTCTCCAATGCTGGGAGGCTAATATAATAGCTCATAAGCAGCACTAGTACAACGTATTTATGAGTTCCAAAGTAACTTTTGAGATTCTTACAATGTGCAGAATCATAATCGATTCATTACTGGTATTCTGATAGGAAAGCGGTTATCAACCTTTTGCCACCGTGGGCTGTTGCTTGCGACTCTTCCTGTCATGGGCTGTGCCCCCACACTCACTGACAACCAAATCAGCAGAGGTTGTGACAGGAATAGATAGATGAGGCAAGTGCTAGGACCCTGGGGTCGCCTCTTCTGCTGTAGCAGAGAAAATAAACTGAAGCTGGCAGTCCATAGGACCCTAGGGACACCACTTCTGCCACTGTGGCTGGCGCGTGCTCCTGATTCCCTAAGCTGCTGTAGGCCAGGTCCAGTCTCTTCATAGATGGTAGGATGTCAATCCTTGCTATAATACCTAGAGGCCACCACAAGAGCCAAGACCTCATTGTGCTAGATACTGTGCAAACATAAAATAAAAAACAGTCCCTGGCCCTGAATTAGCTTTTCAGTCTACAAGACAAACAAAGGCTGGGGAAAAGTAATTTTTATGCTCTTTCTAATATAATATGTCCTTGAACTTAAGGCACACCCAAATTTTCTGATTTTCAGTTGAAGAAAGAAGTAAAGCATCACACAAAAATAAATATGGCTTGTAACTTTTTTTAACTCAAATTTAACATGCAGTCCATTTTTAAAAGATATGTTGTTGTTTTTTTAATGTACCATATTCAAAAGAGTGTGTGTGTGCTTGTGTATTACTGTCACACCTAGAAGTGCACTGGGCTAGAAATGGGGGGGGAAATGTTCCCCGCACCTAAGAGCTTACAGTTTAAGACTGGGTACAAAAAAAGAGGCACCAGATAGATACATATAGATTTGGTAGTATAAAGAAATGATGAAACAATATTGATCAGCAACACAGGCAGGAGTCTCAGTATAATAGCAAACTAACACATCAAGTTTTTCACAGGCATTACAAAAAAGGAGAGTTTTAAGGAGAGTTCTGAAGAATAATACTGAGTTTTAAGTCCATAAAGAGTGGGAGCACAGGAACAAAAACAATCAGGCCAGGTGCAGACATTACATAAACTGCTATAAGTGACCCAATACTGGTCTATATCCCAAAGAGAACAAAAGTTTGGGGCACATGGACTGGTTTAAAAATGGTGGATCCTGGTCTAAGACAATGAGGTATCAGACTTATTCGGTTTACGTTAGACCAATCTATCAAACTTCTGTATCAGATCCCCTATCAATTCATTTTAGGTGTCTAACCTGATGCATCCCAGGCACCCTTGCAGCACTCCCCATGAGCCTCACCTCACAGGGAGATGTGCTAGCTCTCATCAGGTGCTTGGCTGCTCCTGGCTGTCACAGACCCAAGCCAGCACAGACACAGGCAGACAGCAGGGAGAGTGGGAAAGAAGGCTCATGCCAGGCAGCAGGCACAGGAGCGCTCAGAGCTCAGCCCTGGCAGCAACCAAGGGGCCTGATCCTTCCTTCTACAGAGCACCTAGGCCACCCCTGACTGGTTGCCAGGCACATGCCCCCAACCCTCTGCCATCACTGCAGACCCTCCCTGGGCAATCTCTGGGCTGGGAAGCATATGGGAGCATCCCCACCCTGGCAGGCAGCCTTTGTGCCCTCGCCCCACGAAAGGGAGAACTTGCTTTGGGCCCCACCTCCCCTCCCCCCACAAAAGGGAGAACTTGTGTTCTGTTTGCTCCCAGATGAACATAGTGAAATTAGAGAAACCCACATAAGTTTGCCTGAATCTTCCTCAGGCTTTTTGAACGTCTGGACCTAGCCTTATACTCCAGTGCTGCTATTGTTTTAGAACGTGATGTGTGATGTCAGTATATTATGCCACAATGTACCAGATCAACATAATGTTTTTGTAACAAATTCCCGATGCTGTAACACATCAGTTTGCTCCAAAAGACAAGTAGCAACTCTACACAAATTCTGATTTGAGTTACATCCATGTAAATCTTAACGAACTCCATTGTAAATCCAGAACATACACGTAACTTTTCAGGTGTACCGAAAGCAGAATTTAGCTTATGATTTCCTGTTTGAAAATACACGATGCTTAACCTGAATTCACTTCAATCCAAAGGTGCTCAGCTATGCTTAGACATGTCTGAGCCAAACAAGCCACAAAAAAGAAAGATGTTAATTCTTTGGTAAGCCAGTCTATGAAGAGTTGCTGCACATAAGAAAAAATGGATAGGTGCTGCAGATACATTACTTGTCTTCTTCCCTAACAAAACTTCTGATTGCTTCACCATTCACCCCTCTTTCTGGTGCTGCCTTCAAGTTTGAGAGTAGGCCCCGGGCACAGGGTTTTGAAATGTTACTTAAAAAAAATATTTAACAATTGCCCAACTTCAGTTGCCACATTTTTAGGTTTTTCTTCCAATATTTTATTTTTGGACTGAGAACACTTAGAAGCATGGTTCTTTTATACTTCTTTGTCTGATCTCCAAACAGATCTATCATATGTGGAGAGTCCAATAATCTCAGTCAATAAATCCTTTAAAATGTCTTCCCGTGCATAACCAAGGAAACTCTTCCTTGCATTAGGCCAGTCATGTATTTGCTGAGCTGCCCAATAAACCCCCATCATAAATTCCTAAAAGCTAAATTGCTATTATAAATTCAATTGCCATCTGAGCCCATTAGAGAAGAGGTATGCTTTTCCTGCAACACAAAGAGCAGCTTTTTTAGCTGCAGGTCCCTCCTGCACACTGTGTTTCCATACTCAAAAAATTCAGAGGGCATGGACACACTTAGAGGTGTTTAAATAGAGTTTAAACCTGAAGCAGACAGACATCCCAGGCTATTAAACCAGTTTAATCCACCTGGAATGGTTCAAAAGTGTATCTGGAGAATTAAGTACTATTTTGAACTTAATTCAAAAAGCATTCTGTGACACAGGTCTGGTCAAACCCAAGTAGTATCCTATACTGCCATAGGCAACAAGTAGGGGGGAACTAAACATGGAGTACTTGAAAAGTATATGCTACCTGACACCACAAATAAAAACGTGTAGGGGGGACATGTGCCCCTCCCCCCCCCGATTGGCCCTCACTGGCCAGAGAGTGGGGGGCAATGGCCAGTACCCCCCCTGAGAATGTGGGGACACTGAAAGAAGCACCAGTGGCACTTCTAGGTTTGCCGCACCCCAGTCAGCAATCGACTGCTGAGCCCCCCTCCCCTGGTCGGCAATCAGCAGCTGGTGCCCCCCGCCAGGATCAGGAGGCACGGGTCGCCCATGCATACTGCATTGTTCTCTCCCTCCTCAGCTGAAACCACGCATCCACTCTGCCCTGGGAATCAAACAGTATGCATTTAAGCACCTCCCCTACCCTCAAGTCAGGCAAGCACATTGCAGACTTTGGTCATTTGCAGGCTATTGAAATTTGTTGAACTCATGTTTAGAAAATAAGAAAAAGCAGATAAGTGACACTGGCATTCCCACAGCCTGGGTGCAAGCACTCCCCCTGCCCTCATCTACTGCAAGGTGTGCTGGGCTAAGTGCTTACTCCCGCCTCTGGTGTTGGAGCTGCTGCACTTCACACAATTATGAGCTAGCTCCCAATCAAGGACATTTTGGAATGTTACGTGTGTCCACACCCTCACATTGCTGTTTTGGTTTCATTATATCCAATATAGATGAATAGTGGTCTCAAGAAACACAAATTTAATCAGAGTTTATTTTCTTTCATTTTTCAAGTGAACTGAGAAGGGCTCCACTAAGCATTCTGTGAAATACAGTTCTGTTCTGTAGAGTCTTACTCTGTGCTTATGATAGTAGTAATTCAACACTTCCATGACTGCATTACGAAAAGTATCTGGCAACTTAACACTCTCCCCTGTCTCAAGAGACGTATGTGAAATGGTGTGACCACCTATGGGTAATATTGTAATATTCCTATTTTAAATGTGTTTATACTGTTATGATGTTACACACCTCAGTTTGCCATAAAGCTAGTACACAGGGAAATAATGGGTTTAAAAGACAGCAAGAAACCTGCCTACATGTGGCACAGACAAGACAGACCTCTACCAACAACAGACGTGTCAAGAAATGTGGGATTCCTGATGACACTCAGGAGAGGCTCCAGGGAAGCTGAATGAGATGAACATGAAAACAGACAGAGCAAGGGGAATACCGTATTTATTCAATTCTAAGATGAGGGTCTGGTACTGTTTCCCCCCCAACCATTCAGGCTCCAGTCCCTCCCTGGGGTTGGGGCATACCTGCAGCTGCTGCCTACCCCGCTTCCCTCCCCTTCTGCCTCTGAACTCCCACATCTCCCCGCAAGCCATGCAGCCTCTGCTCCCCCACCTGCCCCTCTCCTCCCTCCCTTACCCTTGCTCTGCGCTGGCAGGCTCCATGCACACCATAACCGGGAGGATTGAGTACAGCCCCAGCCTGTAGCAGTGGCATGCAGCCCACACGACTGCTATGGGGGCTGGGTTGGGGCTCTGCTCAGTGCCCCAGGCTTCAGTATGGACAGAGCCTGCCAGCACAGAGCAAGGGTAAGGGGGTTGTGGCAGAACAGAGACTGGTGAGAAGGGAGGAGGGAAGAGCAGAGGCTGGGGGGAAAAGGGGTAGAAGGGAAGGGCAGGAGGAGGAGCAGAGGTGGTAGGGGAAGGGAAGGTTCAGGGGTGCAGGGGGGGCAAGCAGGGGGCAGAGGTGGCAGAGGGGCAGGCATGAGCAGGAGGAAAACTGCTTGGCCTCCCTACACCATCTTGCCCCCGCACCCTGCAACATTTGACACTGCTGACCATGAGATACTGCCTTCTCATCCAAAAAAGATGGTGGGGTCTAGAAGACAGAATAAGGGGTAGGCACCAATGGTTAGCTCTTACTTGACATAAACCAAGACTATGAGCACAAAGATAATTATAGCAGTGAAGCTAGAATACCCCTCCTATGCTTACCTCATGCTAACTTGTTTGTGTACCCATGGGCTATGCGAGTTTTAGATCCACACTCAGCCATGACTCTCCATTATGCTTAGCCTTGAATATTAACAAATTAAATGACTGTATACTTGCCTTTGACTAGCTTCTGTTTATTAACTTGAACAGAAACAGAAAGATGATACTAGGTCCACCCAGTGTTTCTAGAGATTGCCTAGAAACAATGTTCTTAAAGGTAGATTTCTGCAGTGTCAGCTGGAAAACTGCAAATTTGAAGGGGAATAGGAAGATTCCTTTCTTGAAAGAGGCATTGTCTGTATCAGTCAGGAATGCTACCAATAAAATTACAGAATTATAAAATTCCTCCCTTTTTGTGAGAAGAGAAGAAAGGAAGGATTTAGGTTTGATTCACAAGTCCTGAGTACAACTACATTAAGGCATCCAGGCCATCTTCCTGAACAAATGTACTGAACTCTAGGAATGCATGTGAGCTGCTGATCAATGAGTATAGGTAGAGTGGACCCATGTTATTTCAGAGAGATTCTTGAACATGTACAATCTTCTCACCCAAGTAGGATGATAGCTCTTCATGCGTAGTTCTGATGCAGGCTGTAAGCACTCAGGATTGATGAAGTGCCTTCCCATCAAGGATATCTCCTTAGGGTGGGATTTGGCAGTTTCCACGGAGGCTGATGGCAAGCTTCTCTTGGTCTGCAATACAGTCTCAGCATAGGCTTTCAAGAATTCATTATATTTCATCTCTTATAGAAAATTATCCCCATGTAACAGAATAGACGACAGCCCTTGGAAGTAGTTTTCCCCTGCTTTGCTTCGCCTATGCTTAGAAAGCGAGCTGGAGTACCAGCTACAGAGAAGCTGCCAAGAAGAGTAGTCGTCACCTCAGCAACCCAGTGCCCATTGAAAATACCAGTCCCTGGTGGCTGGAGGTCACGTTGCAGTTTTACCTTTTCATAGTAACTACACTTACACCGCATCCACATGAGTGTGGATGTTTGTTTGCCTGGGGACAAGAAGCAGTGGCACACTTTGGGCCACTGCCAGTTGTCAACAGGGAATGCCTGTGCTATGCGCTCGCTGGCACCTGGCAGGTTCCCCTGGGTGGGGTAGGGGAGGCAGGGGCCAGCATTGGGCTGGCTCCAGCAGCCTTACCTGGGGTCCTGGTGGTTTCCTAGGGCTGCAGCAGTGGTGATCCTGTTACTTGGAGCCTGGCTGACAGCTGGAGCATGGCTCCAGCCAGCCAGGCTCCAGTTTTGGAAAGCACGCACTTTCCCCACATGCACTGCCCCATTATTTGTTTTTTGGCTTTTTGGCATGGGTGTTTTTGAACCCGGGATCTCCCAGGGTCTAAAAACACCCCTGCACCGCTACCTTGCAGTGCAGAAAACAGCTAAATGTGCAGTATGTGGACCCGCGGATGTGTCTGTGGGGTCACATACCACACGGCCGCACTCATCTAGATGTGGCCTTAGTGTCCTTCAGCATACACTGAAAGGAACAGTTATTTGTTGCATGAAGTCTATGATACCAAAAACCATGGAATTAATTCATTTATGGTTTGTTTTTATGTTTGGGGGCTTTAATAAACTTCATGCCACATCTCTTGAGCTGAGACACATATGCTGACTGTGTTGTATCACAATGACTCCAAATAAAGAATATATAAAAATCATTTATTTGAGAAACTTGAAAAGATGTACGATTAATTCATTTAACATCAATCATTCTTTCTATAACTTGAATTATACAATACTACACTCCAGTTGTAAGTAATTTTCAGTAATAAAAAAGTGAGGTGACACCAAATTTGTATGGAACTAAACATGGAGTACTTGAAAAGTATACGCTACCTGACACCACAAATAAAAAAGTTCTTAAAGGAAACAAAACTAAGTGTCACATCACTGACACCATGATCATCTTAAATAGCATTGATTTTGTTTATGGCATTCATAATGCATTTTTGACATTCTGAGTGACAGGTGCCACCATAATAGGAAATTAAACACACCTGGCTATTTAGTTTCCCTTATCCAAAAAAAATTGTGTTCAATCTGAAATATAAAGTATGTTTGCAGTAATTATAAAATACTGACAATTATAATGTTCTTACAGGCACCTGGAATAAAGCCTATAAATTTAACACTATCTTGGAAAGAAAGAACATTTCATTAGGGTAGCAGTTGTTTCATTTGAAAGATAGCAAGAGTGAATAGTATATACATCTAGTATCCCATCTATATTCATTACTTTTTAAAGGATGATACATGTCATGGCAGGTTGGGATAATTTTATGGAGATGCAGACTGTTCTGCACTTACAAAGGCTTCACATGTACCTTCAATCTACTCTAAGCACAACAAAAGTATTGATCCAAAATAAAATTATGTGTACTTGAAAGGCTTCCAACTTGGTAGAATCATCATTTATAAATCTAATTTTATACATGACCAATATGTACAAGATTCCAAGATGGCAAAATTACTTTCTTTCAAGACTAGCAGTATGTTCAATTGATTTTCCTTTTTAAAAATGTTGAGAGGAACACACAATCTATATTACATGTCATGACTTTGTTCTTGATTTAATTAGCATTTCATATGACTGTCCCAGTAAATAAATAACTGCTTCAGCTACTGCAGGTATCACGATCTCACCCTACGTAGTTGTGACTTATGACAAAATTATGTCAAAACTCAACATAGGGAGCAGCTAAACTACTAAGAAAGTTCACAAAAGTTCAGTTTGCAGACATCTTTCAAGTAATCCGATTCATTTTTAGATATATGTGTCACATAATTTCAACCCTTGTCTTAACAAAAGAAATATGCCTATATGGTCTCGCGTTATAATCCATTCAGTGCTCACATGGTATACAGTCAAAGGACTGTGTATTATTTCCATATATTTTAAATGTCTATTCCAGGTTCTAAGTACCACTTAGAATGGGTTCTTATTTCATCAAAATAAGAACCCACTATGATTATTTTAGCTCTATCAGCTCCTATTGACAAGCTAGAATATAATGATCTGTTTGCACAGCCACAACATAAGATGCAAGAGCAACCCCATTTTTTCTTTTGGATGCATCAGACATAAGGCATCTCACAATTTCTTATTTGATATGAGGACTCTGCTATAGGGTGTTACATAGATTTATTCTCTCACATCTGCTCAACGTGCAGGAAGCCTTTAGGAAAGTTAATGAGACAATAAGGTTTGTGGTGCTTCCAAGAGCTGAATAGGAAACCTCTATAGCACAGAGTATGCTAAACCATGGTGTTGCAATTCTTCAGACAGTGTTCTTCAAACCTAAGTCACTCCTGCACAGTTTCTATGCCTGAAGGGCAATGAGTTGATGGAGGTGGTGACATTTTTCTGGTGAGACAAAAGACTAGAATCCTTACTGAATACAGTCATAGATAATACTATGGATACTGTTGGTAAGAGAAGGAATGTTAACTTCTGTATCCTGACCAAATTCCTACTCAGATCATCACAATATGCCTACTTGAAGTTCCCTGACAGTTTTAGGCATGATAGTCTTAATTTCCAGCTGTAAACAGCTATATAACATCACTGCATTCTGTCAGATATCCACAATTTTCAAACCCAGAGGTGTTTGTAGTTCAGAGATTCATAAAAATATTTATGCATCTACAATAACTGTGGTTCTTTAAGATATACTGTTCATACATGTTCAACTCTTGCAGAACATGTACCCCATGTACTCAAGGTCAGATACTTGTGATCAGCTTTGTTCATTAACATTACAACCCTATCTTTTGTTTTTTCAAGCCTCTCTCTTAAGAGCATGAAGGGCACAGTAGGAGCAACTGTCAGTTTGCTCACCAATACAGAATCCAGGTGTTATGAAATTTAATACTAATGGGAAAAAGGACAATTCATGCAATACATATGACAACATATTTCAAGGAGCCACAATTATTGTAAGATTAGTACCTGCTTTTTTGATTTAAGTCTTTGTGCATATGTATTCCACTTATGATGACTCACCTGATGTGTGGAGGCAAGTGTTCAGAGGTTATCTAGGTAATGAATGTAAGAGAGTTCTGCCAAATCAGGCATTAGATCTAGAGGCTACTACAACAGAACAGTGTTTTGTAAATGTATGCACCAATCCCCAGTTAGTTGCCCACATATTTCAGTCCTGTGAGCGCTTCTGAAAACTGCTCCAGAAGCTGCCTACAATCTTTGGCTTGATCAGAAGGTTCTAAACTAGCAAACTGGTAACACACCTTAAAACAATATGGGACCCACACTGATAGTATCTGGAACAATGTGGTTTGACTTTCTACAAAGCTCAAGAACAATTTTGTAGAGTCCTTGAATGTTTATTGGGTTAGAATGAGAGGGCTCTAAGTACATGAAAGGCTAGATTAAGGCTTAGGAGAGAAAATTGGTAACTGTACCACATATTATGTGCAAGTTGGCAACTACTGTGGGAATAAGTTTTGGATAGACCCTGAGCGTGATCTTTGAGGAAGATAAATTAGGGACCTATTGAAATCATGATTTTGTGGAAATTGTGAAATCCAGCATTGCCCATGAAACCGGGCAATGCCTGAGAAATCCACAGGAAAAAAAACTGACTGGGTGAGTCTACATGTTCATTAATGTGCTATAGTTACTGCACATAAGTGTAGTACCTGGATAACCAAATACTAAATCAACGCACAGTAACTCACACTACTGCACAGTAGCACTGACACATGGGTTTTTTCATACCCTAACTGCACAGTAGCTTAATACTACTGTGCAGTAGCATATTAGTACAGGTTTTGCCCGGCACACTACTGCACAGTGTTATTAGGCTATTGTTCAGTTAGAGTCTCGTATAGACACACCCACTGAAAGTAAAATGTTGACTCCCCAGAGGAAGCCAGCAGTCCTCATGGCACTGCAGCCCAGCCACGCAGCCTGTTGTAGAGGAAAGGGGGGGGGGCTTCAGGCAAAAAGGGGAGTCCAAGATGAATGCCACCTCCTCCCTTCACTGCTGACTGGCTGAGACGGCTTCCTGCCATGTAGCCCTGCCTCTCTCCACAAATTGGCAGCAAGGGGCAGGCTGCTTGACAGACAGCCTTCTCAGCCAATCAGTGGTGAGGGCTGGGGCCACTGGGGCCCCTCAGCCAATCAGAGGCATGGTGGGAGAGGAGGGGAGGCCATGACCACCTGTGAAAAACAGTGGCTGGCCCCACAATCTCCATGTCAAATTGGCTGGCTAGTGGCTACCTCCTCAAACTGTTTAGACCCCTAAAGATAATGCATGGTGGGCCTGCCCTGCATACCTGCAATTCCCCTATCTTATGGGTTGAATTGAAGACCATTGAGAAGTCTATCTCCATTGAGAGGCAGTAGAAAAAGCACATAAACAGGGACTGCATAGGAATACATTCATCACCTTGGGAGTTCATGAGGTGATAAATTAATATGACTGACAAATAGGGCTTAGATTCACTCTGGAGTAAAAACTGTGACACTGCCTCTGTGACCATAGTTGCAAAAATCAGTCTGAATGATAAATTCCTTCATTAAACACATAAGAGCTGTAGGTTCAGGTACTTTGCAAGCCCATGATTTAGGGAGATCTGATGATGGCCACAATAAGATAAATCCGACTTCCCTTTATGCATCTAAATAGCATGTGCACAGCTGCAAAAGTACAGTCTTGACATACAAAAAAATAGAACTCTTGGTTCCAAAATGATATTTTTTATTAGACCAACTGGAAATTGGCAAGAAAATTGTCCTTTTCTGCAAGCTTTCGGGATCTAAGTCCCTTCATCAGGCTCTGGGAAAAGTGTAGATGGTACAAGATGGTAAAAAGTCCCCATAGGTAGGAAATAAACTTCATTTTTGCACACAGGGAGCTGAAGATGGAAGGCTGTCCCTCTGGGTCCATAAGAGTGTCTTTGTCAGCTGTGTTGAATAGCTCTGTGATGTGTTGATCAGGTAGAATTCCTTCCCTGGAGGAGTTAGATGGCAGGCAGGGAGGTAAAAAAAAACTTCCTTGTTGTTCTGCAATGAGGTTTAAAATCCAAAATCTGCTAAAATTCAGCATCTTCCATGCAAAAATGAAGAAAAGCACATGGTAAAGGGAGACCAGGATCATGTGGGTCCACAGGCCCAGAACAAGAGAGGCCAGAGCCGTACAGTGAGGCCCAGAGCAAGAGGGGCCTGAGTCACATAGCGAGGCCCAGCAAGTATATTGAGGGGCCCAGCAAGGGGCTGGGAATGGAGCTTAGGACCAGACAGATCTAAGGGCCTGGGTAGTGAGGCCCAGTGAGAGAGGCCTGAGCCACACACTGAGACACAGTGAGAAGTGGCCTGAGGGCCTGGAGAGTGTTTAGAAAAATGGAAAACAAGTTGGGTCCAGGACAAAGGAGCAGAAGGGACTGGGAGCCTGGAGATGGTCTGAGACCAAGAGGCCTGATAACCAAGGGAGTGGTTGCATGAGACTGAAGGGTCTGAGAGCCCGGAGAGAGGCAGAGGAGAGACCAAGGGGTCTGAAGGTGCAGAGTGGGGCTGTGAGAGGTCAAGAAGTTGGAAGGCCCAGTTAAGGGATGTTTCAGCAACAGGTTGAACATCAATAGGGATGCCATCTGCAAGGCATGGGACATGGTGTCGGGAAGGTATGGAGCCATGTGATTGGTCAATAATGCCACAACCACAAGGCAGGTGGTCAATATAGTAAGATCAGGGCAGCCTTCCACTATATATATATATATATATTTATTAACATCAAGGCATTGCAGGCGAGAGCAGGGCAGCTTGCCCTTACAGTGGGGTAATTTAAAAAAAAATGTAGGTACCCCTTGACAAATATATATTTTCTGAGATTGTCCAATTGTGTGATCCTTATTAGGAATATTCTGAAACAAGGAGGAACCTGTTACAGTGTTCTTCCTATGCCAGTAAGTATCCAATTTTCAGTTTAAAAGTTTTCCTATATTCTGACTGGACAATAAGCCAAGTAGCCCCAATCCAAGAACCTAATTTTAAAAATAAAAATTTCTGAAGTGTTTTAGATTCCTTTTTGTTTAAGTATTCATGAATTTTATTCTTGCCAAAAAAACTTTAAACTGCCCATAAAACTGTGCATGAAATTTAAATATCAATGGCAGTAGATCAACCCAGCAGCACTGATAGCTTTAAAATTCACCCATTCTGATATGTTATATATTATTATCCAAAATTTAATTTCCATAAAGATCTTCTTTTATGTCTACATCTGTGTTTTACATTACAGACATTTAACAGTAATAGTCAAATTTTTATCTGAAAGTTTTCATAAACAATTAAGTTCCTTTTTAATTGTTTACTACTTAATAAACACATGGAAAACTGGGGAGAAGCAAAGCATGGATGTGAACTGCTGTACGCAAGGAATGTAAACTAGTTTACCAGCAATATAGTATGCTGTGCACTAGACCTGCTAAAGCACATTTTAAAAGCCACCAAGAATACTGCTTTAAAGCCAAACTTATGGATAATATAAATGTAAAGTTCTCTGCATATAGTCTTTTATTTTTAAAGATTTTATTTGAAAGTAAATTTTCTTGTACTCCACACCTAACCCCTTAATCTGAACTCCATTGATATTCTGACACAATGCTACACATTGTTTATATAAGACTGATTTTATACTCCATAAAACTGCTCTCTGTAATCAAGTTCTTATTTTTAATATATTCAGAATGTTGATTAAACTGTTTAAGCTATTGGCTTTGCTGGGACTGTTAAATGTGCCTTTGTGTATAGGTCTAATAAATTCCCCAAATTCCAATTTTTTAGACTTCAATCTATTAAAATGCTGGATTGACAATGAAGATAGGTTTTAATACCTACAGTTACCCCCTTAATGTTGTTAGATGATTTTCAAGACATTTGTCACTGGTAATGAAACAAAATGAATCGATATCATGGAACAAAGTGGTTATAGGAAAAAAAAGATCAATTAATATCAGTCTACTGAATGAGTAAATAAAATATCCATAAAAAGAGAGAGGCAGATGTTGGCCCATCATCTATGTGCTCTGAGCACCCTGTACACTGGGAAATAAGTGCTGTTACAATGCACAAGGAATGGATAAGATCTACAGACACCACAAAGAGAAACCATTAAAATGATCCATAGGTGCTTTTGTCGATTCACAGTGCAGCCCGATTTAGATAAAACAGTAGGTGATAACCAGAGTATTAATAAAGTTTAGTGTACAAATAATTCAACAATAGGTTAAGCCTAATTTGATATGACTACAGTATATAGAAATATATACAATGTATACTATATACAAGTCTGTCAAACTCATTATTAAATTCTATAAGATAAAAATTATTTTAGATAAAGAGTTCAAATCTGTACGTTTCAGAACTAAACACCTTAACAGAAAAGAATGTACTGTACAATTTATTAAGATTGTTAAATGGAATGTACCATTTCATACACACCAAAAATACCCTCATCTGTCTCTTAAAATAAGGCCCTAGGAAGAATAAATATTTTATAATGCACTCTGAGAGTACTGACTTGAATTAACAAATAAGAATAAGGAAAGGATCCCTCTTTTGAAAATAAATGGACAAACAGGGATAAAAGGGGGATAAAAAAGTTGGCACATACTGAAATACCAAGGCCCCAACTCTCCATTATGCCTGACAGCAGCTGTGTCAGACATGCAGTTGCAGAGCTCTAATATAGGGCTCTCTGGCTCCAGTGGAAACCAGAACTGCTACTCGCACTTCTGGCATCAATGGTCAAGGTCCCCTACAGCAGTAAAGAACTGGCAGTCCTGTTGCCAACTTGCTCTGCCATTATGCCTATATTCTGAATGTAAGAATGCAGCTGATATACGAAATAGCTATGCCAGTAAAGAATTCCAACAAGAAAGCAGTTCTCTACTGAAACTCTCTAGATAGATTAAGGACAGCGCAAGGCAGCTTTAGCAAACTACAGAATCCAGTCCAAGTAATAACCAAACTCTTACTGTAAACATAACCAATCCTACTGACCTTTTTCAAAGTTACACTTTATACTAAATAGTTGTTTAAACAGTACTTAGTGGGACCATCTAATTAGGCTATTTTAATGAGCATGAAAGCATCACTAAGGGCACTTTTACATGTGATATGGAGGGGGTACTTTAATTAGAGTAGCTCTGAAATCCGCTCTAAATAAAGTGCCACAGCATCTCATGTATCAGCTCATTTAAGCTTTAGTTCAAGCACCCTTGCTGCCATTTTTAAGTGTGGGAATGTTGTTACATGAGATGCAGGAGGCTGCTGAAGTGCATTAGTTACCATGCTCCAACATACTCAATTAAATGAGTCTGCTCCAATGTGCTATAATTACAGCATGTCGCAGCAGCCTCCTCACCCATGTACAGGCACTCTAAAAAACCATGGTATTTAGTTAATGCATATTAAAATTGACTAAAGTGCATTAAGCATTACTTTAAAACTGTGGGTTCGTATACATGTGCAGGGAGGCTGCTCCAACATGCAGTAATTATAGTGCATTGGAGCAGACTCAATTAATCAAGTCTGCTGGAGTATGGTAATTACCACGCTACAGCAGACTCCAGTGTCACACGTATCAGCATCTCCAAGCAGAAAAGTGGTGACAGGGATACTTTAACTAAAGCTCATTCAACGAACTTTAGTTAAAGCGTCCCCACTGCCACTTTTCAATACAGGGACACTGATATACATGACTCTCCGGATGCATTAATTAGCGCAGCTCTTGGCGCCAGGCTACTTACAGTGCCCACACTTCTGCCCCCACGTCCCACAGCATGTCTATAAAAGCCCCATGCTCTTTAGTTAATGTGAATTAAGACAGACCAATGAGCATTTTCTTAGTACCTCACAATGGAGGTACTAGATTTAATGCACATAACTAAGCATGTTAATACACATGTAGACGCGCCCACTGAGAGAGTAGAGATATTATAGATATTTTTTAAGTTATACAAAAAGGAAATGGCAGAAAAGGTGATGATCCACCAATACTGGATCTGTGCATTCACTATAAATTGATCATGTGGGATATACCTGTCACAACCCAAAGGGTGTGATTTTTGTTTTTGTGTGCTTCGGCACTGCTAAATTGTCCCCGCTAACTTGCAGCTTCCTTGTACAGTGGAGTTTTCTGCTGCAAAAGAGAACCCCGGTGCAAGGGAGAATTTCCCGCCAATTTGAAGCTTTCTTTGCAGGGTGCATTTCTTTGTTGCAGCACAGAAATGCTTGTTGCAAAGAGTTCCCGCCATTTGTATGCTAATTCGAGTCCCATTATTGGCCAGTTCTAAATTATTCACACGTGGCGGCTAGTGATTGGCTTGCTAGCCATATAAAAGGCTTGAGTGGTTCCGCCCAAGTTGGAGGACTCCACGAACAAGGGAGGAGGAGACTTCACTCTGTGTGAAGATCTCTAAGCGCTGCGGATCCTTACGGACCCAGCGCATTTAAAGCAGGCAACGGAGGTCTGATCAACCTCTAGCCTCTCCCCGTCGCCGATAGATTCCCAGACGTATCCCTTCCCGCGCGCAAACGAACCGGACCCACGGAGCCTAGCAAACTTCGTGTGAGTCCTTGCTGGACAACTCCAGAGCTCTTCTACCCGGGTTCGAGTCCTGCAGGTTTATTTTCCCGTCGCCGAAACCCTTTGCGACGTACCCTCGTATTTTTCATCTTCCCGTCGCCAGAACCCTTTGCGACATACCCTCGTGCCCTGCAGGTTCGAGTTTTGTTTTCTTTTCTGTCTGTAACCGCAACTCAAGCAAGCTTTCCAGCCTACACCACTGCCATCTCGGTGTAAGTAAACAATCTTTTAAACTACCGATACGCATCTGTGCCTAATTCCAGCTCGAAGGCCTTCCCTCTCCGACCCGGCGTGCCCGGGCTGCTGGCCACAGCCTGCGTGCAGCGCGAAAAGGGCTCGGGTCGCTCCCAGCCTGCACAATACCCTTTGATTTGACAGTTTCCACTGCAAAATAAGACCGTCGGGGAGCCTGCCCTTTTCTTCATACATACACACACAGAGTCCCTGTTAATAAAGCTAAAAATCAATTAAGAATATAAGAACTGCATGACCCAAGCCCCCTCTACACATGCAGGTAAAGGCACAATGGAATTTAATATGCGATTAACACAATCACACCTCCTGCCCTGCTACAGGTGATGGCAAGAGGCGTGACTGTGGAATCATTGCACCTTATTGCCAGTGCAGGAGGTGCATAGATCTCATTGCACTTTATTTTCAGTTTAGGAGGATCCCAATCCTGGAAAAAGCCAAGCTCTCACTGCTGGGAGTCTGCTCAGCTGAAGGGCTCCGAGCTGCAGAGGTATGCCTTGTAACCCCTGTGGCTGGTAGATCACCACTGTGGCAATCCATCTGCCCAAGGGATGTGTGATTCTGCTGGAGTGGGAGGATCACCACTGCTAATTAGCAATTGTCCATTCCCTCCTCCACCACAGTAAGGTATATTTTGTTAGCTTATTACAAAGGAAGGAATTCTGAAAACTGCTTTCCTCTAAAAGGGAAAGAATGTCTTTAGGTATTCTTTAATATCTTATGTATACAGGCACTCCTCACTTAACAACCGAGTTCTGTTCCTACGACTCGGTCGTTAAGCGAATTGGTCGATAAGCGGTCGTTAAACAGGTAGGTCGTTAAGTGAGGAGTACCTGTATTGATCATCTTATAATCATAACTATAATTTAGACTGTTTCCACCGGAAAAAAGAAGGCTCAGGACAGACTTGGTGGCGGCCTATAAGTATATTAGAGGTGTGCATTGGGATCTGGGAGAACATCTGTTCACCAGGGCACCCCAAGGGAAAGCAAGGTCTAATGGTCACTGTGCCCGCCTGCGTTCAATTAGGTGCTCCCATGCGGCCTTCGCCCGGACTAGGAATCGTGTCTGTCCTAGGCTCGCGGGTGGACCCCCACAGGCTACCCCTGCTGACGTCAGGGGTCCCCTTAACTCACCTGCCACAACTTGGGATGTCACCTCAGTGGAGGGGGTCCCCCCTGCAGGGTCGTCGCGCCTCCTGGCAGGCACTCACAGGGCTCCGGCCTCCCCTCCCCCCCGGCCACTCGCCACCTTGGGTTGCCGATCTTCGGGCCCCTTTTGGTGTCTTCAGCTCTTCCCGAACTCCTGCCCACGGCTCGCCTGCTGCGTGCCCAGGTCTTCGGGCCCGGTATATGGTCCACAAGGACCTACGGCCTGGTCCTTCCAGTAAGGCTCCCTATCATTCTAAACTAATCACCCTGTGACGTTATGTGCCTATCCGAAAACCACCAAGATAACCAAGGTTCCTAAGCTAATGGGCCAGGAGGCCCGCAAGGGTGCCTCTGGGCCACGTGGTTCGCCCTGGGCTCGGGTTCCACCACCCAGGCGGCTCACCCACTGGGGTGTTGAATCGCCGCCTCTTCCCAAGGCCGCTGTGGGCCACGACGGTCCACTGTCCAGCCCTGCTTCAGGTCTTTGTCTGCCCCCTGGTGTGGCCCGATGAGGCCCCGTTGGGCCTGCCCCTCTATTACCTCTTCTCCAGATCCTCTGCGGGCACTGCCGCTGGCTCTGCTGCGAGTCCAGCTGCTGGTTCCCCCGTCGATGTTGCCCCACCTTCACTGCCGCCTCTGCGGCTGGCTGCCGGCTCTCCAGCTGATTCCACTGCCGGCATTACAACCAGCCTCCCTGCTGGCTCTGCTGTTAATGTTGCAGTCGGCTTCCCTGTCGGCTCTGCTACCGACGATGCAGCCGGCTTCTTTGCTGGCTCTGCTGTCAGCATCTCTGCTGACTCTCTCGGAGCCTCTCCTAGCTCCGCCCCCGGCTTTCAACGCTGCCGGGCGCGGCAGCTGATTCCCTCTGAGTGAGGGCTCTTCCCTCCAGCCTCCATGCATCAGCCGCCCCTCCGTATCATCGGGGCCGCTTTTTATATTTCCCGGGCGGCGTCTCCCGCCCCCGCTGCTCAGCCGCAGCTGGATATACGCGCGGCTAATCACTTTCACCAGTGGTTTCGCCCCGCGCCTCTCCTCCGGTTCTTCAGGCTCTACAGGAGGTAAGTGGGGCTCTCTTTTGGCCTGCGGCCCTCCTGTCCCCCATTCCCCTGGGACAGTCACAAACTCCAGGAAGACCATTTTAGGCTGGACATAAGAAAAAACTTCTTTACCATCCAAGTCTGCAGACTCTGGAATAGACTCCTCCCAGAAGTGATGCATGCACTAGAGGTATGCAAAACGGGACATATTTGATTTGGATTCAGTCCAAATTTGGGACAGTAATTCGATTTGAATCAGATCACTGTCCCCAATATGATTTGGCCGAATCCGAATCTGAAGATTCGAAGCTGAGTTGGAGAATCAGCGATTCAGCCATACACACAGCTTTAAATGTTTTTTCTACATACCTTGAGGTAGCACACGCAGCTTACGAACGCTGCAATGCTGGGGCAGATGAAGTGTCCCACAGGAGCCTGGAGGCACTCCCTGTGTGCTCGATGGCAAACCCGGATGTGGACCGGAAGTACTTCCAGTCCACCACTGAGTGTGCGGGGGGGCCCCCGCACCCCTTCGGCTTGGCGATCAGCTGCGGGGGGACCCCGAGTGGCCCCCCAAACCCAGAAGGCACCAGTCACCGAGCCGGCGAGGTGTAGGGGGCCCCCCTGCAAACTCCCCAATGGACCTGGAAGTGCACTGGAAGTGCTTCTGGTCCACTTCAAGGTCTGCTACTGAGTGTGCTGGGTAGCCCCCACCATGCTCCTGTGGGACGCTCCATCCGCCCCAGCTTCACAGCATTCACGAGCCACCTGGTACCTTGAGGCCTGTAGCAAAAATATTTAAAGCTGTGTGTATGTCCGAATCACCAAATCTTTCCAAATCTCTCCAAATCAATTTGGTGGGTTGTGATTCGATTCAGAGAGATTAAAGGGTCTCCCAATTCAATTTGGATTCGGAGATTTGGCCACTCTCCGCAAAATCAAATCAGCAACCAAGCTTCGCACAGCCCTAGCATGCACCTACTCTGGACACCTTTAAAACCCACTTGGATGCTTATCTTGCTGGGATCATTTGACCTCAGCAGACTTCCTGCCCCTTGGGCAATGGGTTGGACCTGATGATTTTGCAAGGTCCCTTCGAGCCCTAATGTCTATGAATCTGTGAATCTATTTCTTCAGAACAATAAGAACAGAAAACTTGCAAGAAATTGCTTTAAACTTTCTACAATACTTTCTTTTTCTGTAGGTTTCACTGATTTTTTTTAAAAATTAGATATGGCATATATAATAATCATAGATAAGCCAACATTGTTTATAAAACTTTGGGTAGTTACAATAGTTCATGGTATCTGGTGATCTGCTAATGCAAACCAAATAACTAGATACCCACTGATATTGCCAAATATAGCGTTCTGTGATGAGGGTATTTTCATACATTCTTCAACTCTTCCACTTCAAGATAAGATATTTAAGGAATAAAACTTTACCGCATTGGGACATACCTGTTGACTGAATTTCTTTTCTGATCCCACTAGAAACACTGCTTTTGAATATGATTTATGACACAGAGGGCACATCTACACAAGATATTTACTGCGCAGTAGACTAATTAGCTAAGTAAATGTCTCAGTGTCTAAACACGCAGCCCTATTAGGCTGCAAGAAACTAATACACTCTGCAGCTGGTTAGTACTTGTAAATACAAGTATTATCTTGCTGCAGAGTTTTTTCAAGTGCAGCAATACACATGCAGGTACTGACCCAGCTACCTGGGGCACAAGGGTGCTTCATGCAGGGGCTGCCTGCTGGCTAGCCCCACAGTGGAGTGCCCTCATGCCCCAGCCAGCCCCTCCAAAGCACGCTGAGCCAAGTTGGAGCACACCCAAGCTAGCAGACTGCCCCCTCCATAGGACTCCATCTCAGCTGGGGCTGCTCCGACCCAGCTCAAAGTGCTGTAGTCCCAGGTGCATTATCAAAAAGCGCACCCAGGAGCAAGAAGTCCGGTACAATATGCACTGGTGTTTACTGCTTTGATTTAACTACATGTGTAGACAAGCCCAGAAAAGAGTTATTCAGAGTGTTTTCATATATAGCAACTATTTGGGGATATAGATAGATTTAAGAAATAGTATGTGATTACTACTTATTTATAATCCTTTATTTGCTTAATATAGTCAGGTTTGTGATTAAACTGTTTAAGCCACTGGCTTTGTTGAAATTGTTTAACGTTCCTATGTGCATAGCTCTAAGAAATTCCCCAAATTCCAGTTTTTTAGACTTCAATCCATCAAAATGCTTGGATTGACAATGTAGATAGGTTTTAATAATTACAGTTACTCCCTTAATGTTGTTAGTTAATTTTCAAGAAATTGGTCACTAGTAATGAAACACAGCAAATTGATATGACAGAAAAAAGTCCTTATCCAGCTCTCTTCTGTAAACTAACTTTTTCAGGACTGGGACCATTCTTGTATAATGTATGTGTATTCTACATAGTACAATGATCATCTGTTTAGATTACCTGATTAGATCCTCTAGGCACCACCACAACACAAACAACAATAACTTTTTGTTATAAAACTATCCAATTCATGTGTAATAGCATAATTTGTTAATTTATAACATATATATCTAAATTCCTGTTAGGTCTAATTCTCAAATCGATCCACATTTCCTGTTGACATTTTCAAGGGTATTTCAGGTAGGAGGTAAGCTTGCACCTCAAACAAGTACAATAAACTTCTGGTAAAAATATGAAATGTAATCTGGGTGTGATATTTGAGCACCCAATTTCTGGTTCCCCACAGAAGGAATTTAGTAAAACTAGGGAGGATGTTGTGAAGGCCATGGCTAAAGTTAATAAGAAGCAAAACCTGCCCAATAAAGACTGTTATCTAGAAACAGACAGCAGGCTGTGACACATATATAATTAGAAAAATTGGAGGCTTTGCTCCTGGGACCATGTCTTCCAAGCAAATCCCATTTCCTTCATTCCCTTTCTCATGGTTATTGTAAGTGTAATCATTGCATGATTACAGTCCTTACGTATAACATATCAGTTTCTTTTTGTTCTTTCCAATATTGGTGTTAATTGAATTCATTGAACAAATGAGTGAAGAAATCCACAGCTCAGATCTTATCAGACAAGCTGACTAGCAAGTCAGAAACCATAGGAGAAAACCAAAAGATCAAGTTCTATATCACACATGCCAGTTTTCTTCACCTATTTTATTTATATATAAGTGAAGGCAATGAGAGTCGTAATCATTCTTTTACAATTTTATGATAAACATGTTTTCATCCGCCACGCTAATTAAACCACCCGCCTGCCACATACACTTCCAGGGCACATGTAGACATGCCCCATACTCTTTAGTTAATGCACATTAAGACAGGCTAATCCATATTTTCCATTAACTAAAATGTATCTCATGCATCAGCATTATGCATGTTCCCCCTCCCCCCCACTACTCCGGGGGGGGATCACACACCCCTTGGGCAGGTGCATTGCCACAGTGGTGATCTACCAGCCACAGGGGTTACATGGCAAACCCCTGCAGCTTGGAGACCTTCAGCTGAGTGGGCTCCCAACCATGAGAGCTTGGTTCTTTCCAGGATGCATGATGCTGATGCATGCGATATATTTTTAGCTAAAATGTATCGCATGCATCTCCATGATGAAAAATGGTGGCAGGGGCACTTTAACTAAAGCTCATTCAAGCTTTAGTTAAAGCGCCCCTGCTGCCATTTTTCACCACAGGGATGCTGATACACATGACGCTAGAGCAGGGGTGGGCAAAATGCGGCCCATAGGCCGGATGCGGCCCACCAGGCCATTCTATTTGTCCTGGAGGGCCCCTAAAAAATTTAGAAAAATAATATTTATCTGCCCCTGGCTGCCTGTCATGCGGCCCTTGATAGCTTGCCAAACCTCAGTGGCAAGCCCTCTGCCCAAAATAATTGCCCACCCCTGTGCTAGAGTCTGCTGGAGCATGGTAATTATCACGCTACAGAAAACTCAGATAAATTTACTTCTGTTAGTAAATAGAAGCATAGGTAGATACAATGTTATTAACTTATGGAAAGAGGGACTTAGGCAGAATATTAGACAACACCTCCTGACAGTGAGATCGGAGAGTATGGAAGAGTCTCTAGATATTAATGGTGAGAGCTCCATTGCTTGAGACAATTAAAATTGCATTGTAAAAAAAATAGAAAACATACTCTTGGGAACAATCATGCAGAGGCAATGAGATAGACTGGGTAACTTAACAGGTCTGTCTTTTCCCTCTTTTTCTTCTGTGATTCGTAACACTAAGGCTGATGAATATAACATGGGGAAAAGAAATAAGAGCAACTAATAAGCAACATACTCTAAAGACTACATTACTTACTTTACTGTCAGGTGCTAGAACAGAAAATGCAATGCAAAATAGTGCATAATACAATTATAAATTTCTAACGCTTGTATGACTGTTGTCTTTCCACTGTGTATCTTACTACTTTAACAATCTTTCAAATTGTTTTACCTTTTGAATCACTTGTCCCCTGTCGTGTGTCAATGATGGGTAGTTTGGTGCAACAGGAGAAAAATAGGATTGATGAATTGCGAGAAATAGTCAGATAATGAAAGGATGTCTCTTGTTTTCTCAAGATACCCTTGAAATGCAATTAATTTCTTTGTCAACAGAGACCTGAGACAGTACATGATATCAAGCAAGTGTGGGGAGGATTTAATAAGAAAGCGAAGTCAACAGAAACATTCTGCCAAACAGATTTTCAAATTTAAGTAAACTAAGTAATGCAAAGCAAGAATTTAAAGTAAAAAAAATAAAATCTTTAGAGACTAGAACCACTCCCTTAAATGGTCAGACATATCATCTGATTCCTGACTTAACTGGCTGAAACTAGAACTAGGCTGTTTAAATGGATGGATTTGCTTTCCTTTCACACTGTCCCTGTGACACAATAAATGTAATGTCACATAAGAATATTTAATGGTAGTGCTAAACAGAGAATTACTTTTATACAGAGATACGCTTACTTTTCATAGAATTTTACAAACTTTAAAACATTATTTTGTGTGTTAATATAACTGTTTTCTGCTACGCTGAACCATATGTTCTTTGCTTTTATCATTTCCTAGTAAAACATAAAAGAAAATAATCAAAAAGCATAAACTGGGTTATACAGTATGTTTGATGTAGCCATTTTTAACATTCATTTAATATAGTTGGGATGCAATGACTAATACTGCTTCTGTCCGCTAGTACAAAGCCCTAAATAAGGTTCCAGACTAGATTACATTCATGCAGGTCTCATTTTAACGGAAATTGGAGATATGAAAAAAAGATTATAGGAAGACACATTATAAGAACAGACCTCACAAGTCAAACTTAATAGTGAAACCATTCTCTTTCATGTAGACAACCGTGAAAACAAATATCCTGTAAGCTCTAGATATATATTGTATCTTTCCACCAGATCTCTTTGCCTCCTTGAGACAGATTCCCATTCATCTCATGACTATATAATTTGATCATAGTTGACTAAGGCACTGCAGGGGAAAGGGTCTGATAAAGTATCAGTCTCCAGGAAGACAGATAAACAATTTCATGATTCCTAGTTGTAACAAAGCTGGGATAGCAGTGGATATAAAGATATTACCCTAGTAAGAATAAAAATATCAAACTTGTGCATATGTTTTCTTCCCGTAATAAATAAATTATTTTCCATTAAGGGAAAAAGACAGTTTGATTATGATAAACTTCTTGAGACAGACTGTCAGGATAAAACACAAGGTATGTGATAAGTGGAATGAAAGCTTTGAATGATTAGCCAATACGAAGGTTGATACAGAACATTTTTTTCTTTAAAGTGATGAACAAAATGAAGACTAAGCAGCTTGTTTTCTGTACATGCATTTTTAATGCAAAATAACATTCCAAAAATAGTTTAATAAGTAAATTAGTTTACTTATATTATGCTTCGCAATCAGTTCCCTTTAATTCCTGGTTCACTCTGCATGATATCCATTCTTTTTAAAAGTGCCAGATTAATGCCTATTTATGACCTTACCTTACAGTCCCATGACGAATGACAACAGCCTTGAGTCTTAATAGTTGAAAGTTTATAACTATATTTGTAATACTCTGGTTTTATTTCCATGTACTTTAGCAGGTTCTGCTTGTTTTGTGAGGAAATAAATACATGCATGTAAATTTATTAAGGAAAGAATCCACAGACCAATTGTTACTTTGTAATATATTGTTACATTGGCAATTATTATATCCTAGTTAGTATATTTGTATGCATCTCCCAGCTTAACTAGTTGGAAAACAAATGGCGACACCTGTATTTACCCATTAAGAGTTATCTTTTGTAACAAGTATTAACTAAATACCCTTGAAGGGTTTTCATTTCCCTTTAGTCGTAAATAAGAAAATGCTTTTTGCTCTCCAGTAAGTAACTGTAAAGACATTATATCATTTCATTTAACTAGAACTTACCTGTGATTCTTTTATGTTTTCAACAGTGAAGTTGAACCAAACTCGAAAGCGTGGATTGCAGGTATCTGGCCTAATGAATAAATCATACTCAAATTCTGTGATGTGGTCCACACGTCCAAGGTTACCTGCCAAGAGAAGATGAAAAGGGAGTAGTGCTTTAATGAATGGAGGATGAACCCTACCGTGACAACTACAAATAATGGTATCTTAAAAATGCTTAACTGAGACTGGCTAATGTCAATCACATGATCATGAGATCAATTAGCCATACAACTCAATTCAGGACTTTTTCTCATACATGATTTCATCAGAGCCATGAAGAAAAATATATGAACAGGCCCAGCACATATGAATAAGTCAACAGAAAAAAAATAAGACTTTATAATGCAATCAGACTGAATTTTTTTTTTTTGTCATTTCTACCCCCAGTTCTTTATGTGAGTGCTTTCTCATCAACCCTTTTGCTACTCAAAATTCTCTCTCTGTCTTGGACTTGTTATTCCTCAATCACCCCTTTATATGGATTTCTTTCTTCCATGTGTTGCTGGTGTTCAGGGACTCATGGTACAAAAATTGTACTCATAATTCCTTCTTGCTCCCTCTTGCAAAGCTGAGGACTTCCCTCTGTCTCTATAGAGGTTTATGAACCCTTTTCTCTAGCTCTGGTGTTAAAAAGCTCTCCTGACATTTTTTCTTTCTACTGCCCATAACATGTTCTTCCTCCCCACCCTAATCCCATATAGCACCTCGCTCCCTCTTAGTATGAGGGGCTGTGGAATTTAGCTTGGGTTCCTTTCTGATTAGTTTCATGATATAATATTAAAAAATACAGCCAGAAGCAATTTTGTTCCCCATGGTATTTTTCAGTACAAAACGAAAGCAAGCAAGCAACCCATCAGGCCATCTCAGCTAAAGAGGAATGAAGTTCTGTGCTGGAGAAACTTGCTGAAATGCTTTTAAATTGTTAAACTGGCATTTTTCCTTTGAAGTGCTGCAGCAAGTTTCAAAGACAGATGGCTTGTCTGTCCATCTAATTTTTATCTTACAAAAATA
Source organism: Alligator sinensis (assembly GCF_000455745.1). Classification (NCBI taxonomy): domain Eukaryota; kingdom Metazoa; phylum Chordata; order Crocodylia; family Alligatoridae; genus Alligator; species Alligator sinensis. The sequence continues at coordinate 1,181,839 of NW_005842139.1, forward strand.
AGAGCCTTTATATCTTCCTGTTTTCTACTCCCACCCATCTCATCAAATTTTGTAATTAATAAGCCAACCCCACATTTTCACCCTAAGACAAATTAAAATGTTAGTTATAAACAAAAGTATCACTAGAGGTTTATCTTATTCCTTTATGAATTCAAGCACATTTTTAGATGTTTGGGTTCAGATTACTATAACTTTACTCAAAATGATTAGCAATTTCTGCTCAGGTACTCCCTGTTTAAATTAATGGGATTATTTTTGGAATAATATGATAACCAATATGAATGAAAGTATCAAACTCTGATCTATAGTTTGCCACGGGAGAATGTGTATTGTGGAAATGACATATTTCAGCAGTGCTCATCAATACAGCCTCTTCTGCCTCATCTTGAGTTGCTTCTGACTTTACTAATTGAACATGGAACATTTCTCATTTTACATATTTTAAAAGTTATTTTCTTTCCTTCCTGCCCACCTTCTACTTTTCAGAGCTGATTGTCATTGCAGAGATCCGTTACTTGCAAACAATCTGTTCCTATATTATCCTACTGGATAAATTATGAATTAAAATATAATTATAAAAATTGGAATATATTGTATAACTTAAGTAATCCACATGACTTGTGGTTATCTCCCCTCTCCAGCTAGGTGTCTTTCCTTCTTTGGGCCCAATTCTGCTACTGTTGCTCACAATGGAAATGTGTGTAATTCACAAAGGGCATGTCTACATGAGATGCTTTACTGTGCAGTAGACTAACTAGCGTCTACATGAGCATACCATTTACTGCATAGTAGATTAGTCTACTGTGTAGTTAGACACAACCTGTAAATACAGGTAGTAAACTAACTGTGTACTAGATAACATGCAGTAGCACGTGTAGATGCTGGTCAGAAGCAAATTTGTTCCTGTTCATCCCAGCACTAGGGGGCCACAGGGAATGGGGAAGTCCCCCAGTCCTAGCACTATTCAGCTCCTAGCTCCCCCCAAAAGCTGGGAGCTGAGCAGCACCTAGATGAGTTCTCTGCCCACCTCTGTCCCAGTTCTACTCAGCTCCCAGCTCCCCGCAAGAGCCAGGAACCAAGCAGTGCCAAACAAAAAAAAGTGAAGCAGCGCACGGAGGGGCAGCACACACCTCCCAAAACTGGAGGATGGCCAGCCGTAGCCACCCTCTGGCTGCAACCCCAGGAGGCCCTCAGGGCTCCAGGTAAGGCTTCTGGAGCCAACCCAGTGCTGGACCCTGCCTCCCTTACCCCACCTGGGGTAACCTGCTGTGCATGGCACAGACATTCCCCAGGGTCAAGTAGCAGCAGCACAAGGGTAACAAATGTTCACACTCATGTGGATGTGGCCATTGGCAGCATATTTGCTCCCAGCAAGGAGCATGTGTAGATGTGCTCCCACAGGAGGCTTACTACACAGTACTTTACTGCACAGTAAGCCTTTATAGCATTAATAGCATGTGTAGACATGACCAAAGAGTCTTAGGTTGGCATTGGTGAGCACATGACCACCTAACGTTTGGGCACCAGATACAGAATTCATAAACCTGAGTTAAGCCCCCAAATTCCATGTCTTGACATGGAAAGGCTCAGACACCTCAGAATGGCCTTCATAACAGCCAGGATTTGATACTTAAGCCAGCCAAGAAAGAACATGGGATAGAGAACTATGTCCAAAATCCCAACCCCCTTCCAGACTTAGGTGACAAGCAACAGCCCTCAATTAACCACCTATGTGAGACAGGGATCCACAGCCTGAAATCTCCACTTAGACCTATAAACCAAGTTTTCCAAAAAAACTGGTTCAACTTTTTTTTTTTCAGATGCTGGTGGTAGTGCTGGTGAGTTTAGCAACTGTGTAGCTAAGAATGTAAAAGTCTTGGGGCCAGGAGAACAAGGAACAGGGAGCCTGACACTGTCATCCAGTGATAAGAGCAGTCTTCTCTGACTGGGAAAACCTATGTTCCAGTCCCTACTGCCAGGATTATTCATGCTTTTTACATTAGACAGTCAATAGATAAAAATTAAGACTAGCTCTGGGAACATAAACTAGACCCCAGGTCCCCTTTTCTTACCTCACTTTCTCAAGCACTAAAATATATGGTCAGGTTCTCTCTTGCTTGTTCTCCTTCTGGCCCACCATAACAGCCCAGTTTCTTCCACAGAAAAAATGGAGGGTACCCACATACAAACTATCCTATAGATTGCTAGTTAGGGCACTCTTCTGGGGATGTGGGTTTGAATCCCTTCAGCCTAAGGAAAGTTATAAATCAGATCTCCCACTTCTGAAGATGGGCACCATCACCGATCATATTTTTTGCTGAACTAACATACCTATGATCTAGGTAAGCTCCAAGCATGCCTAACATATCAGGCCCCTCTGGGAATTTAGGCACATGGTATCACCAATCTGGACCACAGTGTACTTAGATAGGAACTAGATATCTGGAGGTCTAGAGATCAAACTAGATTGATTTGTCAGTCAGAAGCCCAAGGGTAGACAACTTGGGAACTCTGCAATCCAGAATGGAAATGTCAAGTAAACTTTGGCGCCTACCATATTTTGCAGCTGAGCGAGTAGGTCCCATCAGGATCACTCTTTGCAACTTAAGTTCTCCATAAATTTCCACTTAGGCACCTACAGAACCAATCTGGATGTAGCCCCTAAGCCCTTTTGTGAATCTCATCCTAAGCTGCTAGTCATTGCAAATAAGAGTGGTGATATACTAGGTTCCAAGACCGCCTGCTCTTTACTTAAAGAATCTCATTTTCTTGTGTTTGTTTCTAAAATACTGTGCACAATAGGCACCCTAGAAATAATAGTATTCTCCACTTGTTTTACGCACATAACTCCCACTGATATCAATGGCAATTTCATGTACAGAATGAGTCATCTGCAGCACAGACTGGAGACAATTTTGGCTGCATTAATTTCAAATAAGGGAATAGGAGCTGAATTCTGAGGCATAAGTTCAAAGATCATAAAAGTATTATATAGTAAGATATGGGGCAGGAACATAAGAGTTTACTAAGAGAATAAAAAGTCTGTATAAATCAAAATATACAAAGCAAAATGGTATCTTTCTAACCAACTGCATATTTCAGTTTCAGTATCAGACTACTAATTGACCTGAACTCAAAGGGGACAGACCCTCATTCCACATACGTCTTTGCACTACTTTGACAATGCAAAGAGGCTGTAAAGATCCCTAAACCAGCATCTGGGGAGTCCTCTAGTGTTGGTGAAACTCTTGCTGATACAAAGCTGGTATGCTGGAACTATTATAGTAATTTAATCCTTTCTACAATTGAACCCCTCCTTCAAGATCACTGTTTTCCAAGTTTCTTGTTCTCACTGAATATTTGTGTATGAGATGCCTTAGTTTTCACTACTGCAACTAGAATCTCATCTTATCATGTCTTGCCTATGGTACTAACTGGGCACATCTACACAAGATGCTAACTACGCACACAGTAGTCGAATAATACTGCACAGTATCATGTCACAGCACCAACAGTGGTACAGTAGACCCCTGTTTTACATGTATTCGACTTACCTTATTTGCATTTACACAAATTAATATTAACACCTAAGCAGAAAAATACATCCCCAGATGCACGTCATTCGTGTATATATGCGTATATACGTGAACGCCTTGCGAGATGCACAGACTGAGTCAAATGGAGTTACATGCAGCTTGGGTTCCCAAGCAGGATTCTGGAGGCTCGCTCAGTCTCAGTGTCGCCATTGTGGTAGCAGCATATGTTTAGAATATGTTTTTGTAACATAATAAATAAAGTATTGGTTGAAAAAGGTTTTATTTTGGTACCTTTGGTGTCATAAATGTGAAATCTAAGGAATGCAACCCCTCACTTTTCTATTATTTCCTATGGGAAAATTCACCACAAGTTGTGCAAATTCGACATACGCAAGGTTTCTCAGAAACACAATATACGCATAAGTCGGGAGTCTACTGTAATGTGCTACTGTGCAGTAGCATCACTTAGAAGGTGTTCATTGGCACAACTGTGCAGTAACTCTGATTACTGAGCATTTATTTCATACTTGATTATATAAGTACGAAATAAATGTGCAGTAAGCACTGCGCAGTAGTGTCTTGTATAGACGCATCCACTGACTAGTACAGGTTCCTTGTATTGTTTCTCATTTCTCACAGGTATGGGCACTTAGGGTATTGCCCAGTTAGTATGATCTGTTCATTTCATTAACATGTTACTTTCTCTCTTTCTTCCAGATGTTAAATAAGGCAGGACCCAACACCAATCCCAACTCAACATGTTCCACAAATCCAGCAGATTGTTACTTATAACTACGGACTTCTTTGCCAGACTGATTTCAATCCACATAACAGCGTCACTGACCAAGGCGGAGGCTTTTATCTAGCGCTGTACAAACATAAAAATAAAGTAACAACAATTTTTAAATAAAACGATTTTGAGTGCAATGAATGGAAAACCACACAGGAGCGGAAAATACTGTAGACACATTGGTGATGTGCCCATTGTTTACAACTCTACAGACAAGTGATATGATCCAGTAACTGATATTTGTCCAGAAAATGTTTTTATTCCAGAATTGGAATTACTTTCTAAAACACCCTCATAATTTCTCAAATTGATATAGAGTTTCTAGTGTTCAGAGGGCTCACTAAAAAATATTATTTGCCAACAGAAGCAAAAGACCTGAACATCTTCACACTAATCTCATGATAAAAGTTATGAATTTAACCATGCTGCCTTTGCATTGCTGTATTTCTGAGAATATAATTTTATTTTAGTTTGAAAGAATTTATGCCCGATGCCACAAATAATACAGTGATTTATAGTAAAATGTATTTAAAAAGAAATTAAATATTGTTTGCATCATTGTAATTAGTCCATCACAGAGTAAAAATAGGATTTTTTTTTTACATTAAACATAACTATCCCATTAAATCCAAGTATCACATTTAATCCATTTTTGAGTGCCTAGTACTACAGGCACTCCTCACTTAACGACCGAGTTCTGTTCCTACGACACAGTCGTTAAGCGAATCGGTTGATAAGCAAGGAGCCGCCCCTTACCAACCGCAGTCGGCCCCCAGGGAAACAGCCAGGGACGGGAAGGCGCTGGCCATGGCGGAGAGTCCTGGCCGCTGCCCTCCGGGTGGATGCTTCTCCCCCCTCGTGGGTTCACAGAGCCGGCTGGAGGGTGCCGGGCTCAGCTCCACGTCCGCCTCAGCTTGACACTGAGACACCACGCTGCCGCGCTGCTGAGACGCCGCGCTGGAGGGTGCCAGGCTCAGCTCCACGTCCCCCTCAGCTTGACGCCGAGACGCTGCACTGCCACGCAGCCGAGACACCGCGCTGCCGCGCTGCCGAGACGCCGCGCTGCCGACCAGCTCTACGACTGTACGGAGAGCTGGTCATAAGTCCGCACAGTCATTAAACAGGTAGGTCGTTAAGTGAGGAGTACCTGTATTCCTAAGGTGCTTCTTTTCTTTTTCTTGTTTTTCCCTGTTTAAAGTGCGGCAGGGGAAAACAGAAGAACTTTAATTAGTGGTTAAATAAGCAATTATATATTAAAAGTTGTTCCTAAGCCTCATAAATGCCTGCACAATGAAAAATATATGAAGCCTATACTTTTTATAATAACTAAGTGAATTAGTAATTTCTTATGGTGCTTGATGGTACCGTCAAGAGAAAGGAGAAAGTGTCAATTTTGTGTAGTGCTACCATTGTGCTTCAGGCATATGTCAAAAAGATGAAAAAACTAGCCACCTTTATTCTGAGATTTTTACCAAGTCCAGATGTTATTCCTGTTTATATGTCTACACACCACTAAATCACCAAACCTGCTTATAAGAGTTTGCCTGGATATTTCCTTTAAAAAGAAATGCTGGCCTTTGAGCCTCCCATGCCAATTCATTTTTTTAAAAATCTAAGCAGAAAGTCGGAAGATACTATCAGGGATGGACTTGTACAAAGTTTGAGCCTGCATCCAAAGAAAGCACTATTGTTGAATTGTATAAGTACCAGATTCTGATACTAAATTGTTATGTGGGTTTTCCAAGATCTGTTTACACTGTCATTTGTAATCGACCTATGAGTTTGCTCTACAAAACGGAATGTAAATGATCCAGATTTTATGCAGAGTACATGCAAGAGAGAAATGACTGATCTGTGGTACCTAAAAAACCCACAAAAACAAAGCATGATGAATAATACCGCTGATACACATTTAAGCATACTGATTTCCAAAGGAGCAATGTATTACTTTATTTTAACATTTCAGGTGCACTGTGGGGTGTAAAATGGTTTCCAGAGCATATTTTAAAAGTGATAGAAATAATTCCTCAGAGCACTCAAAACTTTATGAAACAACATGAATCATATTTCCTACATATTCTGAAATTACTTAAAAAATATTTTATTTAGTGAAGTACTTCAATAGATTTCTCCAGCCTTATAGAAGGATTCAGATTCAGCCTTAGAGAACAATCAGATTCCCAAGAGATGAAAGATAAACTTACTTTTCCTCAGCTGGGGGAGGTGAAGGAAGGGGTGTTAAGACAATTTTAGTTTCCATTCATAGTACTATGTAATAGTCACAACACATTGAGTGCAGAAGTGCTAAAGGTTTCCATAATTATTCAACTTTAAGCTGCTAAAAACATTAACTATTTCTTTTATATAGGCAATAGCCTCAAATATATAAGGCAATACCCTCAAAATGTTAGCGTTCCAAGCAAACAAAAAGTATCCGTCAAGTTTCTGGAAAAGTTCACTACTTTTATAATGGACGAAAAAGAAACCCAATGTTACTATTTTATTTATCATGCAATGTACATTTACTCTTCATAAAATATTAAAGTATATTGCTTCCTACATCAATAAAAAGTGTACATTACATGAAAGAAGAAACCTTGTTTCAGAAAATGCCAGCTCTAGTTACTAAGCATGCCAACAATTATTATAAAAATGCAAGAAAAGAAAATATAGATATGTTAAGCAATCCTAAAATCTTCTTAAACCACACATTGTGCTTTCCTACAGAGAATTTTAAGATGAAAAATAGACCTTGAGGGTCTTAGACAAGCCTGAGGCAATATAAAGAAAAAGGTCAAACACTCTGCTAAAAAGGACCGTTATCTTCAGAACAACAACTTATCAGCCAGCTTGCAGCCCTGCTTATTTACAGTTATTGGTCCCAGAGGAAGTGCACTTCAGCGCAGGGCGCGATTACTTTGTAATGAGTTTGCCAGAAACGGTAAAGGAAACTAATTTGTAACAATGTGCTGTTCCCTGCACATGAACTTTCTCAGACACTTTTTTGTCCAGCAATGAATAACTAACTTCAGTCCTCCTAATAAGCAGTGAAAACAGAAGTGCGCTAAAAACTACTAAGTTGCAAGCATGAATGTGTTGAAATATCAGTGATTATCCCTCTCAGCTGTCCATTACAGCATTCATGATGACCACCAATTCCCCTGTGGCGGATATATAGAATGCAGGTTTCAGGGGGTAGATTTGCACATGAAAATTAACACCATTTGGAAGAAAATAGTCTGCACCTGTCACAGATTAGCAACAAAAGGTCAAATGCCTCCTTTTACACCTAGAACACTTGCATATTGTAAACCTTACTTATAGGAATATAATTCCCATTTCTTAATTCAGAAAAGTGAGCACCATGGTGAATGAAGGGGAAAAAGAACTAAATCTTAGCTAAAAGCTATCAATAAATCTATTGATCAAGATACATACGCATGGAAATAGCTGTGGCAATCCCTGTCTCTAAAATAGGCAGTTTTTCAAAAAGAGAATTACACAAAGTGCTCCTCTGTTTTTGTCAATATACAGCCAGGTTTTGAAATACTATTTTTCATCTACACAATAAAAATCTTGACAAGTAAGCAATAGAAAAATCACTAATACACTTGCAGCTGCATTTCAATCTATACAAATTCTTTAAACAAAAACAGCTAAGGAACAGATTGGCACAAGAGAGTAGCATATACATGCATCTTTTTCACCATTTGAACTTGGGATCAAGTCCAACACACCCAAGCTATATTAAACTATACTTTCATATAACTATAGTTTTATTAACTAAGTTGAAATATAGAATATAAAATAGTCTCATTTGAATCCCTCCTTAAACATCACAAAACACATTGAGATGATAATGTAAAGCAATTTTATTGATATATTCTATGTGGAGGAGGAACTTCAGGGACCAAGATCGGCAAAAACTTTTTCCTGAAATCAAAGATTAGATTTCTTCTGAAAGAAATGCATCTAAGAGTGTCACTTTACAAATTCCCATTGGTTTTACTGTCTTTGTCAGTTCA
>NW_005842139.1:1190199-1196744 GCF_000455745.1 Alligator sinensis
ATATAAATAAAATATTTGTGAAAAGTAGATCCAATGCAATTTATAAAGACAATATTGGATTTTTAAACAGGAAAAACAAAAAGTAATGATCTATGGGAAGTCCAACTCGTGCCATGTACCTGGACTGCTGCCCATAATACCTCATTTACTCGAATCCAAGATGAGGTTTTTTCCCCCAGTCAGCATGGTGGGGAAAAAAGCCTCATCTTGAACTGGAATACTTGCCCAGGACAGGTGACAGCTCAGCTCTGGCTTCAGCCTTAGGCTTGGGGCTAAAGCCAGAGCCGAGCTGCCACCTGTCCCAGGCCAGGGTGGCTCATGCAGTGGGCAAGGGGGCTTGCAGTTGGGAGACCAGGGGGAAGACCACATAGCTTGCGCCCCTTCTCCCAGATGCCCCTTTCCCACCTGACCTGCATCAGCTCCAGTCCCTCCAGCCTGGACCTGGCCTGGCTGGGAGCTTCCACTGCTTGTCCCCAGCCAGGCTGGACTGGGGCTGGGCTTGGGCCACCACTGTTACTGATTGCCCTGGAGGCCAAAGCAGAAATACAGCAGAACCGTTGGGGGGCAAGGAAGGGCAGGGACATGGAGGCAGGCACAGGCATGGGGGGAAGGGGTGGGAGGGCAAGGTACAAGGGGGGGCAGGGAGTGGGGGACAGGCACAGCCAGGAAAAGGGGGGCAGGCATAAACCAGGCAGCAGGGGGCATGCATAAGCACAGAGGGACAGAAGGACACATGGACAGACAGGCACTGAGGGGGGCAAGTGGTAGGATGGACAGGTAAAGGCTTGGGGAGGAAAAGGACAGGGAGACAAGAAATAGAGGTCTGGCCCCTCACCCCCACCCCTGCCTTCCCCACCACTGCAGTAGGAGGGACAAATTTAAGATTCCACTAATTAGATTCTACACATGGAAAATTATAACACATTCATAATTTTCCATATATAGAATCTAATTATTGTGGTCCTCCTCTAAAATTCAGTCATCTTTGATTCGAGTAAATGAAGTACTTATTTATCAAATTAGGATTGTCACTGAAATTGGGAGCATAAGACTTGAACAGAAAGGAAGCCTCTGTACAGTCTTTTGTCATTTTAAGTATACTTTAAATTATCCTGTTTAAATCAGAACTGCAAGTATACTAACCTCTGCAGTACAAAATGATACCTGAACTGCAGTTAGATCAATGTTGTGAAAAAAATCATCTAAATGTTCTGCAATTTTATAGCATTCTTTGAAAGGCCTGAAGCTTCACTGAGAAAAAGAAACAGTACAATACACATTAGGCTGTGGACCAAAAATCCAAATAGCTTTACAAAAATGTTTCAGAGACCTTTTTATCAGAGTAACAGAATTATATGCAACCTAACTACTAGGGTGGCCATCATAGAAGACGGTCCAGTTGTCCTCTGTCCTCTACTGATACGAAACCTTTATGCCCTGTATTTTTGACATCAGGTTTCGTATCAATAGAGGACAGAGGACAGAGTAGCAGAAAACCAAAATGCCCTGTATGATAACCACCCTACTAACTATGCAGGCAAAGAATTTCAAAAGCAGCAACACACTCTGCATGCCTCAGTTTCATTTTGCTAGCCTGCATACAATCTTTCCTCTCTCCTTAATTAAGAAAATGAAGACTTCTGTTCTTTTTCATAAATATTTGGTATCGATTGTGACACCTGAAAGATGAGTAAATTAGTTGGTAGAAGTCAACCCTTCTTGCAAAAGAAGATAATTTCAGAGCGGCAGGAAAAGAACCTATTTTCTATCTTTCCTGTGTCTGGGGACATGGCATTCTTCAGCCATAACAAATAACTGGTCAAGGGCTGCTCTCATCATTAGAGAGGGTTAGTTGATGGCTGCACATGAATGCTTTATTCAGAGAAGTGGAGACATCTTTAACCGGCTTTGATGAGAACAAGGTAGTCTGGCAAAGTGTAACTATGAGTTACTGGCCGTGCCTACTCATGCGCTTAACTGCGGAGTAGACTAATTAGCTAAAGCGTCACCATAGATACGTGCGACGATATTACACTGCAGTAAACTAATCAATGCCACAGTAAAATAGTACCATCAGGGATAGTACTATCTTACTCCAGGGTAATTTACTGGACTTAAATGCATGTGTAGACGCTGATGGCAGGCATAAATTGCACCCGGTCAGCCCAGCCAGCTGGGGCCAGACTCCTGCCTGCTGCCTAGCTACATGCCTCTGAACTTTCAGCACTCTTATGCCCCAGCCAGCCCCTCTAACATCTGCCGCCATCCAGAGCCCAGAGCTGCCCCCCCTCCCCCCAGCCTGGCCTACTCTGCCCCAGCTCAAATTGCTATTATCCCAGACACACATGTAGATCCTGCACCAGCAAGTAGTTTACTCCAGCTCCAACTGCTCTCAAGTTTATTGCTTTGCAATAATTGCATGTGTAGATGCATTCCCTGGGCATGTCTACATGTGCAATTACTGCAGAACAATACACTCTCGCACATATTGCGCCAGAGTTTATTGCTCCTACATGTGCCATTTGCATGTGCACCCAGGATCACACCACATTGAGCTGGGTCAGAGCAACCTCAGCTGGCAGGGGGCCTGGGGAGTCAGCCTGCCAGTCCAGGTTCGCTGTAACTCAGCTCAACATACTGCAGAGGGGCTGGCTAGGACATGAGCATGCTCCAGCGTGGAGCCAGATGGCAGGCAGCTGCTACACCGAAGCACCCTCGTGCCCTAGCCAGCTGAGTCAGGATCTACACATGCGTTGCTACACATGAAAACTAATAAACTCTGCAGGGTAAATACAAGTACTACCCTGCTGCAGAGTTTATTAGTTTACTCCAACCTAATAGCCCTGCATGTGTAGATGTCAAGGCATTTGCTGTGGAGCTAATTAGTCAACTGCGGTTAATGTCTTGTATAGACACGCCCGCTGTGTATGAGAATACTCTCTCTTACATTTTTTCCGTATAACATAATGTCAAAATAGTAAAAAAATTACTGTCGATTAAAAAGCTCAGTGGTACATAGATGCCTCCTGATGAGCAAAGCAGCTGGAGCTTGCCAATGTTAAAATCTATAGGCCTAATTCCCCTCTGTTAACACTTGTGTACTACTGGTATAACACCACTGATTTTAATGGTGTTAGCCATGATTTACATCAGTGAGAACAGTATCAGGCTTTCCATGCATTTTCAGAATAATAGTTTAGGCTCCATTATTAGTTTACAACACTGCATCTCAAGGGAGGGACCAAGGTAGAAGCAAACTGCAGTTTGTTTCTTTGGGGCATTCTGCCTGTGGAGAAGCCAGGCAGGCAGACGGTTCTAGAGGAAACAGGCTCATGCACCTATATCACCTTTTTGATGAAGCAGTGTGCGCCATGACACATCAGCTTCAGTCTGCCAACTACTGTTGAAGAGTTAAGGCAATAATTACCAGCTTCAAGCTATTCCATAAATCCTGACTAATAAATGCTTCCAAGGCTTCAAATACTTTTGAATAAAATGCTCTTTTTGTCCTGCATCACTAATTTTGCTGTTCATATTTGTGATTTTCCTAAAGTCATAATTGTTCAGCTTCGGGGAGTCCAGAATGCTACAGCCACCCGTGCTACAGCTCATGGAAGATGGCCAACAGCAACTGTGTCCTCCATGAGTTTCTGTCCTCCTGCTCACTTCAGAGTTCAGTGCAAAACTGTTTTCCCTGTTTTTAAATCTCTTCCTGGATTTATTTCACCCTTCCTCTCTGACCTCAGCCCACTTTTCCCAAGCTGTTTGCTATCTTTTTTACTTGTCACTTTGCAAGGGCAGCCAATTATGTTTCTCGGAGATCTCTTCCTCCCATCCTCTGATACAAGTATATTATTGCTTCTTCAAGCCTAACTTCAGATCCTTCCTTTTGTCTGTAATTTATAAATAGTTCCTTCTGTAAAGTATGTAAGAATGTTGTCTGTAATTCAAAGCCCTGCCTTAAGAGAAATCTTAAAAGCTTTTTTCTTTTCCTCACTTTAGACAGTCTAAACCTGAAAGCGTCCGAGTTGCATTCCTGTTTTAAGTAGCAATTTAAATCTGGTATATTGAAAACTGGAATTTGTTAAATAGAAGTTGAATCCCAAGAGTTGACTTTTCATCATGTTTCTTAGGGGAATATGTCTGAGGGCAGTGTTGCTTAGTGGACAGAGTACTTGAGGGAGACCTGGGTTAAATTCCTGATGCTTGCCTGCTCGGTATCTGGAAGCAACTCTTCCCTTCTCTGAGTCTCAGGTTCCCTACCTGTAATTATACTGGCCTACGTTATGAAACACCTTGAGCTCCACTAATATAAATAGTTATATAAGAAGTCCCTAAGAGCAAACGATATTAGCAACTACATACTGCAGAGGTGTCCTGGTGTGTGGTTACTCTGTGAGGAGTCAGACCATTTCCTCTATACCTTCTTCATCTTTTCATAAAATGGGGAGAAAAGCAATGACCTTATGTGGTAAGCTTTTCAAAGGTGGAAGATGAGAAGGCAACCATCTGATGGCCTCAAGCACAATTATGAGAAAAGCTGGGCACATAATCTCAGCAGACAGTAGGGAGCCCTCAAAAACATGTAAAAGAATGCTTTATATGGGATCATAAGATATGGATGGTTAGGCATGTAAATGTGTAGGAATAGACTGCATGTATTAAAACTTGTACCTGAAGTAGGGAACTATCCAGAATGTATTACCAACATCAACTGAATCATTTGGCTGAAAAACCTGTAGCTGTAGGTTTTGAATAAAGTTGAAGAAGCCTAAATTTATCTTAAGCGAGGGAGAGAAATATAGGAAAATAGGAAACAAATTAAAGGAGCTGGAAAAGAAAGAAAAGAAAAATAAATAAATCTATAGTTATTTATTAGTTTAGCAAAGACATTAAAGCAGCAGAAAGAATTCAATAGGTATGGATTTTACCTATTTTTTTCTTATTAAAGGGATTCTGTAAGTATTCTAATAAACCAGTTATCTAAATGGTACTTGAGGTGGATATTTTTTTATGTTTTTCATTGTATCCTCCCCCCAAGAAAAAAAATATACCTCAGTCATTCAGCACTTCTGCACCTACAGTGGCTGAAAGATAGAAAAATAAGGACATTTTATTACTATTTTTCCTCTCTCTACAATTATAATTATTTAACTTTTATAAAGCAGCAGGCCCCAATGAAGAGCAATTCTCCATCATGTTGGACAGTGAACAAATTCTATTGCCTATTAATCCTATGACCCAACTTCTCACATTACTTCAACTTACCCTGCAACTTTCTATAAAAGATAATGCCAAAGCAATAAACTATAATATTTAGCAATGTCACCCAAATGAGTGTTTGATAGTATTTCTCTCTTAAACTCAATGACAATCGCTAAGTAAAATACAGGTATGTAAAAACTATGTAAATTATTGTTATTTATAATTCTATCATTCTTTTCTGGACGTTCAAAATGCAAATGGCATTGCAAATGGTGCTGGTTATCCAAGGAATATTAAATGCAATTTGTAGTGCATCAGGTTTGAGAGAAGGGATGGAAAGTGGGCTGAGCAATGCCTGGCTTGTAGCCTGGTGATTAGAGCACTTTCCTGGGAAATAGGATATAAGGGTTTAAACCATTGTGGAGGTCCTAGATCCAGGTCTTTCCTCCCTGGACAAGTACCCTGATTCTAGGCTACTGAACTAAAAAGTGGGAGGGCCTTCTTCCTTCATCAATTTACTTCTGGCAGGTATTTCATAGTTTTCATAGATATCGTAGACGTTGGGGGCTGGAAGGAACCTTGTGAGATCGAGTCCAGCCTCACCCCCGCCCCACACCATAGGCAGGAAGTCAGCTGGGATCGAGTGACCCCAGCAACAAAAACATCCAGAAGTTTTTTGAAAGAGTCCAGAGTAGGTGCTTGCACCACCTCTGGGGGGAGTCTGTTCCAGACCCTGGACACTCGCACAATAAAGAACTTTTTTCTTATATCCAGTCTGAATAGGCCTTCCTGGAGTTTATGGCTGTTAGACCTTGTTATCCCTTGGGGAGCTCTGGTATCCTACTCCTCTTATATAATTGTAGGCTGCTACCAAGTCCCCCCTGAGCCTTCTCTCTTCCAGACTGAAGAGTCCCAAGTCCCTCAGCCTCTCCTCATATGGCCTGCCCTCTGTCACAACCCAAGGGTGTGATTTTTGTTTTGTGAGTGCTTCGGCACTGCTAAATTGTTCCCGCTAAATTGCAGCTTCTTTGCACGGTGGAGTTTTCTGCTGCAGAGGAAAACCCCGGTGCAAAAGAATTCCCGCCACCAGTAGCTTTCATTGCAGGGTGCATTTCTTTGTTGCAGCACAGAAATGCACATTGCAAGGAGTTCCCACCATTCATATTCAAATTTGTGCCCCACCATTGGCAAGTTCTAAATTATTCCCATGTGGCGGCTAGTGATTGGCTTGCTAGCCGTATAAAAAGCTTGAGTGGTTTCTGCCCAAGTTGGAGAACTCCGAGGAGAACCCCCACAAGGGAGGACTCCACGAACACCAGGAGGAGGAGACTTCACGTCTC
>NW_005842139.1:1197167-1197661 GCF_000455745.1 Alligator sinensis
GCTTTCCCACATCCCTCCTGAACCGGGGGGCCCAAAACTGGATGCAGTATTCCAGCTGCGGTCTCACCAGGGCCAAGTAAAACAGGAGGATGACTTCCCTGGTTTTGCTTGAGATGCATCAGTATATGCACGCCAGAGTTTAATTTGCTTTGCCAGCCACAGCATCGCATTGGTGGCTCATATTCATCTTGTGGTCAGTCAAGACCCACAAGTCTCTTTTGGTCATGGTGCTAGTGAGCGTAGCACTGCCAAGCCTGTACATATGTTGAAGGTTCTTCCTACCAAGATGCAGCACCTTACATACATTGAAGGCCATTACATTCATAGATTCATAGATGTTAGGGTCGGAAGGGACCTCAATAGATCATCGAGTCCGACCCCCTGCATAAGCAGGACAGAGTGCTGTGTCTAGATGACCCCAGCTAGATACTCATCTAACCTCCTCTTGAAGACCCCCAGGGTAGAGGAGAGCACCACCTCCCTTGGGAGCCCAT
>NW_005842139.1:1200340-1230105 GCF_000455745.1 Alligator sinensis
TAGTGCTGGCCTCCCCATGGCTTTCAGGTTCCCAATGCTCTCTTTCTTCAGGCTGGGCTGTCCTTGTGGGTGCCACATGGTTTGGTGGTCCACAGCTTCCCCCGCCCTCATCTTCCCCTCCCCCCGACGAGCCTAGTTTAAAGCCCGCCGGAGGAGATCCGCCAATTAGGTTTTGGTCAGTTCACCTTGAGATCATTTCCAAGTCAGCCTGTATCCCCAGCATGTCCTGCGGTGTGACCGCCGTCCACAATAATTTTGGTGTCATCCGCGAACTTTGCCAGTTCACATCTGACTCCCAAATCCAGCTCGTTAATGAAGATGTTAAAGAGTACTGGCCCAAGTCCTGAGCCCTGAGGGAATCCACTGGTCACCCTGCGCCATGTTGATTTGCTTCCATCAACTAGTACCCTTTGGGTCGGACCCCGTTGCCAGTTACCTAGCCATTGGACCATAAGATGATCAAGGCCACAGTTGAGGCCTTGATCCATGAGGACATCATGAGGAACTAGGTCAAAGGCCTTCTTGAAGTCCAGGTATATGACATCCACGTCACCTCCCTTGTCCAGGGCATGTTACCTGGTCATAGAAGGTGATGAGGTTGATCAGGCAAGACCTGCCAGTCACAAAGTCATGTTGGCTGGCATTCAGATGCTTGCCTTCCGTTACTCTGGTGTTGATGGATCCCTTAACAATTTTCTCCAGGGACAGACTTCAGACTGATTGGTTTATAATTCCCCGAGTCATCCCTCCTCCCTTTCTTGAAGATAGGGACCACATTGGCTCTTTTCCAGTCTTCTGGGACCCCACCCGAGTGCCATAAGTTTTCACATATCTTTGCCAAGGGGGATGCAGTGATGTCTGCCAGCTCCTTCAAGACTCTCGGGTGCATTCCGTCTGGGCCCACAGACTTGTAAATGTCCAGTTTCTCAAGGTGTCCCCTCACCTGATCCACATCAATTTGGGGCCCGTCACCTGCTCCCAGGATGGTTTGTGTCCTTTCTGACAGCGTGATCCCCTTGGGAGAGTGAAAACCCAATGCAAAAAAGTCATTTAGGAGATTGGCCCTTTCCTGGGCATTAGATGTCAGTTGCCCCGTTAGATCTCGCAGGGGCCCAATGCTATCTGTTCTTTTTTCGACTTCCCACATATCTGAAGAAGGACTTTTTGTTGTCCTTGATTCCTGTAGCTAGGCTGAGGTTGGTGTGAGCTCTGGCTTTTCTGAACCACTCTCTACAAGTGCGGGCAAGCGCTGAGTAGTCCTCTTTGGTGATGCTTCCCATTTTCCAACTGGTGTAGGCTTCTCTTTTGAGTTTAATGAGGTCCAACAGTTCCTTGTTCAGCCAAGAGGGCTTCCTTGCCCATTGGCTACATTTCTTGTGAGATGGAATGGCTTTCCCGTACTTCAAGAATTATGTTTTTGAGAGATGACCATTCCTCATGTACTCCCTTTTCAAGGCGGGTATGGTCTCTAATTGCCTGACTGACCAAATCTCTTGAGTTTGCAAAAGTCAGCCTTCCCAAAGTTAAGGATTTCTGTTTTACTGAGGGGTTTGCCTGTTCTACGGTGAACTAAGAAGGTGGCCAATTCATGGTTGATGTCACCAAGCTTCCTTTCGTATTTACACAGGGCAATTTTACCTCATCCAGTGGCAAAATAGCAGGCAACAGACAAAAACTGCAGTTACACAGCAGCTTACATGCCATATAGCCAGATAAAATGAAATAGGATCTCGCCCTTAAAGTTAGGATGCCAAAGCATCAAATTAGTAGAAAATGTTATCAGAGAACCAGTTGCCAGGAATGAATATGTACCTCAGGTTAGTTCCTGTATTACCAAAGAGGCCCATTTCAGCTTCAGTATACCAAAGGCCCCGGAGAAACGCCAGAATGCTCCAAAAGGTCCCCCATGAAGACATGAAAGAAGGGCAGATGCTGAAAATAGTTGTGGTTAGCAGTGGGCCTAAGCTATGGTGAGCAAGTATGGTGCTACAATGGTTGTGTTAAAGCCACTGTTCCTTAGCCCCAGTTCATGAAGCTAGTGCTGCTACCCAGCATCCAACTACTATGGATCAGAGTATGAAGGCAAAGCTCTTGGGGGACAGGCTTTGCTGTCTGGAAATCAAGTAGGTCATAAATGATTAATAAGATAATAAATAAAGAATAACAACAACATCTGCAGTCCCAAAGAGGGAAGCAACCACAGAGGGAGATCAGAGAGCACGTACTTATGCACCATAATCAGAATATACTACCTGGTATCTGTTGGGGGGTGGGGAGCATAACTGAAGATTCTAACTTTGGTAGAGCCCGAAGTTCAACATATCATCATTAAAGTCTGTTTACAACCTATATGTCTCTAAGAATCGGTTTTAGGTATAATTGCTTCCTACAAATTATGTTTTTGCAAGCAAACAAGATTACTACATACTGTTCAAAACATTACAAACCCATTACAAATTTCAAAAGCTGAGTATTAATTATTGCCAAGTGTGCTTTAGCTGCCTCATTTGTCTAATACTCTGCTACTTATTTAAATCACTATTTTGCAAAGACCTTGAGAATTCCTAAAGTACAAAAGGAAAACTACATTGTATTTTAACCTACATGGAGGATAAAGTATGCAGGCAACTGTCGATCCTCTGGATCATGGTGTACAATAAGAGGTCTATGACCATCACACCAAGACCTTTGATGTGTAAACCTAGGCAAGAGTATGGAGGAGTGGAGGCTGCCCCAGACCTACCATCCCTCTTTTAGACCACTGAGACAGAATCCAGAGGCCAGACTGAGTCCAGCTGTTCAGTGCCTCAATGGCTGTAGCTTCTGCCAGAGAGCAACAAATAAGAACTGCTGCTCACTACCGAATGACTTGGCAAGGGCGTGCTTATCAGGGTGATGTCCCTTAGCCTTTCTCCAACCAAGGAGTACCCACAAGGTAGTAGGGGCTAAGGTTTTGAGGCACCCCATACGCACCTTACTCTGGAGGTTACAACGTTGTGGTATTTTATAGGTGTTTTATAGGTGCTACCCTACCACAAGTAGCCCTACCATGTTGCCACCAGACCCTCAAGTTAGATGCAATTTAGTCATACCTAGGGCCATAAAACAGCATGACCTATTACTATATTGTCTTTTGGTAGCCCAATATATATACCCTAACACAGAGAACCCCAATTTCCCTATATTTCAATTGTGTATTTTGTGGAACTCTTCAAAGACATGGGGTTCCAAATAATTTTGCTTTTAAAAATAAATATGAAAGGCAATGGAAGGGCTTCAGATATTTTCTGACTCTAAAATCTTGAACACCAACTTTTATATCTAGTCAAGAATTCCCAGGCTAAGAGTTCAGTGTACCTACAATTAAAAATTTGACTTGTATGTCTTAAACCAGAAAATGGCTGGTTTGATCGGCAAATGCAATGATGGACTTTTGTTCAAACTATCAAATCTAGACAGCATCTTTGCTAGGTCAGTCCAATATCCTACACACCTTTCTGACAGCAAATATACTTAACCACAAACTACTATTATGTCTTCAATGTAATTTACTTTCTTATCCATCTAAATTTGGTTGTCTATTCTATTAGTGATCTAGGCCTCATAAAATCATTTCTGGCCTAAAAAAAAAATTCTATTCCTGTTCAATGGAATAATTCTATTGTTCTTGTTATCTACCGATTAAACTATCTGATATAAACTCTATGATATAATGTACACTTAACCATTCAGACAAGCTAGATATATATTTAGACATTTCTTCAGATTAGACTGATGTACAGCTTCACAGCTCCTGCACTCCATCCAACAGTTTCCTATGTGTAGTTTCAAGTCCTAGAATGGTTTTCCAAAAAAAAGTAACTACTTTTCTTTTACTTTCTTATAAATTGTTTTTCTACTTCCATAGGAACTGGAACTTGTTTTTTCAATGCTTAATAGTTTCCAGGCTCCTGCTTCTTCCTAGTCTTCTATTCTTTGTTCCAGCTATCACTCTCTAGTGACAGTCTTCCTTGATTTCCCTTGTTACAACTACTTATAGAATTTCCATCTTGTTTAGAGCCTGGTTTTTTCTCAATTGACAATATATAATTCTTTAATATTAGAAAATTGAATTACACTCGTTTATTTTTATATTATGAAACAAATTTACAACAGACTTGCTTAGCTGTACCCACTTGGGCACACACAAAACCCAAGCACTTGCCCTTATTAATGGATTTATTTAATGCTTATATTCTCTGATTCAATCTTAAAATGCTATCTGGTTATTATTTTTTTCAGTCAAAAGTAATAATTTAAATATTGACATTTTAGACGGCATCAAGATGTTTTTGTCTTCTATTATGGTTAGAATATTTTATTATATTTGAGTGTCTGTCCCAATTTTGTTATTTCATTTTGCCAAATCTAGAAGCATTTTGCTTTTATTTCAAAGTATTTCTATGTTTGTAGTAAATTAAACATTAATCTTTCTCTGCAAATGTCAAGTGATATTTAAATGTTTTTCTGGCAGATAAATGATTATTAATATTAATGCAATAAAATCACAGCTCTTTGTCCTTTCTTTGATATTTAAGAAAAAATTAAGAATGTCAAAACAGTTCTGCAAAGAGAAAATTCATTGGTCTGCCATCCACTCTCCATTAGTCTGAGAGGTAAAAAATTACTGATCTTGTGAGACAATGTGCGTAGAGCATTCAGAAAGGGTTGAAAATGAATTACTCTCTCAGTGGTACAGGCTGTGTATCACTTCAGTGTGCAAACGCCTTGTTAAAGATCATTTTAATTTAAAGCCCTTCTTTGTCATTCAAAAAGCTTTAGCACAATGAAAGAGTCTTTGTCACTTTCATAATTAGCCCCGCTTGCACGAAATGAAAATAAAATCTGATCAGAAGTCCATGCAGGCAAGGTCATAAATCAAACAGAAAAGGGCCCACAAACTGCTCTGTGAGACATCCAAAGAAACACAAGTCTTACAATTGAAGCAAAGTGTTTGAGACCCACTCCCAGAAATACTGTACAAAGAAAAACAATAATATCTGTTTGACAGGCAAGATTTATCTCAATATTCTGTAGCCCTATAAACACATTTTGCTCTTTAGGTACAAAAGCAATTTCAGCACCAAGGACAATTCAGAAAGCCTAACAGCTGTTAACATAGTGCTACTACCTTTTCCCAACCAAAGTCAAATTAATTTAACTTAATGCTCTCACTTCAAACTTGCAGTAAAAAATTCTAACACGATAATTGATACAGTTTTCGTGGGATAGTAAATAAGAAAAATACATTAAAAGATAAAAGTCCTTAGAAGACAAAATTTAAGTTGTATATATAAAATCAAAGACATATGCTATAGATCAGCTAAGATATAAACGGATTTTTTTATTAATTTTATTTTCATTTACAGAATGAACATAAAAAGCTACTCTTGAAAGACATCATAAAAATTTAAACTTTGGCCAGTCTTAGTGACAATGACAGCAACTTTCTGCACTGAAACAGGGATGATCAACACCAATACAAATCCAAACCACAAAAATTGGATTTCAGGAATGACGATTTAATCATAAAAATGTTGAGAGGCCACTAGTAGCAGTGCATTGCAATCAACACTTTTAAATATGCACAATCAGGAAGCTGGCTCTGGTCAGGCAGGGCATAGATGCAAAAAAGATAAATTGTGGTTTTGGGAAATGCATGCTCCAGATTGTTTTGAGCAAGTAGCAGACTGGGTGACAAGACTTCTGCTATTCATATTTGGCTCTTCCAGTAACTGGTTTGCTGTGAAGCTTTGAGAAGCTCATTTTTCTCAGTTTCAGTTTCCCCTCTGTAAAGCTGATATAATAATAATTATGCCTGCTGTAGACGAGTACTTTGAAATTTGACTAGGTAATATTTGTAAAACCACCTTATGATCTTCAGAAGACAGGACAGATAGTACTTCTGAACTGTATCCAAACTTATACATACAACAGAATTAAAAAGACACAGAAAAAAACACCTACAAGCCAAGAACAAACCTGAAAATGTAAGCCTGAATGGTGTTTTTTTCTGTCAAGAAAGCAACACCTTTTGAAGATCTGTAGTATTGATACTGAGATTTAAATATTAAGCTGCAAAACACTATATTAAATAATATATGTATTTTCTCACATACCCCAGGCACCTTTTCCCCAAAAATCAGTCTTCCAAATTAAGGTGCATGTCTTAAGCAGGGTAGCTGATTTTCTGCCCAGAATAGAAGCATGGAGATCCTGTAAGATGGCTGTTGCTTCTGTTCCTTCTCTTCCCAGCTGCATGGAAGGAGAAGCAGAATCCAGGAGCAGCAGATTCAGTGGGGTGCAGTAGTGCAGTCACACCCCACTTTGATTCCTGCGCCAACCTAAGTTTAAGATCAAGTGCCCAGCAGCAGTAGTGGCATTTCTATTTAGGCAGTCCCTAAGGAGTCAGTTGACTTTGAGGCTCATTATAATCTACCTGATTCCTGACAATTGCTCTTCATTCCACAGGTATTAATGGTCCTCTCTCCCTTTTAATATCCCTCACGTCCCCTTTTTCCCCTCTCACGCTATCTTTTTTCAGCAATTTTGCTGTCTGTTAGCTACTCCTGGTCTTTATTCTCCTATTTTACAGCTCTGCAAATTGTTTTATATTTTTTCAAAATTCCAGATCTGCCCATGGAGACCAGTCTTCAGCAGCAGTTACTGTTGAAGGCCAAGGTAGAGATGGAACTAGGACTAGCTACCTGGATCAAGGACAACAAAAAGTCCTTTTTTAAATACACAGGGAGTAAAAAGAAGGTACCGGGTAACGTCAGGCCTCTGCAAGACATTCTAGGAAATCTGGTCGTCACACTAGACGACAAGGCTAACCTATTTAACGATTTCTTTGTCTCCATTTTTCTAAGCAGGGACCGGGTCACCCCCCACACTGGGACCCCCATAGGCCCCAGGGGGGGAGCACCCAGGCCTAGGGTCAGTGAGGACCTAGTCAGGGAACTTCTGGAGGGACTGGATGTATTTAAATCAGCTGGTCCTGATGATCTCCACCCCAGAGTGCTGAGGGAATTAGCAGAGGTCATTGCGGGACCCCTGACATGGCTTTACGAGCACTCATGGTGCTCTGGCATGGTGCCAGAAGACTGGAAAAGGGCCAATGTGGTTCCCATTTTCAAAAAAGGGAGGAAGGAGGACCCAGGAAACTATAGGCCAGTTAGTCTTACCTTGATCCTGGGTAAGCTTTTTGAGAGAATTATCATAGTGCATGTCCGCGAGGGGCCAGCAGGGGAGGTTATGCTTAGGGGCAACCAACATGGGTTCATTAGATGCAGGTCCTGTCAGACCAGCCTGGTGGCCTTCTATGACCAGGTCACAAAATCCTTAGACGCAAGGGTAGCTGTAGACGTAGTCTTTCTGGACTGTAGGAAGGCCTTCGACACTGTCTCTCACCCCGTTCTCATTAAAAAATTAGGCAACTGTGGTGTCGATGCCTACACAGTCAGATGGGTTGTCCTCGGGCCTGCACTGTTCAACATCTTCATCAGCAACTTGGACGAGGGGGTAAAAAGCACCCTGTTCAAATTCGCAGACAACACTAAGATGTGGGGGGAAGTGGGCATGCTAGAAGGGAGGAATAGGCTGCAATTGGACCGAGACAGGTTACAGGGGTGGGCGGATGAGAACAGGATGGGTTTCAACACTGACAAGTGCAAGGTGCTGCACCTGGGGAGGAAGAACCAGCAGCAGACCTACAGGTTGGGGAACTCCCTTCTCATCAGTGCAGAGGCAGAAAAGAATCTTGGAGTCATTATTGATGCCAGAATGAACATGGGCCGACAGTGTGGGGACGCGGTCAGGAAGGCCAACCACACCTTGTCGTGCATCCACAGATGCATCTCAAGCAGGTCCAAGGAGGTAATCCTCCCCCTCTATGCAACACTGGTCAGGCCGCAGTTGGAGTACTGCATCCAGTTCTGGGTGCCACACTTCAGGAGGGATGTGGACAGCATGGAGAGGGTCCAGAGGAGGGCCACCTGCATGATCAGGGGTCAGCAAGGCAGGCCCTATAAGGAGAGGCAACGGGATCTGAACCTGTTCAGCCTCCACAAGAGAAGGCTGAGGGGGGATCTAGTGGCCATTTACAAACTAGTCAGGGGGGACCAGCAGGCATTGGGGGAGTCCCTGTTCCCCCGAGCACTACCAGGAGTGACAAGAAATAATGGTCACAAGCTGGCAAAGGGTAGATTCAGACTAGACATCAGGAGGAGCTACTTCACAGTCAGGGCGGCTAGGACCTGGAACCAACTTCCAAGGGAAGTGGTGATGGCTCCTACCCTGGGGGTCTTTGAGAGGAGGCTAGATGAACACCTTGCTGGGGTCCTTTGACCAGGGGGTCGGACTTGATGATCTGCTCAGGTCCCTTCCGACCCTACCAACTATGAAACTATGTTTCAGAGTTGAATGGACAATTATATATACACACCCACTTTTGTATGATTAAATATACAATCGTGTTTGCTCAAAGACAGTGAGGCTTCCTTCTGAACGCTCTCCTCCTGTAGGCCACAAGAGGAGAACAGAGGGTACCATAGAAGGTACTTGATATACAAAGACTTCAAACCTCTCCTTTTCCTAGGGGCACAAGGTCCACTAGCAAGATCTCATAGTTTCGTAGTGCTTAGGGTCGGAAGGGACCTAAACAGATTGTTAGGGCCGACCCCCTACCCTGGGCAGGAACGAGTGTGGGGTCATAACACCCCAGCCAAATATCTGTCCAGCCTCCTCTTAAAGACCCCAAATCTCAGTCTCTCTAACATCTGGAATCTGGCTTGTTTCACTTTTATCTTCACAAATCATAAGTAGGGATGACAAACATTCTCATACAATATTAACAATAATTCTCCCACCTAACTGTAATGAAGACAAAAGAAAAACAGCATCCAGACTTCTATCAAATACGGCCCATACAGAAATAATGTTTTACCTGACCCTAGAAAAACAATCAGTGAACACATGAGATATTTACTGCAGAGTACACTTAGCAGCTCCACAGTAAAAGTCTCATGTCTACACATGTGGACCCATTAAGCTGCAGGAAATGAATTACTCTGCAGCAGGGTAGTACTTGTAAATGCAAGTACTTTCCTGATGCAGTTTGCTACTCCACAGCAATGCATGTATAGACACTGATGCAGCTGGCTGGGGCATGAGGCTGCTTCAGTGCGGGGGCTGACTGCTGGCTAGCCCTGCCGTAGAGTATCCTCAGGCCCCAGCCAGCCCCTCTGCAGCATGTAGAGCCGGGTCAAAGCAGCCCCAGGCTGGCAGTGTGACCCCTGGGGCCCTCTGACAGCTGGGGCTGCTCTGACCCAGCTCAAAGTGCTGCGGCCCTGGGCACACGTAAACACGGCGCCCAAGAGCAATAAGTGCCAAAGTTTATTGTTTCACTTTAATAGCATGTGTAAATGTGCACAGTGAGCCTCAAAATATTCTGTAAACTCAGCTCTGATACCACAGAATAAGCAAGAGGTTTCAGAACTGGAGAAGGGAGAGTAATGGTGCAAACGAAAAGCCTGCTCTATTTCCCTTTGGCTGGCCAATGAGAGAACCTCTAGAGGAGGAAGGGCCAACCCTTGCATTCCTAAGCATTTTCTTCCCTCATTATTATAAGGCTCCTGCATAGCCAGATAGGAGGGTGGCAGTCAGCCTCAGAACTTCTACTTGCTCATAAAATGATTAGATACGTAGCATTATCCCCCAGTACAAGCTTTGAGCTGAGATGTCTTGATTTTTTTAATGTTTTTTGAAGGCCTCACAGAGCCTGACTTTCTGAACAGCTTAGTTCTGCTGCTATTCAAAATAGCTCTTTTCTGGCATTTTCAGATGGTAATGCTAATATGCTTCTTTTTTAATGTAGCAACCTGAAGATATATCAAGCCCCTTGAATGCAAATGAGTTAAAAAAAACTGTTTTCATTACGATATTCTACTTTTCCTACTTTACCCTGACAGTGAGCCTGTATGAAGGTCATTTTACATTGAAAGTTAATCTTAAAACCATTCTTCAGTCTCACATAAAAAGGTGTTACAGCACTTATACAAGTCTTTGGTAGTTACAGCATATAGAAAAGTAACTACAAGATATAAGGGTTAATTAAAATTACTTTTTAAAAATCCATTCAGGGTTAATTGTAATTATGCATTTTAATATAACCCATATGCATGCACTTTACAACATGTTGGTTGTGATTTATAAAAGAATCCTAGTATATTAAATTTATTACAAGGATTTATTAGATTAGGAAACATTATCTGAGCAATTACATCAAAATAATTGGCATCCTAAAAAGTACCTAATGAATCATTTGTGTTTCCTGATTTTAATAATATTACTGGTTTTACCTTTTAAAGCTTTAGTTTATTTTTTTAGAAAGAACACAGAGGTATTATGATGTGTCAGTGCTACCAACGTTAATGAAATCTTCAAATAATAGAGGTATGTATTAATTCCTTTCATGTCATTAGGTGCCAGTCAGATGAATCAAAAGCAGGAGAACAACTGTGTCAAGAGCTAGATCTACATGCTCAAGAGGTTCACTGTCAACTTCATACCCCAAGCACAGTGATGTCAGTATGTATATTCCATAACTAAGTGACAGATTTCCTCACCTTTTGCACAGGGGACAGGCAGGGAGCTCCTTGGCAGCTGCAGAAGTATTAGGCCATGTTTCATGGTAAATTTACCATGTCCTAGAGAGGTATCCTCAAGCCTGATTGGCTAATCCAGGTAGGCTGCCTCCTCAGCCAGTAGTAGTATAGCCACATCTGAGTGGTGCTGCATGCATGCTCATTCGCATAGGAGTGGGATAACTGACATTCACTCAAGAATGTTTTTTAATCCCATCCAAAGCACTATACTGAAGCTAATCTGAATCTAGTTTAACAGACAAATTGCCCAGAGTAGAGCATTATGCCTAAGGATGTTGCTCTGAAACAGTGGGCATGCCTACCCGTGCACAGTTACTGTGCAGTAACATAGGTTACTGTGCAGTAACTGAAAATTACTGCATAGTACAGGCACGTGTCTACACACCCATACAGTGCAGTAACTATAGCGATTTAAACCAACTTGCATGTAAATTTGCTACCTGCATGATGCAGGTAGCAAATTTACACCCGAGTAGTTACTGTGCAGTAAGGCACATGGGACTTGGTAGTCCCAAGTCAGTCCACAAAGCATTACTGTGCTGTAACACCTGCACATGTAGATGCCTGCGTAAAAACCGCTTATTGTACAGTAATTTACTGCTCAGTAAATGCACGTGTAGACACACCCAGTTGGTTTATCATATACGGCATGACCTTAGTTATACAAGACCCCAGTAACTTTCAAAACTCATGTGTGGTATAGATCCAATATCTATGGTTGTTATGAGAAGTATTTCTATTTTAAGAGATTAAAAGGATTAATAATTTGAGACACAAGGGCTGCTGGGGATAGTTTATTGGCAGGGTAGGTAATGGCAAACATTTATTTTATATATAAAATTGTTTAAAAAGAACAGAGAACAAAACAAATCAATTTCTGGGAAAGAGAAATCCAAAATAATACAGGTCATCATGGCTTGATATAAATACATTTTGAAATTGTTTCAAATCATCATATTGATTTTATTTTTAAGTTTGTAGGCCCATTTCTAAAAACTGCTCAATACCAGGAGAGGTGTCTGCCTAACCAGAAGAGCCCAACACAGCAGGGAATTTGTCATCACGTGATGTTATTATGATGATCTTTATTTTCTTTCTTCCTTTTTTCTGACCGTGTTACATCAGATTGCTGTATCTTGCCTTTTGTTAGGCCAGAGCTTATCCTGAAACAGGATCCACATAGATAGATCTTTGCCTGCACAGCTCCAATTGAACTCAATAGCTTGCAATATAGCACAGGACCTGCCCATGGGGATCTGTCTGCAGGACTAGAAACTCAGTTTTTTCAGAGAAGGAACTATGTCTGTCTATTCATTTTTAAAACATCTAGTATAAAATGGGATCCAATGCTGATTAGCAACCTGTGGTATTATCACTGTACAAACAACAATAATAAATATTCAGTATTTATTACATCCCTTTCTGATATCCTTTCTGCTAGTATCAATTTAATGTTAACATTCACAAATAAGTTGAGCTTTATTTGGTTGAGTTTTCTTTGTTCTGCAATAGCTCCTTGGGACACACAAGGCAGCTTATAAGTCTAGATAAATCTAGATAAAGCATTCACAATAGAATCTTACTGACCTACTTAATATGTGCATCTTCTAACTCTCTGCGCACACATATTTCTCACATAGAAATGTATATTTTCTCACATAATACAACAAAATATATATTAGTTCATTATGAAGCCACATAGAAAATTAAGACTACACTATAATTATCAAAATTATAATTATAATTATCAAAACAGGAAAGAATTCCTGGGGAATGTAGTGGATGGCAACTTGGAAGCAGCAACCAGAAGATGGTAGATTCATAGATTGTAAGGGGGCTGAAAGGGACCTCGCAAGATCATCGGGTCCAGCCCCCATGCACTAGGCAGGAAAGACAACTGAGGTCAGGTGACCCCAGTGAGGTGACCATCCAGTCTCCTTTTGAAGATTTCCAGGGTAGATGATTTCACCACTTCTGGAGGGAGTTTATTCCACAGTCTGGACACTAACTGTGAAGAAGTTTATCCTAATGTTGAGCCTGAAATGGTCTTCCAGGAGTTTGTGGTCATTACTCCTGGTTTTCCCCAAGGATGCGCTGGATATACTCCCCTAATGTAAGCTGCTACCAAGTCCCCCCTCAGCCTCTTTTTTAGGCTGAAGAGGCCCAAGTCCCTCAGCCTTTCTTTGTATGGCTTGCCTTGCAAGTCTCTGATCATATGGGTGGCTCTTCTCTGGACTCTCTCAAGCTTTTCCACATCCTTGTTGAAGTGCAGCACCAAGAACTGGATGCAGTACTCCAGCTGCAGTCTCACCAATACTGAGTAGAGTGAAAGAATCACTTCCTTGGTTTTGCTTGAGATGCATCGGTTGATGCATGCCAGAGTATTGTTTGCCCTGCTGGCTCCAGCATCGCACTGCTGGCTCATGTTCATACTATGGTGGATTATTACCCCTAAGTAATAACAGAATTCAGGATCCTAAGGAAAAAGAAGGATGGAGAGCAGCAGAGTAAGGACCTGGAACTTCAGAAAAGTGGATTTTGACTCGCTCAGGGAACTCATGGGCAGGACCCCTTGAGAAACTGGTCTGAGGGGGGGAAGAGTCCAGGAGAGCTGGCTATACTTTAGGGAAGCCTTACTGAGAGTGCAGGAACAAACCATCCCATTGTGAAGGAAGACCAACAAGTATGGCAGAAGACCAGCTTGGCTTAGCAGGGAACTCTTCTGCAAACTAAATCACAAAAAGGAAGTTTATAAGTGGAAACTTGGACAAATAACTAGGAAAGAATATAAGAGCCTTGCTCGGGCATGCAGGGATGAAGTCAGGAAAGCCAAAGTGCAATTGGAGTTGCAGCTAGCAAGGGATGTGAAGGGTAACAAGAAGGGTTTCTACAAGTACGTCAGTAGCAAGAGGAGGATCAGGGAAACTGTGGGTCCCTTACTGAATGGGGGAGGCATTTACTTGTGTAATTTTGGCAAGTTTCTTACATTCTGCATGTCTTAGTTTCCCTAAAAGTATAGGGAGTGTAATTACATTGAACTTATCCTTGCTATAAAGTGATTGTAAGTATTATTATTATTACCTTTACTCACATTCTAAAGGGAAGGTTAAATTAGAGATCTAGGAAAATATATATTTACTTCCTGAAAAGTGCCTAAATATCATGGTAACTGGAGAGAGATTAGACAGGTAGCTTTCAGTGGACTTGATTTTAATTGCTCAGAATGCTTATATATTCATGTGTGATCTGACTGGTTAACTTCCCTCTAGGATTTGCTCTTACTGACCCCTGGTTCAGTAAACAGAACATTTTCCTACTTATTTAATAACTGGTTTTCAATGCCATTAGCTCACAGAAAAAAAGCTTTATAAATTAAGGGCCTGATCCAAAGCTTATTGAAGTCAATGAGATTCAATGAGACTCTTTCCAACAACTTGGAAAGTTAATAGAAAGTCTAATGACTTAGAAAGTAAATGATCACATCCTGATGCACTGATTCTGAATCATTATTTGCTAGCATGATTAACCCCCTATTCCTGTAAATGGTCCCATCGACTCAAGTGCATGAGTGAAATGTTAGATAAGAAACATATCCTGTGCCAAAGAACATACTGGCAAAATAAGAAAAGATAAGCATAAAACAGTAGGACCACGACCATAAAAGGAAAATGTAAAGATCATTCAAAACAAGAATCAGGGAATATTTGTTAAAGAGGGTTTTGAAGGAGGGTTGTTCAAGGAGGAGAAGCAAGGTTCCTTGTACATGAGGATAGAAAGCCCGTTTTAAGTAAAGGGCACAGCAATATGGAAGTATGGAAACACAAGTCCAAGGGAGAAGGGAAGGAAAGGAAGAGAGTGGTAAAGCCAAAAGGATAGGGAGGATTGCACAGATTAAATAAACAAGAAGGAAAAAAAGATGTGAATGAAAGAAAGATGATGCACTGATTAGGAAAAGGAGCTCTAATTTGACATACTAAGAGACAAGAAGGCAATGGATGGATTTAATATACAGGACAGGATGATCTTGACAGTGAAGCCAGAAAGAAGGTTACCATAATAAAAGGCAAGATAACTAGAAGGTGGAGAAGGTTTTAGACTGTGGGACAGTTAGGAATAGGTGAATTCTGAAGATAAACAGAATAACCAGCATAATTAAGCAAGAAGTGTGAAAGGACTAAGACTTCTCACACATTTGTAATAATAATGAACAAGGATTTAAGCTTTTATCTTGATGTCAATCAATCAGTCTTTATTTTTTCAGATGAAAAGATATGACAGAACACCAGCGCACATTACAATCAAGATTTTTTTGTAACACTAGTGTTCTCTGTTTTGTCTTAGTTTATCTTGCCTATGTGTAGGTCAACACTGCAGCACATGCAGACATAACTAAGCTAGTTTTCAACTAACTAGCTCAGGTCTTGAAAGAAGTTTAAGTTCTTGCAGCCAACTGGAGCTCAGCTCTTGCTAACCACCTGAATGCTTAGCCACAAGCTAGGGTGGGTTTTGCATTTCTCTGTGAGCCCTGTGCTTTTGTGCGCTACAGTTCTATTGATATACAAGCTAGTACATCTAAACAAGTTGAAGTCATATCTTTGGACTGTAGCATAGACGCTAAGATTTTGTGCCCTCTGGACCAGAGAACATATTTTGCTACAGTACAGCAGTTACCAGACTTCTGAAAAAAATAGGTCACTGTCAACCTTCAACATTTCTTGCAGACCACAAAGCACCATGATCAAAAGAGGAAAGATAGTGCAGTCCACAGACCAGTTGAAGACCACACTGTTTATTTACAAGTCAATTTGAGTAGCGTGTGATGCTAATTAAATCTATGATTGTGAAGAGACACAACTAAAAAAGGGACAGAAACATCCTCAGTATGATTAATCATTTCAGAAGACCTTTCTGAATATAGGGTTTCTAAGCTAACTAATAAATACTAAAATAAAGAAAAAAGATTTCCAGATTTATTATACTTTGGCTCTCAATCTTTTTACATTATATTCATGGAAAAGGCTGAAATGTTTTATACACCAGAATTTGACAATAAATTATACGCTTAGTAAAGGCTATCAAATTATCTATTATTTACAATATAGTAGCCTAACAGTAAATATTCAAATAACTCTTAAAAAGCCAAGTACACCAAACTAGAAGCCAGTTTACAGTGCATCAGATATGGAAAGCAGATAATTTTGCCTGGTTGCAAAACAGACTAGTAATCTATCACAGATTGCTAACACACAATAATATTGCCTTATATATTATGGTAATTTACCTTTGTATTATGTCATTGTAGTAGATCCTAGAGTTTCCACTAGCTGTTGAAAGAGCATGCAGTGATAATATATGGTTTGCTCTCAGTTTGTTTTTAGAAATACAAACACTAAATCAAAATTATCATGGTAAAATCTGAATCAAGAAGGCAATTAGGGCAGTGAGCAGAATCAGTAAATGCAAATACAAAACTATTTGCTTAACCAAAGGAATAATATGTTTCAAAGTTAACATTTTGTATCCCAATTAACTTTGAGTTTATCAGAAAAGATGTTAATAAATTATTTCCCTCTCAGAAGCTGATAACATATAATGCATTAATCCTGAAATAGAAAAGCAGGGATAGTTTGTGCTGGAGAATCTCTCCCAAAATGCGTTTTTCAACTAATATTTTTTTCAAGGGAATGGAGCATTGTATACTTCATAGTGTACTGTCCAACATAATCCTGCAGTACAGTAGCAGCTCAGTCATACAAAGGATGAAAACAGACGTTGCATTTGTTCTTCCATAACTTTTTTTTATAGCAGCACAAATGCTGAGCAAATAGACACCGATGCCCATTGTTGCACCACATGACACAAAAATCTTTGGCGCAACAAATGGTGGTAAAAGACTCCAGTGCTTTATTGTGGTACATGTCTAATACCTCTTGCCTTCTTTGCTCAACTAGACCCATGCCCCAAGTGTGGCTGGGAAGGGAAAAATCCCTTCCCTGTTCAGCCAGACCCATACCCCGGGTCTGGCTGGGCAGTGAAAGCAGGGAGATCACACCATCCCTTACCACATACCATCAAGTGTGGGGCAAAGGGTGATGTGCTTTTCCAATGAAGTGGATTATTTTGCAACACAGCTCAACTGCTTCGTTCAGCAAACTCTATTTCTAGCCAAAAAAAATCTTCATTTGGTTTACAGCTGTCTGACTGGCAGCCCACAGGCTGCATGCAGCCCACAAGGGGTTAACTTGAGGCCTGTGGCATCCTGCCTGGCCACAGCTTCCCCCCATTGCTCCTATGGCTAAGACAACTGGGGGCTCTAAGCTCCCCCTCTCCTGCTGCACACATGGCCGGGATCAGAGTTGAGCTGCACATGGTGAGGGGCAGGGAGGAAGTCAACTGCCTGCATGGCAGGAGGGAG
Source organism: Alligator sinensis (assembly GCF_000455745.1). Classification (NCBI taxonomy): domain Eukaryota; kingdom Metazoa; phylum Chordata; order Crocodylia; family Alligatoridae; genus Alligator; species Alligator sinensis. The sequence continues at coordinate 1,217,459 of NW_005842139.1, forward strand.
AACCCTGCAGTGTGCGGCCCATGCACCCTAGGGATCTGCAACCCATGGGGCAAGCAGCCCACCACCACCCAAAAGTTGGACAACCCTGATTTACAGCACAGGATCACAGAAAAATAGTGCTGGGAAGTAACCTTAGGTGATCATCTAGTTCAATCCCCCTAGCTCAAGGCTGTATAAACCACACCAAGTGCTTGTATAACCTGCAACAAGAAATAAATTTTACCTCCATTTCAGAACTGAGACAGGCTGTCATTTGCCCTAGGTTACACAAGAAACAGAGCAAAGCTGAAACTTCAACGCAAAATCTTTTGTGTCTCCATCTGCTGCTTTAACCACAAGACCATCCTTCTGTCCCACAACAATGGTAGTTAAGAATTAAAAAGCAACTTCAAAAAAAAAAAGAAGATCAACAACAACTGAGTTTAACTGAAATGTATTTTAATTTTTGGAGATAAATAGACAAGGTTTCCATGCCCCTCCATTCAGAAAACTCTCTAGCTGGATTTTGAGTGGCAACGGATTAAATGTGCTAAGTCTATTACAAAGAGAAACCGGAATCCATCAACACCTTTACTCCATTCCCATTTCAGCAACTGATCAGCTGGTAAAAAAACCATTTTACCATTACTGTATTAGGCCACACAATTGTCTTGGTAACTGGTAAGTATTGGGGGCTGTTGAAAAGTTTTCATTGAAATGTTTTATCAACTGAAAATTGGGTTTTCAGTTAAACATTTTGTCAAGCGTCTGCTATCCAGAGAAAATTGACTTTTTCCTCAAAACCAAACAAGCAAAAACCTAAAAGTTTATGTCCAAAAAACAAAACAAAACAGTTTAAAACTGATACCACTGTGCCTTGTGAGAATTGTTGGATGGATCCTTTCCCCGCATTGTTCTCACTCGGCCAAGAGTCCTATGTCAGACCGCACCTCTAATTTTGCTTTTCAGCTGAAAGTTTTCAAACAAAACATTCGGGATGGTTTGGGGTTTTAATCACCTTTAACTATAGTAAATAGTCCATTAACTCAGTTTCATAGGTCAGGAAACAGGTTCAGAACAGTTATGCAACTTGTGATACAGCTATATGCTGTCAGCAGCAGGACCAGGACTGAAAAGTGCACATCCTTACCTTCAGTCCCCTGCCTGGTGCACTTAGACTATATAAACCAAGTCAATTCATACTCCTGGGCTTGATAATTCTCTGCCTTGGAAACTTATGTCATAAACGTCACCCACACAAAGTGAGTGCAAAGGACTACCAGCTCAGAATGGCATCATCTTTAGGTCACTGGACACTCATTTTGCACAGGTGAAAATGACTACATACGGTCATTCAGTGGAGAATCAGAGTTTCTGGGTTGCTGACATCTGTAAAACAGAGATAATGCAGATGGGTACTGACAAGAGCTGATGAAATGTCTGAACAAAATACTGTTAATCATCCTGGCAAAACATTCAGCTTCCCCCCAAGTAAAAATAAAGCCCTTCTAATGGCTCTTAGCTCCAGAACAATTACTGTATACAATGCTTTAATTCTGAGTGAGATCATTTCTTCAGTGTCATCCTCATCCCCATATCCACAAACCAAGTTGGAGATCAGTTTGTCCTAGTTCTGTTACTGGATGGCTCTGGTGCAGAGAAGAAATAATTCCAATATCCAAATGTGGCAACAAGACAGAGAATGCCCTGAAGAAGAAAGACCAACACTGTAACAAAAATAATATTCAATTTTTGTCTGCCTTTCTGCCAAATACTTTCAATAGCCTGCAAGGACCTGGGTACCCAGTGGGATGGGATTCAGAAGGAGGTTTGCAAGCATATTCTAGACCTCATTATTAGATGCAGGCCCAGAATAAGGTTGCAGGTTAGGACCGTGCTAATGTCAAAGCAGGCACTGAGGATTAATAAAATTCCTTTTTTCAAGAGTGAATTCTTCAAAGTAATTTCTTCCATTGTATCTGCAGGATTGGGCATCTTTTCCTCTAGAGAACCTTTTTTTCTGGACAGCTGTTTCTATCATCAGAATTTAGGTTCCAAATATTTGGGGCCTTCTCAGTAGTGATTTCCAGTGTGTGTTCCTAATTTCTAAGGTACCATGCCCACCAACCCAGGCAGAATGGTTCCTGTGCACTTTTGGCTTAAATGAGCTTTTTCTGTGTCCTTCATATGTCTGTACATCTGTACCTTCACTGACGATAAACTGATGTCACACTCATGTCCAGATGAACATGCACCAATTAAGATAAACACAGCTGCATTTATGTCAATGATTTTATATTCAAATATGTCTGATTGCACTGAAATAAACACAGCTGCATTTATTTCAGTGATTGTACATTCAGATAAGGATATTAGTCATTAGTTCAATGTGGTCATGTGTTCCTTCATAGCAGCAGTGTCATTGCTATTCTCTCCTATTTTTTCCCAGATGGAAAGCCTTGGGCAGAGCCAGAGGGATAGAAACTGGATATTCATCTCAAAGCAAGCAGTAGATGAAGCTCATTCTGTCATACTCAAAAATGTCTGAATCATCTTTGCTTAAACTAATAAAAAAAATCACTGTCATAGACCAAGCATGGATAAATTGAGCCCTAAAGTTGAAAGCTGGGTGAAAATATAAGCCACTGAAAAAGATAATTTGGCACCACATCTTCACGAATAGAGAGGTGTACCAAAAAACTTCTGACTAATTTCAGTGGGACCCCTGTACCCATGCAATTCCACATCTAGGATATTGGCCTTACAACAGAAAAGCTTCAGTAGCTTTCAGTGAAGCACATCCTTCCTGCCATACAATTTCCTTACTAGAACGTGGATTAACGTACTTATACTAATTGTTGTCAAACTAGTATCAGCTCCATATATCATGAAGATATATTTCCCACAACTTGTTATGTAAGTAATGCTGTGTATATTTGTAGATAGCACTTGAGCACTAACACACCCCAAGTGATATTTGTAAAAATGTCTGCCATGTTGTATCCTGTTTCGATATATAAAAGGTTAAAATGTAGTTCCATTTACAATGCTGACCTAGCAAGAAAGAAATTAATTTGGCATTACAGCAGTAACATCAATTTCCCATGTAACTTTAGTAATGCATTTACTGGAAAGAGATTAATATCAATTCCATAAATCATTCACATGCATTTTCCGGAGTTTGAGACATCTGAGTAATGTCATATATGTTAGCTGATATCACTTTGTGCATACTACATCCATTAATCTATGCCTGGGGTCATACAGTGGTTGTCATTAAAAAAATAAAACTTTAAAAAAAAAAAAAAAAATCAATCTTCCCATTCTTAATTTTTTGTGACTTCTAACTTGCAATAGGTTCAAATGTGTTTTCTACTCTTGATAGAGTAACGCTGATCTACACTGGCAACCTACATTTTCAAAAAAAGGAAACATTTGTTAAATTATCCCCACTGGTAGCAACAACCACTTAATATCTCTATGTGAAGTACAGAATATGTTACTGCCAGCAACTCCAAAAATATCTAGTGTTTAATGAACCAAGTATACCTCAATGGCACAAAAGTAAACTGAAAACAGACACTGTCGACAGAAACATCCATAAAAACTTCCACTACATCTTTCCTCAAACCAAACACTCATAGAAATTAAGGTCAAAATAGTAATCTCATTAAGAGAGTTATTCACAGCTAGTCAATCATACAAGATAAAGGTTTTTTATAACACAGGAAACCTGGGTGGGGAATTGGCTTCTTCTCCAAAAGACAACATAGGTCACTAGTAATAGTATCTAAATACAGTTGACAGACAGCAGCATTCATAAGTGTTTTTTCATTCTTTATGTGCCTCTATTATCTTTGCTATATTGTGTTAACCCAGACTTAGAAATGATCCTGAAAATAAATGAATGAAGATTTTGGCATTTACTTGAATACAAACAGAATCGGAAACCAGTGTTTTACAACTATAGGAGTATTCTGCACTCAGTTATCCTCAGCTCTGAGGGCTGAAGTACTGTTCTATTCTGCTGTGTTTGTTGGAGTATTCTGATAACATTACAGCTTTATTTTCTTAGTTTAGTTTTCATGATAGATAGATAAGATAGTAGGACTGTGCAAAGCTTCAGCACCTTGATTCGATTCAGCAAAGATTCAGCCCAATTTGGTGACCAAATTTCCGAATCTGAATCAAATTAGAGGACCTGTTAATCTCTCTGAATCGAATCAGAACCCTCCAAATCAATTTGGGGAGATTTGGAAAGATTCAGACATAGACACAGCTTTAAATGTTTTTTCTACATACCTCTAGGTAGCAGGGGCTCATAAGAGCTGCAGTCCAGGGGCGTATGGACTGTCCCACAGGAGTGCAGGGGGGCTCCCCAGCACGTGCGGCAGCAGACCTGGAAATGGACCAGAAGCACTTCCAGTCCACTTCCAGGTCCAGCGGGGAGTGTGCTGGGAGCCCCCCCCCCTGCATCCTCCCATCTCGGCGACTGGTGCCCCCTGGGTCTGGGGGGAAGCACCCGGGATCCCCCCGTGGCCAATCACTGAGCCAGAGGGGTGCGGGGGGGAGCACTGGCACTCTCTCTGGCAGACCCAGAAGTGGACGTGGCCGAGCATGTGGAGGACCCAGCACTCCTGTGGGACACTCAATGAGCCCCAGCATCACAGTGTTCACAAGCCATGCCTGCTACCTCAAGGTATGTAGAAAAAAAACTTTTAAAGCAGAGTCAATATCCAAATCACTGATTCTCCAAATCAGCATTGAACCTTCAGATTCGGATTCAGCCCAGTCAAATTAGGGACAGTGATCTGAATCAACAAATCAAATCACTGTCCCTGATTCAGGCCAAATCCGAATTGAGTAATGCCCACTTTGCACACCCCTGATAGATATACACACACACACACACACACACACACACACACACGTGGAAGGACTCAATTTCAGAAAACATTTTGGTAACTGAAGCCTACAATAATCTGATAATCCTATGTACAAATTCAGTCTCCTAATTCTGCAATAACAAAAACGCAGATCATGCCATCAGTTTTAAGCAGAAATCCCCATTAAAAACAATGGTAAAGTATAAACCAGAATCACAGAAAGTTAAGGCTGGAAGGAACCTCAGGAGGTCACATCTAGTCTAACCCCTGCTCAAAGCAGGACCAGCCCCAACTAAATCATTCCAGCCAGGACTTTGTCAAGCCAGACCTTAAAAACCTTCAAGGATGGAGATTCCACCACCTTTCTAGAAAACCCATTCCAGTACTTTACCACCCTCCAAGTGAGAAAGTTTTTTCCTAATATCCAACCTAAACTTCCCTCGCAGCAACTTGAGCCCGTTGCTCCTTGTTCTGTTATCTTTCACCACTGAGAACAGTCTAGTTCCACCTTCTTTGTAACCACTCTTCAGATAGTTGAAGGCTACTATTAAATCCCCCCTCAGTCTTCTCTTCTGCTGACTAAATAAGCCCAGTTCCCTCAGTCTCTCTTCATAAGTCATGTGCTCCAGCCCCTGAACCATTTTCACTGCCCTCTGCTGGACTCTCTCCAATTTGTCCATGTCCTTTCTGTAGTGGGGGGCCCAAAACTGGACACAATACTCCAGGTGTAGCCTCGCCAGTGCAGAATAAAGGGGAAGAATCACTTTCCTTGATCTGCTGACAACACTGTTACTAATGCAGCCCAGGATGCCATTAGCCTTCTTGAGAACAAGGGCACACTGCTGGCTCACATTCATTTTATTATCCACTATAAGTCCCAGGACTTTCTCTGCAGAGCTGCTGCTTAGCCAGTTGATCCTAAGCCTATACCAGTGCATGGGATTCTTCTGTCTTAAGTGCAGAACTTTGCATTTGTCCTTGCTGAGTTTCATGAGATTTCTTTTGGCCCAATCCTCCAATTTGCCTATATCACACTGAATCCTAGCCCTACCCTCCAGCATATCTACTACTCCCCGCAGCTTGTTGTCGTCCGTGAACTTGCCGACTGTAATGCATCCTATTTTCCAGCTTGTTATTGAAGATATTGTAAAAAACCTGCCCCAGGACTGACTCCTGGGGCACTGCACTTGATACCAGCTGCTAACTAGACCTCAAGCCATTGATCACTATCCATTAAGCCCAACAATCCAGCCAGCTTTCTATCCATGTTACAGTCCCTGTACGTCCTTAACATGCTTGCAAGAATGCTGTGGGAGATTGTATGAAAAGCCTTGCCTAATTCAAGTTATAGCATGTCCACTGCTTTTCACACATCCACAGGGTCAGTCAGGTTGGTTAGGCATGACTTGCTCTTGGTGAATCCTGACCACTTTCTTCTCCTCCAAGTTCTTAGAAATGGATTCCTTGAGGATCTGCTCCATGATTTTTCTAGGGACTGAGGTGAGGCTGACTGGTCTATAGTTCCGTGGATTCTCCTTCTTCCCTTTCTTAAAAGATGGGCACTATTATTAATTGTATTATATTATAGACAACGTATAAGACAGAGGTCTCAAAAGATAATAAAGCATTCTTTTAACAACCTTTCTGTTGAAGTGTTACATATCTTGGCATGATTCCAACAATTGGGTAAATTTATTTTCTTTTGAGATATAAGAAGAGCTTATTTGTTTTCACATGTAATTTTGAAAGATCTTTGGGTTCTATTATAAGTTCTAGATTTTTGCATTACAAGTTCTGAATATTTCTCTCATCACTATTGAAAATACAAAAGCTATTCCATGAGAGTGAAAGAAAAATATATCAACATTTTATGGTAAAGCTCAAAAGCCAATTGTTTGTGGATTGCAGCCTCAATGAAGTAAATGGTGTTGTGCTCAATGACTGCAAGTCTAAGCTTCACACAAAGATTTTCTGAAGTATGTTAACTTGCTTTTGAATTAGAGAAAAGTATTTAAAAGTTTAACAAAAATTATATAAATGTACTTATAAAAGCCACATGAGATCACTTAATACAATGTAGATTATAACTTGCTCCAACTGATTAATATCATTTGCATTTCATCAGCATTGCACTTTTATCAGGCTGTTAACACAAAATGTGCAAGTCAGTAAACTTCCTGTAGAACAAGAAGAGACTCACCAATTTTTGTCAGTTTTTTCCACCATAAGGTGGTGGTAAATCAGTCAACATAATGAAATCAGATCTACAGTAATTAAAGGTTGAATCTGAAATTTTACAAAAAACTTTGTTTAATGATGACCTCTTGAACACAGACCACATTGAACAAATTACCCAATCTTAACATTTTTGTCATAAAAAATGAGAATTCATCCAAAGGATGGAAAATTTAATGACTCTTGGCACAGTTCCACTTTCTGATTGAAACGAGAGTAGAAGCAGACAGCAGTTTCATTTTTAATTTCAAGAAACACATTATTTCTTTAACATTTAAAGAGCATCAGAGGAGATTAACAAGCACAAATGCAAATTTTGAAAAAGCTCTTGAAAAGTCTCTGCATTTAACATTATGAAAGCTTTTGCATCAAGGCTGGGATATGTGTACTTGTGTAAGCCAACTTCACTCTCTCAACTTTCAGAAAAGATCCTAAAAGGAAAAATGCTAAAATAAAACCATAGGCAGACAGTGTTCTTTGGGTAAATGTGATATCTTTTATTAGACCAACTAAATAGCTGGAAACATTGTTCTTTGCAAGCTTTTGTACACAAACACACTTCTTCAGGCATAGCGTGAGTCTGCTGCTGTTTTGTGATCTCCTGGATAGAAGAGAAGCCAATATGAAAAATGCAGGTCTGTGAAAATGCAAATGGGTGGCAGTGAGGATCACAGGCCATGGGAGACAATAGGTGTGAGACAGGTAGGTGGGGGAGGAAAAAGGAAGAATGTCGACCTGGTGATAAATGTAGCTGGTACAATGTGGAGAGGTTACTGGGATTATCAGATAGCAGGCAGGCTATAATGTGTCATAATCCAATGTCTGTATTTAGTCCATGATTTTTTGTATTCAGTAGATTTATGAAGTGAAGTTCGTAGGCTCGTCTATGAAAGGTGTTTTGTAAATTACCTTTGAGGATTACACCCCCAAAATAAAACTGTACCATTTTAACATTGTTCCTGATTCCTGGAAATCAATTTCTAACTTTGTTCAGACTTAGCTAGAACTATGCTGGGATCAAGCATATGGGGGTCCTTCTCTGTTGCCTGTTATGGCCCTCTCCTGAGTTTTGAAACTACTTCCATAATGTTTTAAGCATTTTACATTATATAGTCACTAGTTGAAAAACAGAAACACTCCTGCTACCAGGGACTAGACACAGGATACCCCCCTCACCAAAAAAGTGTCATAACCACTCATCTTAAAGGCATGCTCTCGCTTGCTAGCCCCATGACACTTAAATTTTTGACTACTCATAGTCCAGATTCAACAAAAAGGAGAGAGAACGTCCTCACCTAGCCTATTCAATATCTTGGTGCTAGGGCACCCTCTTGGACAAGTACTCCAATTACAGTACACTTGGGAGGTTACAGCTAGGATCCAGCATGTCCTGGATAGACTGGAAAAGTGGTCCACAATCACCAGATTAAATTTAACAAGGAAAAATGATGAGTTCTGCACTTGGGACAGAATATACAAACAAACACTGGGGAATGGCTGGCTAAGATGCATTACTGGAGAGTAGGACCTGGGGGTTACAGTATACCATATGCTGAATATGAGCCAACAATCTGCTCTTGTTGCAAAAAAAAAAAAAAAAAAAAAAAAAAAAAAAAAAAAAAAAAGCCAACAGGTTTGTATTAACAGAAGTGTCACTTGAAAACCAAGGAAAGTTATTTTTTTACTCTGGCACTGGAAAAGCCTCATCTGGAGTACTATGTTCAGTTTGGGCCCCATACATCAAGAAAATCCATTGCATCCAATTCTGGGCTCCAGAATTCAAGAAGGATGTTGAGAAGCTTGAGAGAGTCCAGAGGAGAGCCACGTGCATAAGCGGGGGCAAGAGAATAGGCCTTATGAAGACAGACTGAGACCCATGGGACTCTTCAGCCTGGAAAAATGCAGGCTCAGGGGGGACCTGGTGGCTGCTTAGAAGTACATAAGGGGTGTCCATCAGGATCTGGGGGAATGTCTATTCACCAGAGCGCCCCAAGGAAAAACAAAGACCAATGGTCATAAACTCCTCCAAGACCATTTGATGCTGGACATAAGAAAAAATTTCTTTACTGTCCAAGCCCCCAAGACCTGGAATAGACTCCCTCCAGAAGTGGTGCAGGTACCTACCCTGGACGCATTCAAGAAACGTTTGGATGCTTATCTTGCTGGGATCCTTTGACCCTAGCTGACTTCCTGCCCCTGGGGCAGGGGGCTGGACTTGATGATCTTCAAGGTCCCTTCCAGCCCTAACATCTATGAAATCTATGAAAAATGTAAACAGATAAGAAAGAAATATGCAGAGAGTTGGATTTGATAATGAGCCTTTAAATACCAGCAGGGCAGTTATAAAGATGGAGATGGGCTTTTCACTGTGGCTGTACAGGACAGAACTGGTAACAATGACCTCCATCTTCAGCAGAGGAAATGTAGGCTGAAGATCAGAAGGACCTTTCTGACTAAGAAGGTGGTCAACTATTGGAACAGACTACTTAGAGAAATTGTGGACTCTCCATTCTTGGAAATTTTTAGGGGCAAGTTAGACAGACACTTGGCTGAGAGAGTTGAATCAGGGATGATCCTGCCTTGAACAGGGGGCTAAAATAGATGATGTCATGAAGTCTCCTTCAACCCTATTTTCCTACGATCATAACTGGACTATTGGGGAAAATGTGGAGCTGAGCAGGGAACAGGCTCTCCAGCAGGCAGCCCCCAGGGGGAGTAATGTCCCAGCCCTGGCCAAGAGACAACTGTCTCCTGGCCCGGTGCTCCCTGCCAGCCCCTGAGCTACTACCCAGAAGGGTCCTGAAGTTCCCCCTGGTGGCAGCAGGGGCCCACTGCAGGGCCCCTGATAGAGCAGTTTGCAGCTATTAACAGCAAATCTGCTCCCACTTCTCTACACTTGTAGATGCCTGCCTGGGACCAATTACTCATGAGTATTTTACTCGCGAGTAAACTGCTACTGGATCTAGTGCACATGTAAACACACCCAGGAACACCTAAGCAATCTAACTCAAATTTTTGAGCATGTTCAGAAGTCCTAGCATAGATGCCCTGGGAATTCTGCAGTATAATGGAGGCACCAAATGAATCTAGTTGCCTAATGGGTTTTTGTGGCTGTAGGCACTGCAACACAATAAATCATTCTTTGGAACCTAGGCACCAAAACTTCACCTAAGCCTCATGCAGGCTTAGACAACCCATCTCGGCCTGCCCCCAGAAACACAACTCAAATGTTCTCATGAAAAATATACGTACATCCAAATCCTCTCTTAAGCTCAGGAAAGACCAGCTGGTGAACAGAAGTGAATCTATCAGTACCTATTCCCTAGTAACTTTGTCCCTGTGCACCCATCTTGTCCCAGGTAGAGTGAAAGGGAAATACTGGTAAAACATTACAATAAATCAGCTCCAAATTGATCATTTAATGTATTAGTAGAGGGCAAAAGAGAGAAACTATAGTTCACTGAAATATTCATTTTCATCTAATCTGTAGGCCTTCAAAAGTGACAGTTGTATAGTTATCTTTGTGTATGATCAGCTAAAATAAAACATCTGTTTTTCACTGAAATTATTTCCTGGCTTCCAGTGAAATTGGTATCTTTCTAAAATTACCTTATGGAGCATAAACAATCATAAAATGGCACCAGGAAATCTGTATGCCAGCTGATCTATAGCCACTGCCGTACAGTGGGCACACAATAAATATCTGTTTGCCCTTTTGGAAGAATCCTGGTTTGGATTGTGGGAGGTCAAGCTAAAATTTCTGTTCCAACAGAGTCTTTCTGTGCAACTTTGTTAAAGTTCCTCAGTCTCACTGCCTCAGTTCCCTAGACAAAAATGGAATAATAGCACTTCCCTACTGCACAGAGAAATTGAAAAATAAATACAGTATAGATGGTCTGTTTTAGGTACCCATCTTGCCTGCATCACCATAGTATTGAAATACCTTACAAAGAAAGAGCTCTACCAGTATTCTCCATTTTAAGTAAAGGGAGTTTCTCACAGCAAAAGAATCTGTCAGAACAAACTTATTCAATAATGGCAAGCCAACTTTGTTTTTGATCTACATGAATAATATGGCTGTGTAGCTCAACGAACTGTAATACCAATTCTTACAAAGTTAACATCCTTTTCTGTTCTGGAAAGCTCTCTTCCCTTCTCTCCCTTGTCTTGCAAAATCATATTATATTTATTATTTAATAAAATATTTAATACATCCTTAAAAAGGCACAGAATTTGCAAAGGACCTGTAGTATTTTAGAGGTAATAGGGAATCTCAGGTTTCACACACATGCTTTTATTTAACAGTAAACCAATGATATATGAAATATGATTCAGTCTGACTCAGAATCCCTAAACTCCATCTTTCTCCATGTCTCTACTTAGCCATTTCCTGTTAGATACATGGTAGGCAAGTGACGCTCAGCCACAATGCCACAGCACTGCGGGGTGCCATGAGATCCTCTAAAGGCTGCCACAAGGTGGCATGCACTGCCATGCATGGTGCCATGCACTGTTAGGTATACAAACATCTAGGCTAGGCACAGACATTCAAAAAGCCAGAGCCTGAATTGATTCAATCTTTGCAGGTCAGTCTAACCTGCGTGGACTGCACCAATTTGCAAGTGAACAGACATTCTCGAAATGCAGGCACATGCCTGTAGTGGCTCGGGCCAGGAGTCAGAGGTGCTAAAGCAGCCCTTGGCTGCAGGGAAGCTGTGCTAGGGGGACATGGCCAGCCCCGGCAGTAACCTCAAGTAAATTGGCCAGGAAGGGAATTTAATTCCCCCCTCTCTGTCCCACCAGCATGGACTTGATCTGGAGTACACCAGATGCTCCCCGCTCATTGCTGCAGCAGCAGAGCCAGGATCATGGCCAAACACAGGCCGGCATGGCCCCTGAGGCAGAGGGGGCAGGGAGGAGGGTTATTCCCCCCTCTAACCCTATTGCCCCCATGGGACCACAACCAGGGTATAACTGACCTGATCGCCGCCTGCTCCCTGCATGAGGTGGACAGTGGGATAAGCCCTCTCCTGCCCCCTCACCTAGGGGACCCTGCTGGCGAGCGGGAGTCAGAGCTGCCACGGACTGCAATGAGCAACGGCACCAGGGCTTGGAGGAGGCCATAGCCTCAGAAGCTCCCCTAGAGCTGCTGCCACTGCTCATCTGAGGCAGCTCTCCCTGGACCGCTCACAGCACAGCCCCCCGCCCCCCCCCGCTGGAAAGAGCCTCATGCTCCAGGATACCATGACACAGTCTGCAGCCCCCCCATCAGGGTTGCTCCCCCTCAGTGCTCCAGGGGTGGGGGCAGGGCCAGAGGCCAGCCAGCATGGCCCCTTACATGGGGGGCAAGGTCAGGAGTTATTCTCCCCTCTGACTCCAGGGGACTGCAGTGGGGTCTGCTTGAACCAACTGCCACTGCAGGGAGTGCAGTGGGATAAGCCCCCTCCTGCCCCCTCCACCAGATGCCGGAGGGAGGGGAAAGAACACCCCCTGCCCCCCCACCCATGGGGGCCTTGAAGGCCAGGCTCTGGCCCCGCCCCCCTCCCC
>NW_005842139.1:1230162-1262356 GCF_000455745.1 Alligator sinensis
GGAGGCTCACGGGGCTATGGCCCCCTCCAAGCCCCAGAGCTGCTGCTCATCACAGTCCACGGCAACTCTAACCCCTGCTTGCGCCCCCATGCTGGGAAGAGGCTTATGCTCCCTGAACACCAGGACAGGGGCTACTGCCTCATCAGGGTCCTGCCCCCTCGTGGCTCCAGCGGTAGGGTCATGGGCCCGGCCAGAGGCTAGCTGGAGGGCCCCTTAGGCGAGGGAGCAAGGAGGGGGCTTATTCCCCACTCCCTCTGGCATCTGGCAGAGTGAGGAAGACTCTGGTCCACATCCAACCATTCACCCCCTACAAGGAGAATACTTGATGATGCTCCATTGATGGAAAGAGACACAAGATTTTACCACAGTCAACAATCAGCTGGAGTATCGTATCCTGTAATCAGTTAACATGTATGGACTATCTTGGACCAGAAAAATTGTTCCAAACAATCACTGGACTGACATATAATAAAAAACGGACTGTAAAATTGGAAATCTGACACACACGACTTGCAAATAAGCTGTATACAATGTTATGCAGTGTTGCTATTGTCAAGGAGAAAGAGTAAATGAAGGTAGTCATAGTATTGTTTATATTTTGGGAGTGTCCAGAAGTGTCAAACAGGATCAGAGTCCCATTGTGTTACATTATGTGCAAACACAATTACTAATATTATCTGCCCTCCAAAAGGTAAATCAAACTGTATTGTCACAATCCATACACAGAATATGAAGATACTGTTTAAAGTTACCTTTTTCAATAATTATTTATGTTGAAAAGTATTTTTAATTCTACTGTTCAAAAACTGGAAATAAAGTACTCATCTAATGACCCACATCTTCATTTTACAGAAAAATTGGTAAATGATTGCATTTCTCATCTTAGCTAATTGTTTAGTTTCATAAATTATACTGACTTTTTCTGATTCAGGAATCATAAAATCATAACCGAGAACAGGTCAAGATTAATAAATATATCAAGTTATTAAATATAGTATTTAAACATTTTCTCAGCCTTCATAGTTATAGTTTATAGTTTAACAATAGGACATTCTTTATTATTCACTACCATCATTTTCAACTTTTATACACTATAATCAAGGGATGTAATAACTCAATTTTATATTTATCTAAAAGCTGGCAGCCAGTATTCCACCCCGAGGGACCTAATTCTTCATAAAAAGCTCATTTTATGAGGCACTGTAGTACTTTTGGCATTACCAGCACCTCTCACACAAACCACACTGGAAACCATAGCTCATTCTGCCAAATGCCTTTTGTACATATGGTGTTTAACAGTGCTTTGTTTATTTATTAAGCTAGCAATAATAGATTTAAGCAATATATGTAACAAAATTTTAAAACATTATGAAATACATAAAAAAAACATGAATTAAGCTAAAATTAGTCTTTAAACCAACACTCTAAATATAACATTTGTAAAAATAGTTCATCTTTTAGAGTCCCAGGGTTGAATCCTAAACCCACCTCAACGGCAAAGGTTCCACTAAACTAAACAGAGCTGGCTCAGGCTACAACAACCTGAAACAAGCCATATAGTTAAAGATAATCTGTCATAGTTTGCAAGATGCTAAGGACATTCCTGGAGATACCTGGCACTTCTAAAGATTGGTCACTTCTTGAAATGTGAGGTAACCAGTGAGAGACAAGGAGAGAGAGAGAGAGATCCTAAACTGTTTCATACCAAAGCATTAATTTAAAGATTTGGGTGAAATCCTACTGACCATGAACCTGATGTCAAGTTGCTGAAACCAGTGGGAGGCTTTCCATCAATTACAACAGACTTCAGATCCACTGAAATCTCATTAACATGAGTAGTCTTCATTGACTTCAGTGAACAGCCTTATTGAAGTCAATTAAAATATACACATCAGCAAATTAAGAAGCATTAAATTTTTTTTTTTTAATTAGGAGAAAATGTATTTTTTAGGCAAAGGCAGAGTAATATTGTAAAGGTTAGTGCATTATATACAAAACACTGAAGGTACTTACCACTTTCAAAACAAGCATCAAATATAAGATGTCCTTTTTTAGGCTGTCCACAGTAACCAGGTGGAAGAACAGCATATTTGCTTACATTCCCTGCTATGATATCATCACTTCCTATGTCACTACCTGTTACAATAAAAAAAAAAAATGCCAGAATTAAACAGAAAACAAAACTATTAAAACAGATTGAGGGATCCCCCTTGCCCTGTAGCTTTTGCATGTTCAATAATTGTGAATATGCACACACATAATTACATGTGTATCTGTGTTCTCTCTTTTTAAAGCATAGTTCACAAAATATTTGCTACTTAATAATATCATTTATTAAAGTTCCTAATATTAACAGGCCCCACCAGAGAGTAGATTTAAACTTCTGTTCAAAGAAACTAAAAAACTATTAATGCATGCTGCTCCCCAAATTCTCCCCTCTGCCCCCCCACCTCCCTTCTAGCCCATGAAGTCCACACACTGGTAACTGTCAGGTACCCATGTTTCAGTGCAACTTCCAGGCAGCCTCAGAAACCAAGTCCTCCCTGAGCACGTCTACATGAGATGCTGACTGCACAGCAGCTGGATACTACTGCACAATGTCACATAACAAAAACCGTGACATGACACTTCTGCACAGTAGTATTAGGCTAATGCACAAAAGCATCACCACAAAGCCATTTGCCGCTGTTACTGCGCAGTAACTCAGATTACTGCGCATTTATTTAGTACTTGCCGTAGATTCAGACCATAGCTTACTGCACTGTAAGGTGGAAGAATTCACTGTAGAAAAGCTTTGAGTTTCTATGAATACCATTAAAAGAACAACTTTGTGGTACCACTTTTTATGGTGAAATTAATATGTAAAGAGGTGAAACTGCGTGTGGCAGCAACTGGGAAAGGCATAAGAAAAATAACCTACTGAAACAAGCTGGCTTCTAAGCTATGGTGTTGTTTTTTTTATTATAGCTACATGTTCCTGGACAAGTTATGATCATCTATCCCTACGTGTGGCAACGAGTGTAGCAATGAGGCTCCCCAACTAGCCACAGTGCTAGTTTTCCCACTTGCCTTTGGGCACGCCACCTACCTGACTCACGTGCCATGCCTTGTTCTTAATTAATTACGAAGTTAATTAAGGCAGGAGGCTGCCCATTCTTGCCCCAATGCCGGGGGGCGCTATCTGCAGCTCCAATTCTCCCCTACACCGCAGCCCAAGCCTCACAGATGGCATCCACAGATGTTAATCTCACAGCCCCACACTGGGCCCCAGAATCCTCCACTCCAGGCCCCCAACTGGATCCCTCCACTCAAGAAGCTTACTCCGCTTCATTCGAGCTACCTAGCTCCCTGAAACCGTTTCCCCTCTCAGGCATGGTCCCCCCAGGACCTCTGGCCACACAGGCCCTGGCCTCGCCTCCAAAGCCAATCGGGACCCCAGCCCTCAGCTCTGGGCGTCCCTCACGGTGGGCCCCTGGCCCTTTTGACCATTCTGGTCCTGGCCCCAGCACTGACCAGTCGAGGGTACTCTACATCAGACCCCTGAGCCTCTAGCCCCACTCTCTCTCCTGGGTCCACCTTCTGGCCCTACTAAGGGTTAACCCACCCAGTTGTGGGAGCTGGGGTAACTCACACCACGACTGGTGCTCCAGGGTCTCACAGGGACTCTCACTCACCCCCTGGAGCAGCATGTCATTGTGCTGTATATATATATAAGAGAGAGAGAGAGTTTTATATATATATATATATATATATAAAAATGTACTGGGCTCTCAGCACTCTGGTTTCCCACCACCCCTTCACTGGGGTTCCTCATCTCTGCCCCCTACTGCACACCGCCACCTCACTTGGGGCCACAGGGCTTCCCTCCCCGGTGGGCTCAGGTGGCCGTAGCCGTGCCTGGCCCCAACTTCCTTTCCTCAGGGTCTTGCACCCCACAGGACTCAGGTGGCTTCAGTCGTGCCTGACCCCCACTCTCCCTCCTCAGGGTGTTGAATCCCACAGGACTCAGGTGGCCTCAGCCATGCCTGGCCCCCACTCTCCCTCCTCAGGCTGTTGAACCCCACAGGACTCAGGTGGCCTCAGCCATGCCTGGCCCCCACTCTCCCTCCTCAGGGTGTTGAACCCCACAGGGCTCAGGTGGCCGTAGCCACGCCTGGCCCCAACTATCTCCAGTGTTACGTGACCCTCCTGAAGGTGAGGGCTAGGGTTAAGGTGCCCTTACCTGCCTTTCACGGGGGTGATAACTGGCCTGGCATTTCCGGGGGCCTCCCGCCCCCCTGAGCAGCCCACCAGGCCACCCACTCCCAGCAGGGTGCAGTTTTAGATCATGCCCAGGACTATAAGCCTCCAAACCATCCCCTATAGCTCCTCCCTTACCTCCAGGAATGATACATGAAGCCTTGTAGCCAGGCAATGCTGCTGCCTGCCCTGCCAGCAGCGAACTGCCCTGTTTAAATGGGCAGCCAGAGATCTAAAATGGCCACTGCAATCAAGCACCTGCTGGCTGCTTGGCTCCAGTCTTAAAGTGGCAGGCACCAACAGTGCCTTGTCTCACACCTTCCCCCTTAAAATGGTGCCTGGGGAAGGTTTTCCCTGCTACTCCTCCAAACCAGACTCCCCTCAGAGCCTGTGAGAGCCTTCAAATGGTGAGTACCCCCCAAAGGTGCTCTGCCACACACCTCCCCCCTTTGAATGACATTCAGGGGGGCTTCACTTGGCTGCCTTCCCTGCTGGCTTTGTCCCAGCCTACTGCAGCCCCTGCCACGTGGTGAGCATCCCAAAGGTGCTCCGCCATACTACATAAGTTACTTACGTGCATCTATACCTGTGAAGTCATTGATAATCTATCAAAAACCAAAAGCTTCTTGCCTTTCCTTCTCTTCCACCCTCAACCCAGGAGCAGGTAAAGAGTGGCTAGGTTTTCTTGTCACTAGTCTGCCATTTTTTCTATAAGAGATCATCTTCCTTCAATGAGACAACATATTGTGAACTTGTTTGACTTTGAGGTTAACATTATATATCCTTTCTTACATTATTCCTGTCAACCTTAATGGACACTCTGGACCCTTTTAGTATTGGGCTCTCCGGAAGTTAACTGCCAGTGCTCCTAAAGAAATCTGTCATCCAAGCATGTTTGATTTTACATTTTTTAACTACCTGCAGTTCATCTATATTTAAGTTAATTTTACATTAAATATATCAAAAATCTCATTAAGAACTCTATTAGTGATACTGTTAAATGGTCCTTGTTCCTCTACATAATGTTTCCCTAAATTTGTATAGACATTTTGCCAATAGTATTCTACTGTTTCATGCTTAATAGATGGGAGATTTTATGCTTTTTCCTTTTTTTCTACCATTTTTCCCTTTCTTGCTTCTTCTCTTATGCACTCTCCTGTAAATTTTATTTTGCCTTACCCTATTTAAAAACTTGTGAGACTATCTAATTTAGAATGCTTATTTACAACAAAACCTAGTTCTTCAATTTCCTGTCATCTACTGAAATCCCATATGTATTGTATCCCCCAAATCCCTTGTATTTATTCCCTTACTATTTAAATAATGTTATTGCGTATAAAAGGGGAACAAAAGGTTTTATGCTGTTAGATTTATTCATTCCATTTTGAATTATTTTGCATCAACCAAAACATTTTTAAAAGCATATAAAATTATAAAAAATGCTATATGCAGATTTGACTTCTGGGAAAGATGTAACCGAAAATTCTGACTTTTGTGCATTTTAATTCCCACATTCTTCTGCAATTTATTTTCTTGATTTTTGTCCCTTAAAAGGGAAAAAAGAACAGAATACTGAAATAAACCAATGAATATCATGGATGAAGTACTGTTTTTTTGCTTTTTCGCAACAAAATCAATACGGGACAGATAGTATCGATACAATCTCGCTGTAAGCAAATTTTGACGACAGTTTTTCTTTGATGCAAGTATTGAATACATTGGCACAACATTAAATTGTGCTGCTTTAGGCATTCCTATTGCAGCATGCAACATGTTTGCTTCTAATCAAAGCACAACTGGGAATTTTGGTGCTCTGAGCAGGGCAGGTGGTGCCAAGGTGGGAAGGGAGGAGTGGTCGCAACAAAAGCTGGAGTGTTGGTGGGAGGGTGCTGAGTAGGGGAAAGTCTTCCCAGGGACTCAAAAGCTCCCAGCTGCTGCTGCCACAACAGTCTCCCCTCGCATCAGAGGCAGCTACATCAGCTCCCTGCATAGCAGCAGCTGTTCCTGCTGCCAGAGCTGTGCAGGATCCCCCCTGGGCCACCCTTCTGCAACCCACTTGAAATGAGAGCCCAGGGCTAGTGCCCTGCTCGCCCACCCCTAGCCATGCTACCGGTTTCCAAACACAGTGGTGGGAAAACAAAATGGTACTTTTCATCTGCAGGAATAAAAAGAAAGAAAACAAGAAAATGTTTGTTATATCTTCTAATGAAAGAAATAAATCATTTCTATGCTAATATAATGACTAGGTCATTCTCTTCACACCGCCTCAATTTTTTTTAAGCAGCGCTGCTGCTGTTTGGACAACAAATATTTAACAACAGAAAAATTATTTTTTGTGTCAGAGAAAACTAAAAGAAATATGTATATCTTTAAATGCAGACAGCACATGATGAAATAATGTGATGATAATATCTTATTTCACTCTGATAAATAGGCCTACAGAGGCTTCTAGAAATAGACTTTTGGTCTGTACTGATTTTTTGACATTTAAATGGGTTATGGGGATGATGAATGTGACATAAAGCTCAATTTGTTTTATTTTTATATTGAAAACTATTTCACACAAATGTTACAAGCAATTCATATTGGCCCTGAATGATGAAAACAGATTATTAATTAAAACTGACCTTTTCATACAAAAATGTATTCTACCTCTTAAGCCAAAACACCTTAGTCAAGGTAACAAATTATAGCAATGTATTAATGACACCACAACTAAAGGATCTGTCAGGTGTTCCATTATATACCCATATTTTCTAAAGTTTATAAATCCTGGATTAAAAAAATATATCCAGGCTAACCTTTGGCATCTAAGTTCCTACCCTGGAAAGAAATATGGTTCTCTTTGCAGGGTACAGAAGCTAAGGAAGACAAAACACTAGAATTTACATCTATTCTTCCATTATCATCACTCAAAAAACCCCAAAGATTGATGTTTATAAATGTTGCATGCTATTATTTCTTCTCAGAAACTATTAGTATTTGCAACTAGAGGTTATTTTGTTTTAGGCTGAATTACTAACCATAAACAACAACTCTGATGCATTTATATATTTTTGCTTTGTATATAACATGACTAAATCTTTAGGGTTACTATACCCTACAGAGCTGAGCAGCAGATATTATTTCCTCTAAGATCAATAATCCACAGCTAAAAATAAAAGGCTAGACTTTGTACCTTGAAAGGGAGCAAGAGGAAGTAAAGGAGCAAGTCTTATGAGGATGACTAGGACAAACCTCCTGGGTAAAGGCTCAAAAGTAAGAACAGGAACTGTATCCTTAATACTCCTACAAGGAAACAACTGGGCTCCAAGTGAGGAGCAGAGGCAGCTCTGGCCCCCTCTCCATGTGTTGGCCAACAAACTTAGGAAATCTGTCTCAAAGACCTGATGTACCACACTCCCTCCCTTCAAGGGAAAAGGGATACAGGCTACCCCTGCTTAGCGCTCTTAATTGGTTCCTGAAAAAACAAGCATTAAGTGAAACGAGCATTAAGCAAAACCAAAAGTATTTGATGACCCAAGATGGCAACCACAATTGTTTTTAATGACCCAAGATGGCAACCGCGAGCATCATAACGAAACTTGCTGAGCGCTAAGTGAAACCAGGTATCAATTTAAAATAAGCGTTATAGCAAAACAGTGCTAAACGAAACAGCATTAAGCAGGGGTTGCCTGTATTCCAGAGGAATTGCACCTCAGAACAATGCCTCCTACTCCTATTCCTAGTACAGTCCCAAACTCAAGAGTAAGGCTAATGCCTTTATGTAGCTTGTAGTACACAGATAGTTTATAAGTCTTAATTAATGCTTGATCCAGTGTTTTGAAAATTAGAATTAGAATCCAGTGTTTTGAAAATTTACCTTTGATGTAGACTATCTTGAATTATTCTCAACTGCATTTTAGTCTCTGTAATTAATGCCATTGTATTTATATACAGTGGGTGCATCTACACATGCACTTTACTGCAGTTGACAAATTAGCTCTGCAGTAAAATGTCACTGTCTACACATGCGCCCATATTAGGGCACAGCAAATTAATTAAATCCACTGTAGGATAATACTATCCTACAGCAGAGTCTTTTAGTGTGCCGAACCGCACGTATAGACAGTGACCAGGGCTGGCTGAGGCATGAGGGTGCTACAGTGCAGAGGCTGCCTGCCAGCTAGCCCTACACTGGAGCACCCTCGTGCCCCAGCCAGCCCCTCCACAGCACTTTGAGCTAGGGCAGAGCAGCCCCAGGCTGGCAGGCTGACCCCACAAACTTCCTGCCAGCCAAGAGCTGCTCTGCTTCAGCTCTATGTGCTGCAGTCCTGGGTGCACACTGCACCCAGCACAAACTGCGTTTAATTCTGCATGCTAATTGCACATGTAGATGCACCCAGTGGGCACGTCCAGACAAACAAAGCCATGCAGTATGCACACCATGAACATGTCTGCAGTGCCACATACCACACAGTCAGATGTTCTCCACACTGCAAGAGTGTGCTGCCTGTGTGCACACTGTTCCGGGTTTTTTTCCCCCATGTTTTTTTGATGCCTGGATATTTTACAAGTCTTAAGAATTAATGCTTGATCCAGTGTTTTGAAAACTAACCTTTGATGTACTTTGACGTATACTATCTTGAATTATTCTCATCTACATTTTAGTCTCTGTAATTAATGCATGCACGGGCAGTACACACTGCTGAAAAGCGGAGCCAGGCTTCCCGGAGCTGTACTCCACTGCCAGCCAGGCTCCGCCCAGCAGGATCACAGCTGCTGCAGCCCTGGGAGGCCCCCCATGCCCCCTGGTCAAGCTGCTGGGGCCAGCACAGTAGAACCCCTGGTCAAGCTGCTGGGGCCAGCACAGTACTGGCCCCAGCCTCCCCTACCGCCCCCAGGGTAACTTGCAATGCACCAAAGCATGTGTGGTATGGGTATTCCCTGGGAACAAGAAGCTGCAGCCCAAGGTGCACCGCTGCTACTTGTCCCTGGGGAACTAAGCGTTCATGCTCATCTGGATGCAGCCACTATGTCTACATTACATTGCTGCTGATCACCTGCCATGCCATCTTCTAAAGAGCATGATGTTGTACTACAGATGTACTCTGCACTGCTATGTGGCAGATCTACATAGATTCCTAGTCCCAGTCTCATGCTGCACTGGTTAGTTGATATTGGGAGCGTCAGAGAAGATGTACTTTCATCGAATGAAACAGTGAGTGTGTTATACTGAATACTGATGCCTCTGACCTGTTAGCAAGTTCTAACAGGAGTCTTGGCCAAACCTTCTTGACTAGACGACACGCGTGTGATCAGAGGGCAAGAGAACAGGCCTTATGAAGAGAGGCTGAGAGTCATGAGACTCTTCAGCCTGGAAAAGCACAGGCTCAGGGGTGACCTGGTGGCAGCCCATAAGTATATAAGGGGTGTGCATCAGGATCTGGGGGAGCGCCTGTTCACCAGAGCGCCCTTTGGGATGACAAGGTCCAACAGTCATAAACTCCTCCAAGACTGCTTTAGGCTGGACATAAGGAAAAACTTCTTTAGGCCTGGAATAGACTCCCTCCAAAAGTGGTGCAAGCACCTGCTCTGGACTATTTTAAGAAATGTTTGGACACTTATCTTGCCAGGGTGATCTGACCCCAGCTGACTTCCTGCCCCTGGGGCAAGGGACTGGACTCAATGATCTTCCGAGGTCCCTTCCAGCCCTAATGTCTATGAAATCTATGAAGCATGGCTAGATCACAAAACATCATGGGGAGGATGAAAAACACTTCAGCTCAGATGCAAGATAAACTGGAAGGAAAGCAAGATAACCGAAGTTCCTACTGCACTTCATTCTCAGGGAGCTCGTGACCTTGCTTTTGAAAGTGCTGCTGGATAAAATGGAAACCCAGCAAATCCAAAACAGGAACTTCTAAGAGGCCACTTCCTAGGATTGGTAAATGGAGAAACTAAGAATGAGGCATTTACCTGGAGCAAACTACAGCATGGCAGCTGTGTACAAATGTGCATTTCAAGGGAAGACATTGAAAATGTGAGAAAATTGGCTCTGATTCATTTGAGGCAAATTGCCATACCTGGGACAGGGCTAAATGGCTTCTAGGGGCTATGCTATACATTGAGGTAGGTAGTTTTTAAAAACAGTAGTGTTTCTAGAGGCAGCTGCCTCCTCAACAAATATAGTTAATCTCTGAATAAGGTAGACAAGAAACCCGCTGCCAGATGTGACACTTTAGACTCCAAGGAGTTAGCAGCTAGAGGCAATGGTCATAGTGCATTAGGGAGAAGACAAACCTGGCTGCATCATTCTCAGTTAAAGCAGACATATAAAAATAAGGAAACAATTTGCCAGGAAAAGCTCCACTGCACTTACTTAGTAACCAGACTTCCTGAACACAAAACCAAAACAGACAATCAGAGGTGGAAAGAGCATAAAGAGGTGGGAAGGATAACAAAGTGCTGAGCCCTGAAGGAGTCCATCTCTGAATAACAACTCACAGAGGCAGAGGCATTCCATCCCATTCAAATTTATGAACAAAATGAGGGCATTTTTATTACAGATTAGAGCTTTGATTAGAGCGAGGAAAACAGAGTTGCTGCTGCTGCTCCATATCTGCCCTTTTCCTACACTGTGCTCAGCAGAAAAGAAATGTTCCCCACCATGTTGCAGGTTAGTCCCACCTGCTCTGCAAGGTCAAACAAGTTCTTCTGCAGTGCTCTGCCCAGATGTGGTGATAATAGACAAATTCACTTCAGCTCCAGTTGTTACTTCCTCCCATGAACATTGCCTGCCTTGTGTCTCTTCAAACTGATTTTGTTCAAGGTGAATTCTCTAGTTTGGGTCAAATGGCTCTGCAAAGGGAATGAGCTCAAATGCCAAAAAAAACCCCGACAATTCTCCCTCCAAATCCATAAAACAGACTGTTGTGGGCCATGCAATATTCTAATAGGTTTCCTATAAATTAAAGACCGTAAAACAGTCACCAGTTTAGTCAAGTAGTAACAGTCAAGTAGTATAGGCAAAAGCTTACAGACTTTGAGACCCAGCCATAACACCAGACACACCTTCTGCCTTTACTAATTAATCATTCAGCCAGGTCCGTTGGTTGCTCCTACGCATAAAATTTCCCACCTGAACACCTGACAGGCCACTGAGATGTTTGGAAGCAGTATAGACTAGTTACCAGGGTAGAGGACCGGCACACTAAAGAGGCCAGGGTCCTTTTCCCAGCTCTGACATTGGCCAGCCAGATATCAAGCAAGTCACTGCACTCAGGCTTCCCACCTGTAAAATGGAAATAACGAATACAAGCAAACATACATTTTAGCTACTTTAAACAGGGCAGAGTGAAGGGAGTTGCTGCAACATCAGCTGTTTTCATCTGTCTTCATGATCCTGTAGTGATAGAAGTGAGCTAAATCACCTTAATTTTAATCCTGAATGAAGCAAAATTCAAGCTGGAGTAGTTTTGCTATACCAGCATCACTACAGAATCATGCAGACATAGTTGCTTTGTAAAAGTCTATAGGAGTATCCTGCAATATTGATACCATTATTATATATTAGTATTGATACAATTATTAATTCTGCCTATACCCAATTGTACTTGCCTCCTTTGCAAAGCATTTTGGGATCTCCTGCTGCAAAGAACTCTAAGAGCTAGGTGGCATTAATGTTATTAATAATAAACACAAAAAAAGCTTTTGAAAAAACAAAAGTGCAACTGTAAAATTGTTTTTGAAATAGGTTGGCACATTCTAATCCAGAAAGCATTCTGCCTCTGTTTTTAACTGGCACATTAAATCATCTTCCCATAATTGCAACAAAACTAGCTACCAAAACAAAAAATATCTAATTTTGGTTGAAGAAATGCAATGCATTCTATCTGGTTTTCTACAACATGAGGCTGATGCATATAACTTCTTCATTATGAACACGGTTATCCACCTACCAAACTCAAATTCTTTGTAACCACCTTCAGGGTCCTTCATATGTAGAATTTTGAGCTTCAAACACGTTATAACAAACTTCCCACTGGGAACTAGGCTGAGGACAAATTTAGGCAAACTGACACATGTTACTCTAGTTCAGACCCAAGAGAAAAATTGAGATAAAAGTACAGATAGTCACTTTGTGATCTGTGGCAGGCACAATACAGATGGTTCTCTTTGTCAAATTGAACATACGGCACTTTGCAACCCAGGTAAGTGCTCAGGCATCATCCCTCACCCAGAAAGATTAAGTAAATGAGTCACTATGCAATTACCTAAATTAATGAATCTGACCAGAAAGGAGAATCTTGCCAAGACTACATACATTTCCTCATAGGATTTAGCTGTACAGCTAAACTTTCAGCCAGCTCAACCGTTTGTTTCAGCTACTTCCACATTTTAGGAACATCTGGCTACACAAAAATGTCACATTCAACCTGACCTTAAATCAAATGAATGTAGTGTTTTCAGAACAGAAATACAGTAGTGGAAAAATGCAAAATAAGCTGCATGATATTGTAGCAAACTCTCAAAACACATGGCACAAAAACAATTTCAGCAAGTGTATTGTGGCTGTCTTAAACTTAAAGGCTACATCCAGATGAGCATGGTGCCACAAACATCTCATGCAGGCTTTCCCTGTGCAACTACTTTGCAGCACAGGGGGTTTTCTTGACCCCAGGAGATCCCGGGGTCAAAAAAAACCCATACCAAAAAAAAAAAAAAGCAGGGTGGTGCACGTGGCAGCAGCACATACTGCTCACAACCGGAGCCAGGCTAGCCACAGCCACACTCTGGCTGGGGGCCAGGCTCCCTGCTGAAGGAGCTCCCCAAAGACCCAGGCCTTAGGCCACAGCCTCCTCCTACCCCATGCGGGGTAACCTGCCACACGCTGGAGCGCATGTGGCACAGGCATTCCCAGGGGAAAAGTAGAAGTGGCATGAGGTGTGCCACTGCTACTTGTCCTTGGGAAAACACATGTTCCCACTCGTAGGGACGTGCCCAAAAAAACTACTGAAAAGAAAGTTTACAATAAATGCTATTACAGTAAACCCTTTTCTGACTCAGCTTACTTTTGAGGCCTAGGCACTGAGAATCTCTACCTGATATTAGCTTCTGTAGGCGTTGCCAGACAGTTAGAACTCCTCTCCCTTTATTTTGAGCAATGAATAAATGAACCCAAATGCAAGTTATTATCCTAGTCACTTCCTTGTCAAATATGGCTAGATTACCTTCTGAGATAATTAAAAGTTATAATTCTGTAATCAAATGCATTTAGAAATGTAAGAAAGGCTAGCTGAATCAGATAGTTGGTTAAGGGATGCGTGATTTTTTTTCTTGGAAGGTAGCGGTTCAAATTAAAAATTAACAAAAGTCATTACCACCTGATAACTATAAGGGTGGACTACATAAAATAAGTCAGTATGCTTTATAAACAGGTATTCCCACCCATAAAAAACCCATAATTGTTAACCATTGCACCAAGTCTTCATAACCTTTAGAAAAGCTACAGGGCTGAATGGCATGGAAATTACCAAAAGTAAAAGTAATACTGAAGTTCCCAAACTTTATGAATCTGATGTTGTTGCATAAATTTTGATCTCAGCGAAGGTTCTGCAAAAATGTTGATACGATTTAGGAAGAATAAGACACAATGCCTACTGGTATAACTTGGAAAGAGCTAGTTGTATGATGCGCAGGCAGAGGCAGATCCAAGGGGGCACGGTGGTGTGATAACACCCCACTTCTGTCACTGCTGTCCCTGGCCCCTGGGCCAGCAAGCAGGACAGGAAGTGGGGAGGACCCAGTCCCTACCACCATTGTCCTCACCTAACCCAGGCATGGGAAGAGCCCCAGAGCTGCACCTTACCCATTCCAGCAGGTGGGCTCCAGGCAGTAACACTGAGGGGTGCTGGGCCTGGCTGTGGAGAGTGGCAGTGGTGGGTGGGTTGCCTCCTTCTGCACCAGCAACCTGCCACAACCTCCCGAAATGCTCCCCACTAGCTGGGGAGCAGGTGATGGAAGGAGGAACCTACCCACTGCTGCCTCTTTCCCCAGCTGACATAGATACAGAAAGAGCCCCAGAGCTGCTCCCTTGGCCAGCAGGGCATGGTTGGGAGGCAAACAAGGAGCAGGTGCTGAAAAAAGAAACTTGTATTCCTGCCTGGCTGAAGCAGGCTTCCCCCTGCCCACCTTCCTACCAACCACGGAGCCCCAGGCACTTTTCCCCCACCTCTGCCATGTGCCACACCTGTTTTAGTAAATCCACCTAAGTGTGCAGGTGGAGAGGAAGATATTTCTCTTTCCTTCTTTATCATTTTTCTTCAAAGGATGTTATTTCTACAAAGGCTACATGCAGCAGATACTTTTATTGTCATAACAGATTTCCTTGGACAATACACAACATGTTTTGGGGGGTTTTGGGAGGAAAGGGAAGAGAAGGGTTAAGAGGTATATATAGGGTTCACTGATTCTAGCTCCTTTAAATATATATTCCTGCCTTCCTAGCCAGATTCACTGAAGCAAAGGTATATAGGATTCCTGATCCTAAAAGACGGAAATGACCAAAATATGTTTCGACAGAGCTCAGTAAGTAAAAAGGATAAAACAACCCTTGCTCCTTTTACAAGACTGCCTTCTTTGACCTCTTCAGTGGATTGTTGATCATTAGAGAAGAAAACTTGTTTAAGATTAGCATTAAGAGAGTGCAAAATAAACTGTAAAAAGTATTGAAGCCCGCATGGCATACATGTATATTTCCTGTAACAAAGCGTTATGTAGCAGGTCTCGTGTGAAGCAGCAGTTGCTATAGTAGCAATGCTTTTTTTAATGAAAAACTGATAGAGCAACAGAATAAAACAAGCAAATTGTAAATGGCTCTGTGATGGCATGCATAAATCCTACACTGGCAGAGAAGGGGTTAGCAGAAGCCAAAGAGCTCAATTAGCCCCCATGGCTGCAGGAAGATGCAAGTAATTATGTCAGCAGGCACCCCTGCAAAGGACTTTGTTCTTTTAAATGGAAAGAGGCCTGTGTGTAAAAGAGACTCATTTGAGAGAACTGGCTGTGCTAGGCAAAAGCTAGTGTCTGACATGGGCACTGAGTAACATGGGCAAGGCTGAAGGTATTATCCCCGGGGGGGGGGGGGGGTCATTGTTCTGCATGAAGAATGAGGAGCCAGATCACATGTCCAGGGCTAGAAATTTAAGCTACGGTAGGCAGAAGATGTTTTAGTTCAGGTTTATTTGTTTGGCATATTCTTGCTTTACTAAAGAAGGAGAAATACTGAGTTTTGAAACTCTGAAAGAGGAGAGCAGTTGAAAAGCGCCTTGATGTGGTATTGCTAAAGAGTGCTGGTAGGACCGAGTCATGAAAGGCAACACAACAAGGTGGTGCCAAGTAAGCGCAAAAAACCTATGCCCAACCCTGGGGTAAGGCTGTTGAGTCCCACTGCTAATGTCCTGATAATTCTTATGATTCCTACTCTTTCAAAAGGGTCTGATTTAGATTTTTATTCATCAAAAAATGTTATAAATCAAGAATACATTCCAAGAGTACACACCACAGAACAGGTGTCTCTTCATGATAAGAGGTTTGCATTTGTCATCGTTGAGGAGTATTGATGAGATACATGTCTCAAACATTCAGGGATACTAATCAGCAAATCTTTATTTATATTTTACGTGACGGAAGGATTATTTTTAATAGTGTTTTTCATATCAGACGAATATCAACAAAATGCTAACTAAGGATGGTATCAGCTACACAAAACACTGGTTTCAATAAGCCTATTGTTTTGATACAAAGTTAGTTAAAATTTTACTAAAAAATGCGTTTTTATATGGTATATCTGAAACAAGGAGTTACTCCAGATCTAAACTGATGACACAATAGTAGATTTAGCCCACTTACTGCAATGAGTTCTGTTTAAATTATACAATCTGTCTGCCTGTGCAGATATTCAGGACAGCTGCATAAGTGAAAGAATAATACCTATCTTTTATTACAACTTCTTAAAATACAAATCAGCATATGAACAGTGCAGAGCCTGACTGGCTGAAAGCAGTCTGGCTGTCTTTCATATAGGATCACAGGAAAGTAGGGCTGGAAGGGATCTCACAAGGTCACCCAGTCTAGCCCCCACTCAAAGCAGGATCATCCCTGACTAGCCAAGTGTCTGTACAATTTGCTTTTAAAAAATTCCTAGGGATGAAAAGTCCACAATTTTTTTTAGGAAACCTGTTCCAATGCTTGACCACCCTCATACTCAAAGCTCCTCTTAATCTCCAATCTAAATTTCCTCTGCTGCAGCTTGAAGCCATTGCTCTTAGTCCTGTCCCCTATGGCAACAGAAAACAGCCTATCTCCATCCTCTCTATAATCACCCTTCAAGTACTTGAAGACTGTTATCAAATCCTGTCTCGGTCTTCTCTTCTTCAAACTAAATAACATTAGTTCTTTCAGCCTTTCCTTATAAGTTATGCTTCCCAGGCCTCTAATAATTTTTCTGCTCTCCACTGGACTCTTTCCAATCTATCCACATCTTTCTTGAAGCGTGGGGATCAAAATTGGACACAATACTCCAGGTGAGGCCTCACCAGTGCTGAATATAATGAAAGAATCACTTCTCTTGATTTACAAGAGACATTTCTGTTAATACAACCGAGCATGCTATTTGCTTTTTCTGGAAAAAGAGCATGCTTTTGGCTCATATTCATCTCACAAACTACCGCAGGGGTATCAAAGATAGGGCTCCATTGGCTGAAATCAGCCTGTGGGCCTTATCTACTGGCTGCCAGTGCTGTCCATGGGTCTCGAATTGTACCCGCACACCACTGTAGCATGTGCTAGACTGGCCCTGCACTCTGCACAGAGAGCATAGGGCTGGGCTGGTGCACACTGCAGGTGGCTCTTGGGGTTCTGGGTGTATCTTGTGCTCCGGGCTGATCCCAGGCGCACGCTGCCAGCTATGCTCCAGATCAGTCCAGGGCACACGCTGTGCTCCGGGGCCAAGCTGGAACGCAGGTTTCCAGCTGCACTCAGGGCTGGTCCAAGGCACATGCTGCCAACTGCATTTAAGGTCAGTCAGGGGTGCACAATGCCCACAGCACCATGTGGAACTGGCCTCACACACTGGATCCAGCACACAAGGCCAGCCTGTGGGCCCGATCCAGCAAAAGAACTAGCCCAGCACCACTCATCCTGCCCAGAATACCTGATGAGTTTGACACCCCTGGTATACTAAGAATCCCGATTCTTCTCTGCAGTACTACACCCTAGCCAGTCGTTCCCCAATCTATATTTGTACATGCAATTATTCAGACTTGTCAGACTTTGCACTTGTCCTAGCAGAATTTCATCTTAATGATTGTGCATCAATTTTCCAATCTATCCACGTAATTCTGGATCCTAGCCCTACTGTCCAGAGTGTCTGCAATTCCACCCAACTTGGTGTCATCCACAAATTTGCTAAGCGTGCACTCAATCCCATTGTCATAATCATAAATCGAGATGTTGAACAATACCAGACCCCTAGGGAGCCCCACTTGATGCCACCTTCCAATTAGACATTGAGCCAAACTACTCATTGAGCATGATGATCCAACCAGTTAGGTATCCACTTTACAGTACTTTCATCTACTCTGTATTCCCTTAGCTTGTTAATGAGACTGTCCCAAGAGGCAAAAACTTCTGGAGGGAAAAAATTTTGATTTGTGAACTGCTATTTGCTGATGATGCTGCACAGATAGACCACACAGAAAGCAATCTTCAAAGCCTCATCAGTCACTTCACTCACGCCTGCCAAGAATTTGGTCTTACAATCAGCATCATAAAGACCAATGTTACGGGACAGAACATTGATTCACCATCAGTGATCACAATAGGTGAAAATGTATTGAATGTTGTAAGTAAATTTACATACCTCAGCTCCACTGTTATCAACAATCTGTCACTTGAGGCTGAACAGAATACCCGTATTGGCAAAAAATCAGGTATCATGAGCAGGCTAAGCAAACAAATGTAGAACGACAGCAAACTGACTACTAAGACCAAGGTCAAAGTATACCATGCCTGTGTCAACACTCTTTTGTACGGCAGCAAATCCTGGCTGATATACTCAAGAAAAACACCTACCTAAACAGCTTCTACTTACATTGAATTCACCCTAGCAATTTCCTGGTGGGAAAAAGGTGGCCAGGCTGAAGTCTTGGAACATGCCAACATTGCAAGCATCCATTCCCTTCTCAGGATTGACTTCAATGGCCTAGTCATATGCAGAGAATGAATGATGGCCATATACCCAGGAGCTCTTGAATGGAGAACTCTTTACAAGAAGAATGCTGTGTAGGCATCCTTACCTCTGTTCCAAATAGGCTTGCAAGAGAGATATGAAGGCAACAAACATCAAGCCAAATGACTTAGAGAAGACTGTTGAGGAGCAAAGTGCTTAGAAACAACCCATTAAGCATGGAATTAAGGCTTTTGAGGAAAGAAAAGCCCAACATGCAGAGGAAAGAAGAAACCTCAGGAAGAACCACGCACCATATTCAGGACTGTTAGATACAAGCTTCACATGTGGTAAATGCAGAAGGGACTGTCACTCAAGAATTGGGCTTTACAGCCACCCTTACAGATGTTCAGCAAGCTGATGTCTCACTCAGCACGATTCTGCTGTTTCGCGAAACAGATGCCTACTGCCTGAGAGGCAGTGTCAAAAGCCTTGCTAAAGTCAAGGTACATCACAACCATTGCTCTTCCCCCATCCACAGAGCCTGTCCCTTTATCATAGAAGGGAATCAGGTCAGACATGACTTGCTTTTTGGTGGATCCATGCTGGCTGTTCCTGATCACCTTGTTCTCCTCTAGTTGCTTCAAAACACATTCCTTGACTTGCTCCATGATCTTTCTAGGTATGGAGATCAGACTGGTCTGTAATCCTCTGAAACCCGCCTCTTCCCTTTCTGTCAGGGGCCTTAACAGGCATCTGCTCTGTTCCTAGGCTCTTTGGCTTTCTTGGTTCCTGATCTGCAGAATCCCTTTTTATTGCCTTTTATGTCCCTTGCTGCTTGGCCTCTCTAAATTGCCTGATTTTTTTTCTCCCTGCATGCCCATGCAATACTTTTATACTCTTCCCTAGTACTCTGACCAAGTTTACACTTTGTAGGATTGCTTTTTGAGGTTTCAGCTCATTGAAGAGATTACAGTCTAGTCAGGCTGGTCTCCTATTATACTTCCCATTCTTCCATCACATCAGGAAAGCTTGCTCTTGTGCTCTTAATACAGACTCCTTAAAGTACAGCGAGCTCTCCTGGACTCCTTTTCCCCTCAGACTTGCCTTCCAGGGGATTCTGCCCACCAGTTCCCTGGGTTTGTTAAAGTCTTTTTCTGATGTCGAGTGTCTAGTCTGCTGCTTTCCTCTCCTCTCCTTAGATTTCATGGACAATGGGGCTGAAAGGGACCACAAAGATCATCAAGTCCAGCCCCCTGCCCCACAGGCAGAAAGTCAGCTAGGGTCAAAGGATCCCAGCAAGATAAGCATCCAAATGTTTCTTGAATTAATCCAGAGTAGGTGCCTGCACCACTTCTGGAGGGAATCTATTCCAGGTCTTGGGGGCTCGGACAGTAAAGAAACTTTTCCTTATGTCCAGCCTAAAATAGTCTTGGAGGAGTTTATGACCGTTAGTCCTTGTTATCCTTTGGGGCGCTCTGGTGAACAGATGTTCCCCCAGATCCTGATGGACACCCCTTATGCACTTATAGGCAGTCACCAGGTCCCATCTGAGCCTGCACTTTTCCAGGCGGAAGAGTCCCATGGCTCTCAGCCTCTTCATAAGGCCTATTCTCTTGTCTTCTGATCATGTTCATGGCTCTCCTCTGGACTCTCTCAAGCTTCTCCATATCCTTCTTGAATTGTGGAGCCCAGATTGGATGCAGTACTCCAGCTGCGGCCTCACCAAGGTCGAGTACAGCGGGAGGATGACATCCTGAGATTTACTTGAGAAGCACTATAGATGCAAGCCAGAGTTTTGTTTGCTTTACCAGTTGTGACATCGCATTGGTGGCTCAAGTTCATCTTGTGGTCAATCATGACCCCCAAGTTTCTTTCAGCCGTGGTGCTAGTGAGTCTAGCACCACCGAGCCTATAAGCATGCTGTGGGGTTTTTTTCCCCAAGGTGGATTACTTTGCATTTATCAGTATTGAATGTCATCAGGTTTGTATCCGACAACTTACTAAGCTTATCCAAGTCGGCCTGGATCACTAACTAGCCTGTCCTCAAGTGTGGACTCTATGCCCCAAAGTTTAGTGTCATCAGCAAACTTGGCCAGTGCACTACCGACACCCATGTCCACATTGTTGATAAAATCCACATCGTTGATAATGCCCACATCGTTGATAAAATCGTGAACTCTATCACTTCATAGTCACTGGGTGTGTCTACATATGCAATTACTACACCTGAATCTTCTTTGCAGAAAATTCAGGGGCATTAAACTGCGCCCCGCACACATGTGAAAGTGCGCCCATCAGGAGCAAATGTTCCCAGTGGGAGCAGTTTACTCCAGGGTTGCTCCTGCCCTGCTCTACCTTCCTGCAGAAGCCAGAGGGAGCTCCAGGCTCCCCTGGGTGCCAACCCAGGGTTGGTAGGGGTGTGGGGGCTGGTCCCAAATCTCCATGGGTCAGGGGTGAGCTGTCCCAGCAGTCAGAACTACCGCTACTGTGCGTTAGCACGCATTAACGCTTTTTAAGTGATGTTAATGTGTATTAGACTAAATCTACTGTGCATTAGCACGGTGTTTGTCAGCTGCGTTAATGAGCAGAATTAGTCTTCTGCGCATTAAGTCTCTCATGTAGATGCGCCCAGTAAATCCTGCACACATGTAGATGGTGATGCTTTATTGCACATTAAAGTAGTCTAATGTGCAGTAAAGCATCTCGTATAGACACACCCACTGCCACCCAAAGCTACCTTTCACTTTCATATACACAAGCAATTCCTACCTGTCTGTGACAGCATGTCAAGAAGAGCTTTTGGCCTTGTTACCATCTGTATCAAAAAGTTATTCCCAACAAACTCATAAGAATTCCAATATACCTAGGTCACAAAGTATTCTAATCTAATTCCATAACTCCTGTGTGTAATTAAATGATATGCCTGTCAAGTCAGCCTAACAGAAAATGAGCATCATGTCAATCAAATGATTCTGAGCTTTTAAGAGTTATTATAATAACAATGTTCTTATACTTAAATATATAAACTCTTGACTATTATAACACACAATCACTTCATAAAAATACTAAATCTCTTTCATTGTGGCAAGATAACCACAAAGCACTGAGTATATTTAACTGACAATTGGTGCAATGAACTTGGTCTCTGATTCTGTTCCTAGATCTATGACTGATCTGGGGTAGCTCTGAACAAATCAAAGCCAGAATATTCAAAAATGGTCATTAGCACTGTATGGCTCTTGTCTGAGCCTGGATGAGGAGTAGTTAGCCAGAATGGAAAACAAACTGTAAAAGTAGATGTCACGAGTAAAAGTCTACAGCCCCTTTACAGATTTAAGCTTACTCAACCTGCTCAGAAGGGTGAGGCTTACTTTATTCCTCACAACCCACGGTTCTTTCACCCTCGGCAATCCTTGCCCCACTAAGTACCAAATACAAGATAAGGCTTTCAGCAGTATTTGGTGAGTCAAGTAAAAAAGATAAAAAGACTGATCATCAGCATAGTGAAAACACCATGTTCCATTCTTCCTGGACTTTCTTAATGCCTGTATACCCACACTTAACCAGGCGAACAAAAATGCAGCAAAGTAAAGGTACACAAGAAAGAGCGTGACAGTGTCCCAATAAGAGAGCCTTGTGGCAGAAAAAAATTGTCCTCAACTAATCTGGCACCTTTTGGAGACAAAGCTGCTGAACGGCAGCTCTGTCTGTCTATTCCTACTAGGTTTCACACCTGAATCAACATCACCACCTAATCAGTAGCATTGAAGACAACTAACAAAACTTAAAATATCAGTGTAGATGCCTGATTTTTAGCCATTGTCTGTTGCCAAGAGAAGACCAGTATGTAAGACAGATGATCTAGCAGGTGAGTCAGGAAACCTGAGTTCAAGTCCTGTCTTAGCCACAGGCTTCCTCTGTGATGTTGGGCAAATGTCTTGATCTATTCAGTTCCCCATGAAAAATTAGAGTTAATTCCTTACCTCACTGCCGAGTTGTGAGGACAAAACTGACTGATGACTGGTTTGGCACTTTCAGTGATGAGGTTGCAGAAATAACTAAATAGGTCATTTGGTGAAGTATTAGTTTTGGCTCCATGCCATTGGTAAGTCAGTCTACAGTGACAGGGGTCAAGGAGATTTAAGAGATTTAAGTACCATAAGTATTTTCATACCACAGCTTTTGTCTATCAGAACCACAAATGCAAGAAATCACACTAAATAATAGGTAACCCAGGGTTGTGTAGACAAAACAAGAGGCGTGTGCGCACAACACTTTAAAGCGGGCTAAATGCTTTTGCATCACTTTAATGGTGTCGGTGTTTGCATGCCTCGGTGGCGTATTGCGCATTAATTCCCGCCACTGTAGGAAATTCAGCAGTGTAATGCGCCTTAAATGACTTGGGGCACAGCAAACTAAAACTCCTTCGAGCACTTTGGAGTTTTAGTTTGCTGTCCCTACAGCCGCGGAGCGAAGTGCCGGGCTCCGTGCAGCTCCGTGTCTCCACAGGAAGCCCTGCAGGCAGCCTGGCAGCAGCCTGGGAAAGCAGCTCCACCCAAGAAAAGCGGCAAGCCTGATCTTTTTTTTTTTTTCTTCTTTCTCCCCTGGAGCCTGTCTGCCTGCCTGAGCTGCAAGGGGGCCCAGTACTTCCCTCCACAGCTGCGGTGCCCCCTGGGACCACCCAAGTCGGGTGCCTGCGGGCTGCTGCCATAGAGGGAAGCACTAGCCCGCCCCCCCTGCAGCCCAGGGACTGCTCTGCCTGCTAGCGGCT
Source organism: Alligator sinensis (assembly GCF_000455745.1). Taxonomy (NCBI): domain Eukaryota; kingdom Metazoa; phylum Chordata; order Crocodylia; family Alligatoridae; genus Alligator; species Alligator sinensis. The sequence continues at coordinate 1,253,385 of NW_005842139.1, forward strand.
TGCCCTCCCTCCCCACTGGAGAGGCAGATAAGTCAGAGAGGTGTGTACATGACATGGGGGTTTAATCAGCCCTAAATTGAAGCTGTGTTTTTTAAAACCCACTGCTTCAATTTAGGGCCCCCGTTTTGTCTACATACACAGAGTATTGGCATCAAGTGTTGGATTTCTTAAGCAATGGACACACACTACCTTCCTAGAAAGGCACCTAACGGAGGCACTGATAATCTCTACCAAACATGGACTTTCCCCCACTGCCTGTGACTATTTAGCTATGACTCTAATAGCCTAGCGGGTGCCAGAAAAAAAGAAGGCTATAGGAGGCACTTCCCCAACGTGCTTTATGGTGAAGGCTGATGAAAGAAATCCCATTTTGCATTTTATCTGCATGTTTTAGGGCTGGTTTTACCTTGTCTGTTTGGCTTCTTGAATGCTGCCTTTTAACAATACTTCTGGGTGTTTTTCCTTACATTCTTACTTGATTTTTGTTTGGGGTGTGCCTTTTGTCTGTGATTCAATTAAAGTATGCCTAATTATACTTTATGCTGCATCTGAGGATTTTAATTTCCTCACTTTTGAGTTCAGGGATTTTTCAATTTGCCTCCTCATTTAAAAAATATTTTCTAATATTTAGGTGCTATTTTTTTAGAATGATTCCCTCCCCAAACACATTAAAATTAATTATAGTATTAATTATACCTCAATTACAGTTACTTTGTAAAGCAAGTCTTATGACTCGCTGTGACGATCACACAGGAAAAAAAATTCTCTTCTTGTGTGACTGGTGGTTCTAAGAAGTAATTCTTTAAGCATTTCACAAGTTGCTTCTCTAAGTGGTGCCCCCTTTTCATATTTGACCAGTTCAGATGTGCACAGCTGAAATTATCCATTATGATTTAATAAATGTTTTTTAAAAGTATATTGCTCCATATCAAATCATTAGACTGTCTTCTTTCATTTTTACTTAGAAGTGACAAGGGATTGCAGAACAAAAACCTAAACAGTGTTTGGAATTTCCTATTTTCTAGGAAACAAACATCAGCAAAACAGCACTAGAACATATTAGCACTTTGGCGTTAGCACCGCAATAACAGGCATCAAACTACAGAAAAATACTACTTACTAACACAAAATAGATTCAGCAGTTACTTACAAGTAAACAAGTGGCTAAGTTGATAACATTTAAAGAATGCGAGATGTAAGTGAAATGTCTTCAGTACTGAGCAAACAAATCAAAATGCCATCAATGTAAAACTGTAGAGAGGAAGAATGTTCTGCAATGTACAGCTCAACTCTAAAAAAGCTTTCTCGTGACTGTAAGTAAAGATAGCAACCATGGTAAGTGTCTTAGATTTAAAAGTTGCTTTAACAAGAAAATGGTGTTATTCATTATTCCAAATAAAAATATATTTACTATCTGCAGAATTGGTTTTATTTGGAACAGAGTTTGCAGAATAAACCCTGCAGTTCCGGTCTGTGATGTGGGACAGGAACTAATAGCTCATGGAGGATTGAATTTAGCAAAGGTGAAACTCAAGGAGAACTTAAGATCTGACTGTGCCACAGTAGCAATTCAGACTACTGGGAAAACATTTTTATTCTCACTACAGGTTTCCCTCGATTTATGCGGGTTCTTTATATGCGAATTCGCTCTTATGCGATGGGCATATTTAGACCCATAATTTGTTATATGCAAGGTAAATTCGCCCTTATGCGATCAGCGTAGATGCCCTCCTGCCCAGGCAAATAAGTCTGTGGGGCGAGGGGAAAGGACAGTGGCCCCAGTCACCCCAGTCCCAGCTGCAGCGGCCCCAGGAGCATTGGCACTAGCAACCTGCGGCCTCTGGGCTGCACCATGCTCCGCCTGTCTCCCCGCGCCTGGCCTCACCCCAGCTCCTGGGCTGTGCCGTGCCGTGGTGCAGGCAGCTGGTGTCAGCTGCTCCCGGGGCCGCTCCAGCACAGGCTGGCATGAGTGCAGACAAGCGGAGCCCCAGGAGGTGTGGGGCACAGCACTCACCCCAGCCCCGGCTGTAGCGGCCCCAGAAGCAGCCAGTACCAGCTGCCTGCACCAGGGCACGGTGTCGCCCAGGAGCAGAGGTGAGTGGGGACAGGCAGAGCAAGGTGCAGCCCAGCGGCTGCTCCCAGGACCACTGCAACCGGGGCTGGGGTGAGTGCTGCTTTGTTCCCTCTGCTTTGCTGCCTTGTGTGGCCCCAGGACCAGCACCCCTCCCCCGACTCCTTCCCTAGTCCCAGTCTCACTCCCTCACTGCCATGGGAACCTATCCCTATTTGTTACATTGTAAAGTGGGTTTGCTATATGCAAATTCGATTTATGTACCATTCTCCAGGAATGCACATACAGCATAAATCGAGGGAAACCTGTAATGTCTAAGAAACCCACTGCAAAATGAGAAACTTTGGAGGAAAAGCTAGTGAATAAAACACAATGCATCAACATATCTACATGGTGTATTTAATAAATGTTTAAAACCACAACTTTGTCCTTCAAATCCCTTTTCATGACCTAACTCTACCACAGTGACCAACTTGTTTTAGGAAGTTTTATCTGAGTTTAGACAGGGAAAGATGATATTTGTTTGCTTTATGCTAAAATTTACAAAATTTTAAAACACTTCTATATACTATATAAATGTAGTGGAATATCCTTCTCCCCTCTTGCTTTTCTTCAATAGGGCCAGGTCATGCCAATATTTATGTATATAGGTGAGCTTATGAAAATAAGTCATCTAATTGAATTCAGTCCCTTTGTTTGGAGGATCAAGATCTGCTGTGTAAGAATACTATTTTTTTTGTCCATGTTTTAGACCACAGTAGAGGGCCAACAATTTTGGCAGGTATGCCACAAATTAACCCTATGCCCTCCTTAAGTGTCACTCAGATCCCCACCCCCTGACTGATCTGTTGCTCTACTTTCTGCTTCCTTCTATATCTGCCACTGGGCTCTCTATCCCCTCCCAAGTCTGCTGCACACCACAGAGGCTGCCCATGACACTTCTTGCACCCATGCCACAGGTTGGCCATCAGTGATATATCCCACAGAACTTGAATCCTCATGAGTGGATTGAATTAGTCATTAGATTGGCTGCTTTTTATAAAAAGTTTAGGAAAGGCTTTTCTGCCATTAGACATACAGATGCCAACATTTAAAAAAATACTTTTAGAAACCTGTTTTACAAATTTCAGTATGAAACCTATTACATTCTCAACATCTTGATTTACTTTTTACAAATTCAGAAAGCTGTTCTTGTAAGTGATAATAATTAGTAGCCTTTTGAACTTCACAAAAGGAAAATAAGTTGGGTGGTTTGAGGTGGGTAGCCTTCAAAGACTTTATTTGGCAAGAAAGAAGTTAGAAATAGGACTGAACAAATTATAAGTAGAGGTGCATCAATATATCGGTTGCCTATCAGATTGGCGCCGATAAAAATGAAATTTACATTATCGGCTATCAGCTTTTTTTTGGCCTTGTAGCTGCTACTGTACTGTTCTCCAATAATTATGCCTTCTAGCCAGGGCTCCTGGATGTCTGGGTTCCCTTTCGCCGACAGGGCTGGGGCCCCCAGACACCTGGGTTCCCTCCTGCAAGCCAGAGTGACCCTGGATACATCCCCATCCCCTCACTGACAGGCCAGGCTGGGCTGAAGCAGAGCAGCTTCTGCGGTGTCCCGAGCGCTGGCACAGCACAGGCTGCAGGCTGAGGCCAAGGCAGGAACTGTAAAAGGCAACAAACGCCATAGATATGACTGGAGCAGGGAGGGACGGATGGGGTTGAGCTACTGGTCCAGCCCAGCCTGGCCAGGCCCAGCCCAGCATCACTCAACCTGCAGTTAATATTGATTATCAGTATCAGCTAATATGACTGGTTAATACTTGGTTATTGGTATCAGCCAGGAAAATCTTTGTCGGTGTACCCCGAATTAGAAACAGTTAAGTCACAGTAACGGGAATTTCCAGTAAAATTTTGTTTGTCTTTCTTTTTATAAAAATAAAATCTTTTGGCTGCCTAAAACCTTCACTACGATATCCGTGGATATCTTTAAATTGCAAATTGTGTAACAGTGATCTGAGAGAAGCTATTGGCACTACAATATTTTAGTGGCTCCTTTCTTTCAGAGGAGATTATTCCTAGTTGAAAAAGTTGGAAATTAGTTGAAGATCAGTCTGATGGTAACATAGTTCCTGAAGAAAAATAATCATATTCTCCGGTCTATGGTAACTGGTTTATGTGGTTTCAATTAATTCTTCCACTTCTGCAAACTTTGTAAAGCAAAATTTCCAGACAAATGCTGCCATAAGATGATTCTTAAAAAAGTCCTTAAAATGTACTCAAAGCCATACCTTATATACCCTGGTCTCTTATTTGTACAACCTCAACCATAAGACCCTCTCCTTTCTAACATACTATAATTATAATGCTATCTTATTGTTCAGTTCTGGCTGTACATGATGTATAAGACACAAAACATTTTACATTTATACCTAGAACTGGATCACAGAGTATTTTATTAACACAAATGCAGGTCTTTATCAAATTTCTAAATGCTCTAAAATCTCTAAATTATCCTCAAAGACTGCATACTCCTAACTGCTAAAATTCAGCCATTGTTTCCTGGCCAAGCGTACTGCACCGCTGCACATCAATGTAGGCTAAGGAATAAATAAAAATAATACTACCTGTGCAGGCGGAGATTAAGAAAGGACAATATAATATGACACATTGACATTTTCCTAGAGTACCAGAAATATTGTGGTGTTAAACATTATGTTTAGATAACTGCCATTTAAATTGCATTGTTTCTGTAGATCATTCATTTCTGAATACAATAAATTTCAAGTGATAAAAGTACATGAACAAGACATTTTCAGTTTTCAAATGGAGTCTGTTCTTAAGGAAAATCAAATTGGCATCAACCAATCACAAAATTAGCGTATGACTTAGGTGTTCACTTATTGTTTAATATTTAAATTTAACCAGTCAGACGAGAGAATATATTTCTGAAAGCAGAATGTGTGTTTACTAAGCATACTGTGATAAATATTTTTAAGTGATCAAAAAGTAGCCTTTTAATACAGTTAAAACAAGTAGCTGCCACTACTGTATTAACAGCAATTAGAAAACACTGCAGAACCCACATTATTTATCACTCATACCCTCTCCATGCAGATCTCAGGGGAAACAACCTGGGCCCATAAGCACCTTAGGAACCTTAATTACCACCAACCCCCTGTATAAAATTTTCACATTCAGCCTAATGTTGTTCTCACTGAAGCCAAGGATCTAGAGCAAGGCCAACAAACAATGCTTTTCAAAATTTTAACCTTATTTTTATTCGCAGTTGAAAGAAAATGTATGTCTTATGTGGTGTTGTATAATGTTTATTTCAGCATGCAACAAACACAAGAACCTGGGTTTTTTTAGTTGTTGTTTAATTTTTGTTTGTTTTCTCCTTTATTTTACTGTGTGTGTTTTCCTCCAGGCCTGGGAGTAAATACCTTCCATTCTTTTAGGAGGATTTCAATGACAGTAATCAATTCAGCAGGCCATAACATTAACAACTACAAAATGCCTAATAAGTACATAACAATGCATATTAGAACTAGTAATACTCAGATATAACTGTCCCATATAAAACACTATTAAAGGATTTGGAGTATGACTTGTACCCTTTGATCGTGCTTGTCGCTCTCTCTCAGGCCTTTGGAAGCAGCTGAAAGTCTTCAGAGGGAAATACAACTTCCTGGAAGAAAGAAGGCAACCTGGAGAGAATGGGATAACTAGTGAAATTGCAGGTGGATCCCATTTTTGCCAATTTCTTTCTTTCTTTTTTTTTTTTTTATCTTCTGTTATCAGAAAGAGAAGAGGATTACATTACAAGAGAAGGTGCCAGCGGAAGGAATCCTTTGGTCAAAACCTGTCCTACCTATGGGTGCAGTGGTCACATGCACCCACTGCTAACTGTTTTATAGAGATGTTAATAAGTTCATCTCTGTTTCATAGAATTGCACAGATCACTGAACATTTTTCCAGAATGAGATCCAAATTAAGTCAGGTATCCTGTTATACCGCATGTACAATGAAAGGGTATCAAACATCAAGATAAGCCATACAAAACAGCAAGGAATCAAACTTAGCAGCCTGAAAGGGAAACTATTCCTAATCACTTTCCTTTTCTTATAGACCTCATATGTGAAGATTAATTAAGTTGCCCCTAATTTGGGGTCCCCATCTTGAAACCTACATGCTTCTTGCTGGGAACCCAAATATGGAAGCGTACAAAATGAGTGGGTACTTTTGAAAGATTTGCTCTATGTGCCTCTTGGGGGAAGTTGACTAGGAGTCAGTACAGGAAGCTCAGAAGCAATTGCAATGGGAAACGGGTTAGTCCTAGGAAAACTGAATATATACTTTGCAAATAAAAAGTAAAAGCCTTAATGGCAAGTAAGAGGTGGGTAAGAGGCCAAGTGGCAGTACAAATGTATAACTACACAGATATTGCTGCAAAGTTCGAAATAAAGGAAGTGGCAAAAGGGAAAGATTAAAAGAAAGGAGTAAGTACTTAAAAAAAAAAAAAAAAAGGAGTAGGGGAAAATTAACACGGGAGAAGAAAATGAAACCAGCAAAAAAATGAAAAAGGAAAGTAATAAGGAACAAAAAATAAGAGAGGGAGACAGAAATTAAAAAGAAAGGAAAAAAATGATTATGGGAAGGATGGTCAACAAAAAAAGATTTGTCACGGGGTACATTTTTCGCTATTTCAGCTTCTGGATTATATGGAGGGGAAAACAGGTGTGTTAATATGATAGCAAGGAAACAGAAGATTAGCAGGACTTTTTGTTTGTTTGTTTGTTTGGGACCAGTTGTATAAGAAAAGGCAAAGATCAGACATGATATTTTTACAGGTAAAAACAATAGAAAATTGCAAGTCATAACTTATTTCTGTGTCACAAAGTATAGTTCTGTTCTGAAAAGTAACTTGAAAAATGGCATTATATATTTCAATGTTTGTTGTTTCTCAATACCATATCAAATGTGCTTGGTATTAACAAAGGAGCAACATATATTTAGGACTTTTTTGGTCTTTTACTGGACCAACTAAGTTGTTGGGATAGAGGTTAGACAAGTTTTTGGGAACAAGATGTCCTTGATAATGCAAAGAATGAAGACACCATTCTCTCTCAGAGCTCTGTTGGCTCTGCAAAAAATATAAAGCAGTAAAATCATATTTTTGCAACAAAACTCTGCAAGTGTTTGGAAGCAAAACATTTGCAGTTCAGTGTCATTTTTACACAGCCATTTTTCAGGGTACGCTTTCATCAAGCTTAGGAACACAGGAATTGCTGTTCCAGATCATATAGGATGCCCATTTAATTTAGTATCCTGCCTCTGACAGTCACCAATATTAGTTAGTTCAAAGGAAACATGCCCTCCTATATCAAGTCAGTCTCAACCTGCTCTCTAATAGAGATGGGCTGAAAAGTTAGGCTTACTATCCCTTCCAAAAATGTTGTTAGCAGTAGTAAAGAGAACTCTGTATATTGGTACTTTTTAAGTTGTTCACAGACTGAGGTGGCAGAATAGGAAGATGGTATGAAATTATTTAGGGTAGTCAGAATTATAGAAGACTGAAGGAATTCCAAGAGATCCTGAAAGATAATAGATGGTGAAAGGATCAATATTGACAAATCATAAATTAACTTTAACCACTCAGAGAGAAGACCAGGGTGTCGCTGAGGACAGGTGAGTGAAATCCTCTGTTCAATGTACAATCCTGTTTTCAAAAAGCAAACACCATCTTCTGATGTATAAAGTATGGGATAGGAGCTGACACTGACTGCAGTATAATACACAATACAATTCAATGCTTCCTTCTTTTTCCAAATAATATTTTCAACCCTGGTCACATGATCTCAACAACAAAAAAAACTAGCAGAAATAAAAAGGCTGAGAGATCTGCAAGAAAAAAAAAAGATTTCTGTATGAGTAGCGAATGAAGAAATTGCGACAACTTTCGTTTTAAAGAGATGAATATGGGCGAACAGGAGAGAGATGAGGAATTAGGAACAGTAAAACCTCTCATCATATAAAAACGGTAACCCTGAAAGGAACAGTAAAAAAAAGTTAAAATTAGGAACGGTAAAAAGAAGGGAAATCGATGTGTGCTCTCATAATATAAAAACGGTAACCCTGAAAGGCAAACCTTTAAAAAGACTTATTTTTTCCACGACATGGCATTCATCTGGGGAACTCCCTGCCGCAGGATATCAACAAGGTGAAAAATGTAGTAACTTTCCTGATCTACTTAATACGTTTAAATCAACAGAAGATTTGCATTTGTATGGTATAAGACACGGAGCATTTAATTTAGTTAAATGGGCATTTTTTTAAACACGAAGCAACACCCTCCTACGTCAGGACATAAACCTTTCACCCCGGGCAGGTTTTAGTGGGTTTGAGAGCGGGATTTCTCCCTCAAGCAATTGACGCTGGTTCTTGTCAGACGCGGGCTGTCGACGCAGGGGGACGCTGAGCGGTCTGAGTGGCGAGGGCTGTTTCTTTGCTCTTAAGGACCTTGGGAAAGACTTTACTTCCCTCATCCTTAAAATGGGGAGAACAGGAGCTCGGTGGCAAGGAGGTGGCGGGCTGCAAGTCTTGCTCGGACGCGTGCGACAAACAAGACGCTGCCCTAGCGCCACGCCAGCCCCCAACCGTGACCCTGCCTTGCCCAGGGAAACCTTTGGCGGATGTGGTCGCAGTGTCGCGTCCCCCAGGGTCCACAAATCCCACATCACTTTCAGCTCCCCGCTGCTGCTGAGGGGAGCGGGCACGGCGGGGCTGGGGCTGGACGTGTGGGTGCGGGTGAGGGGGGTTGTGACGGAAGGGGGGGGGACAAACACGACTCAATATCCAAAGTGATGACCCCCCCCCCACATTTCATCCTCCGTGGGGATACTTC